>NC_034602.1:24022013-24041675 GCF_900095145.1 Mus pahari
TGGGATGGGATGGGATGGGATGGGATGGGATGGGATGGGATGGGATGGGATGGGATGGGATAGAGGTTTAGGTCAAATGTCAATCCTCTAATTCATGACCATAGACAAGATATATAACTTACAAGCTTCCGGCTCTGTAGCGGAGCCGGCTGCCCTAGCCTTCCGGTTGCGCACATTTGGAAGCACTGAGTGTCTCACCTCAAACATTAATGAATATTTTACTTTCCCTTCTGAAGTTTCATGATTCCAGTCACTATTGCTGATGACAAGATGTGTGGTGTTAGCAGAAGACCTAGCTTATCATCCCCTTACTCCACCCCCCAAGATGGCCCTGTGCTAGTTCCCAGCCCTTCCTATAGCTGTCCTCCTAGGGATAGATGACTGTGGCAACATAGGTCTCTAAGCTAGGTAAAGGGAGCTTGGGGTTTGAAGGCTGAGAGTCCACCTGCATGCGTGTAAGCCCCTTCCAAGTGGCAGGTAAACTGTGAGCACACTCTAATGAGGAACTGAGGAATAGTGTATATGTATATCAAGGATATTTTGTGCTTAGTGTTAAAGTTGTATAGTCCGAATGTTTCTGTTTTGATTTTGATTTTAAATCTGTTTACCACCTGATTTAAGAGTATTGTAATTTCTTTTACTTCATCGCAAGTATTGCTGGATTCTGCTTAATTAGATCCAGACTCCATTAGTCCATCAGCGTCAGAACATAGGGATCAAACTGAACTATCAGACTTGATGGCAGATGTCCTTACTGAATCACCTAACCAGCCAGTGATTTTTATTTTATTTTTATTTTTTAGTCCCCCAGTTTCTCCCTCAGTAGGCCAACCTTAAGAACAAAGCCCCGCTGGGTGGTGGTTGCAGTGGTGCATGCCTTTAATCCCAGCACTTGGGTGGCAGAGGCAGGTGGATTTCTGAGTTCAAGGCCAGCCTGGTCTACAGAGTGAGTTCCAGGACATCCCGGGCTATAGAGAGAAACCCTGTTTCAAAAAACAAAAACAAAACAAAACAAAACAAAACAACAACAACAAAAAAACGAAGCCCCTTGCTGCAAGAACCTACCTTATTCTCCAGAGGACCACTTAGGTGTTCAGACTTTGCAGGCAAGGTTGTTAAGTCTGGTTCTGCCACCTAATTAACACTTGTTTATATTAATTAGTTGCCACATGTACAGAAGGCAGTGGTCCATTTTTGAAGTTTCCAGTTACAGACCTAATAAGATCTGGCCTGAAATGGGACTTTGGGAACCTCCCAAGGCAAGGTAACAGCTTCCAAGTCCTCTTTGAGGCATAGACAGCTCTACAGCCACTTTTCCAAAACATCCTTCATTCACTCAGAAGGATGGATGGAACAGGAGGGTATGCACAGGCTCTCTTGAGTTGTTGGTACTCCTTGTCAGGTGTTAAAACAAAGGGGACCATTGTGTTTCTTGGAACTGATCTAAAAGTCTGTGTTTGAGATTAAGATCTAAGGAAATGCATTTCCGTTTAACACCCAGTAGTTTCTGATTGTGAAAAGACTCACAACCTGTACATCGGCGCCGTACATGACTACAGACTCCAGCCTCTTCTGTTGGTTCCTTTAATTAGTAGGAATTAAGTGGAGGCTGCTGCATATTTTGAGAATAAATAACACTGTTTAAATTTAGGCAGCCTTAACCATTAACTTAACCGCTGGATTCTCGCTGCTACATGTCTCCTGAATAGATCAGCATAATCTTAACCAGGACTTAAAAATCCTTCATCCACTCGTTCTCTCTCTCTCTCTCTCTCTCTCTCTCTCTCTCTCTCTCTCTCTCTCTCTCTCTCTCTCTCTCTCNCTCTCTCTCTCTCAGGAACTTAGAACTTGAAGCCCATGGGAGCCTTTGGAGACTTAATGACTTTAATTATGGCAAGAAGTATCTTGTGGTGGGTAGGAGTGCAGCTGGTGGGAGAGCCCTTTCTCAGTGCAGCCGGATGGGAGCTGGCAGAAAGGCAATCATGGGGGAGGGGACTGAGAGGGGTGACTGGGGGGGTGGGGGTGGCCGCAGGGCCTCTGAATTCTGAACTGTGTTTGTGGCTTCAGAGCTTTGATCACTTGCCAGGGAAACCTGGAAGGTCAGGCCAGGCTGCAGCCAAGCCCTGGAATGAGGAGCCAAGTCAGTGGAGCGGGCAACACTATGTCACCGCCCTCACCTCCCACCCTGGAGGAAGTAACCCTATCTGCAACCCCATCCTTTAGTCCTCTTTCTGTGTTGGTCTTCTTTTGAATTGGGGGCTCTAAAGCCTGCAATAAGCCAACAAAATGCCTTCCAAATGTGACTTGGCAAAATCAGATATGCTATATGTACTTTAGAGGAAATCAGGACTGTTTTTTGTTTGTTTTTAATTCTGTGTGTGTCTAGTACAAATTACTCCAGAGCACAGGTGATCTCTCCTGGTGGTTTGTGTCAGGTTTCCCCATTTCTTTTAACATTACCATCACCACCCCCACCTTGTTTCTTGGCACCAAGTTTTTCTCACTGGTTCCCTGTGTGCCCTAGTGTATGACCTCATTTCCTATGGAATGAAAAGTTTCTGTCGGAAAACAGGGCTCTTGGTGAGTGTCTTTGAGCCCCTTTGCCTGGTATGACTCATGCTTTAGGGCACAGGGGCTGTGCAGAATACGCAAGAGCCTGGTGCCTGGGTGGTCACTGCCTAGAGGCAAGTGAAGGAAGGAAAAAGTGAGGAGTGAAGGTTTAAAATTCATTTAGTGATCTCCAGAGTGAAGGGATATACAAGGACCCAATGAGTGGCTGCTTGTACCAGGAAGTCCCACCAAGAGAGAGCTGATGGTGGTGGTAGGTATGGTATGCCCATAGGTCCACTGGTTGATCTCCATTGGTATGAACTGCCCCTACCACAGCCACCACCACTTTCTCCTACATGACCTCACTGGCAGTAGGCACAGGACCCTGTACAACATCAGAAGCTTGTTACTGCCACTCTGCAAGTCTGTAGACTGCAGAAAAGAATGGTGTCTCTCATGTTGGTGTTTAAAAGCTATGAAGCTATGGTTTTTGCAGCCAGTACTCCTAGAGAGCCATGCTCTGTGTCTCAACAGGTCCTGTGCCTTGTTCTCTCTTGCAAGTGGTAGAATAGAGCCCATCAGTCCTCTAGGCCAGAGGAAGGCCAAGGGCACATATCATAAGGCCAAGGGTAGTCATCTGGCTAGCCTTTCCTCATTGGAATTCTATGGAAAGTTCACTTTCCTCCTGAGAGAGAAGGGACATAGCACTCACTTTAAATGTACAGGAATTGTTTTTTTGTTTTGTTTTTGTTTTGTTGTTGTTGTTGTTTGAGAGCTTTGAAATCCAGAGATGTGTGTGTACAAAGCCCAAGGACTAAGAGCCACAGGGAGAGCCACTAGAGTTTAAGACAGGCCAGAAACAACATGTGTACCTTAGAAGTCAAAAGCCTCCTCAGCAGTACAACAGAAGATGGTGCTGATAAGAAGGCGGGTCTTAAAATCTGAAGTGTGAAGACTGCAGATTACAGGGTTCCAAGAAGACATAGCTAAACAGACCAATCATGATTGAAGAGTTGGAGGATCCACAGGATTCCCATTGGTCAGGAGTGGTCTGCAATCAGTGTTGGCAGCAGCAAAGCCAAAGTATGGTGCTTACTACTGAGTGAAACTGATGCTGTATGAGCGCAGCAGGGTACTGTAAAGATGGTTGTTGGAGCCGGGCATGGTGGCGCACACCTTTAATCCCAGCACTTGGGAGGCAGAGGTAGGTGGATTTCTGAGTTTGAGGCCAGCCTGGTCTACAAAGTGAGTTCCAGGACAGCCAGGGCTATACAGAGAAACCCTGTCTTGAAAAACGGGGAAAAAAAAAAAAAAAAGATGGCTGTTGGTCAGGCTGCCCTCTAGTGTGGGAAGCTTTTGAAGATTGGTGCTGCAATATGGAACTGGGTGCAAGGGTTAGATAATGCCATGAGAGGCAAGTTAAGTGAGGTAAAGCTGAGCTCTAGAGGCGCTGCGTGCTGCATCCTGCAGTGGGAAGGACACTCAGAGAACCAATAGGAGGACATGGTAAAAGGGAGCAGGACATGGTAAAAGGGAGCAGGCTGTTGAGTTTGGAAGCAAGGGAGGTAAAAATTTAAGCAGGCCTAAAGAGCAATATAGATCCCTGACTGAGAAAGGTCCTTGTGCTGTGCTGTGGGTAAGACTGGCTGGGTAAGGAGAGCCCTGGGGATAAACTAGTTATGACTCACAAGGTAGTGATAGGGTTGCAACAGTGGAGAAAAATAGTAAGTAGATTTGGAAGTTATAGCTTGGTAAGCAGTTAAATGTAAGGGTGAAACAGCAGACTACAGTTCCCATGTACCACCTTGAGAAGGGAGCCCAAGTTGTAGGGAAGAAAGAATTGCTTTTATTTGGTTTCATTTCTTTGGATTTTTCAAGACAGTGTCTCACCATGCATTGATAAACTCTTTATACCTCTGACTGACTCAGACTTGCAGTGATGCATCTGCCCCGCCTCCTGAGTGCTAGAATGACAGCACCACCACAAGCAACTTAAAACTCCGGATTGAATGAATCATAGGCCCATGGCACCCACATTGTCCTGCTCAAGAAATGGCCCACAAGTGTCTGAGATAATATACTCTGCCCTGCTCTGGAAATAGCTGCAGAAGTTTGGAGAAACCCAATCTGAAGCAGAAAGTTGGTGCCAAGTCAGGGGAAGCAGTCCTTGGGCCTCCAGTACTACAAATTCCCCACTGTCGTCATTTCTGCCCACTTGGGTTAAGCTGCTATCTGTAAGCACATCTGAGAGCTTCGTGAGTGTGTTCACAGGGTGAAGGGAGGAGACCCCAGCACCTTCTCCTTGCTTAAGAAAGAGTGCTTCACTCAGAGGTTATCAGGTACATCATGGTAGATGCTTCCAAAAGGTCCTTGTTTGTGTCTTCCTTGAAGTTCCTATGACACAATAGTTTGGCTATCTTAAATTGTTCGTAGCTGTAACTGTGTAATTGAATGTTTTCATACCAGTAACCACCATTTCTGTTAAGTTGTGGATGTGCGCGTTATTTAGTTATTGGCTACCATAGCAAAATCTCAGTCCTCCCACCTATGAGAGTAAGATAGGAGAGAAGGGTTGATAATCCTCTCATCCAGGCATGCTGCACACCATGGAGCATTGATCCAGACAAAGCCTGCTTCCCAGCAGGGAAGACCTTGGAAGACTTTCTAATGCTGGGTAGTCTGGA
The DNA here is from genome assembly GCF_900095145.1 of Mus pahari. Classification (NCBI taxonomy): domain Eukaryota; kingdom Metazoa; phylum Chordata; class Mammalia; order Rodentia; family Muridae; genus Mus; species Mus pahari. The sequence goes on from NC_034602.1 coordinate 24,027,248, forward strand.
GATGCCCAAACATGAATATACTTCACATACATCACAGATAGCTCTAGAGTATGCTGAGCTTCCAGATGAAAGCAGCCAGGAAAACAGGTCATTTTCTTAGATACACTTCGGGAAAAGCCACTCTAGAGACAGGATAAGCAATCTTGTGTTCTTCATCTCTTGCCCTATACCCCTGAACTAAACACCAACCCTTCCTGGTGCTGCCCGTAGGAGTGGTATTGTTCCACAATCATCACATGCAAGTGACATGCTCCATAAGGGCAAAGATCTGTCACTGTCTGCTGTTCAGTGCTATATATGTTCCCAGGACTTAGCACATGTAGTAACTGACTAATAACTACTGTTGAACAGCTAAATTAGTAAATGGTAATGCAAATGAAATTAGACCATTCCTCACTACTATGTTAATTATATTGAGATGGCCTGGGGCCATCTGTTTTGTTAGGCCTTATGGAGTATACAAATGCAACCTATAACATCTACCTTTTGACCCCTAGGAGTCTCTGTTATACACAGAACATGTATAGTACCTGAGTGAAGTGTTTGCCTGTAGGACCACTCAGATATTTTAAGGACAGGTGCCACAGAGAATGTAGCTAGCCCTTGCTTGCCTATGTTGTTCATTTATGTCATCTTACTTTGTCATTAATACAATTGAATAAAATCTAAGAAGCATATTCTGTGAAAATTCTTAATAATCTTCCTGTTTCTTTGGTAGTATTTCTCTATCTTAAGGAAATTGGAATGAAAGTCAAGTTCCATTTAATGTAATAGTAGAAAACAGAAATAGTACAGATATCAAAAATATATGAGAAGGATCCAGGCCTAATGGTGAAGGACAATAATCTCAGATACTTAGGGAGACAAGGTAGGGGACTACAAAGTCAAAACATGCCTGGGCAACTTGGGGAGATCCTGTGTCAAAGTAAAAACAAACAAACAAGCAAACAAAACAAAACAAAACAAAAAACGAAAGAAAGAAAAAGAAAAGAAAGAGCTGGCAATAGATTGCTTACCTAGCACGAGTGAGGCCCTACTATAGCCCTCCAAAAGGAGTAGTCTATGAAGGGACATATCATCATTGGCACACACCTTTAATCCCAGCACTTAGAGACAGAGGCAGGAGGATCCCTTTGAGTGGAAACCAGCCTAGTGTGTACCTAGTAAGTTTCAGGACAGCCAAGGCTACATAGTGAGAGATCTTGTCTCAGAAAAAGCAAAAATTTACAGCATGTGGTACATATTGAGTTGCTTAGGCAGCAGGATCATGAGTTCAAGAGCAGCCTAGGCTACAAAATAATACCCAACAGGGCTGAAGAGATGCGTTCTTCCAGGGGACCTGGGTTTCCGTTCTCAGCACCCTCAGAGGAGCTTACAACTGTCTGTAACTCCAGTTCCAGTTCCCAACACCCTCACAGACATGAATGCAGGTAAAACACTAGTGTAATACAATAGTCACACTTACACACACACACACACACACATGCATGCATACATTGATTGGAACCCTTATATATTAGAACTTCCCATAAGTAGCTGACACACACATCAGCATCAGCTATGGACAGCTCAACTCCTTGTTACCCTATCATCCAGAACTCAGAGCAATGGTTTGTGACTGCCCTCTCCTGTGAACCCTGCTTGCCAGTGACCCTCCCCTGGCCAGGGTCACCAAGCTGTCTTTCCCATCCTTTCTTTCAGGCAGCTTTATCTTGAGAGTTTTTAAAGCATTAAGGGTATAATACTATAATATAAATACTGGTCACAAGACTGGAAATCTTCTACCTAAGTTTTAGATTTGTTTGAAATACAAACAGGCAGGATAAGATTAAAATAAGACTAGATAAAATTGGAAATTATCTAAGAAAATTTGCTCAAAGAATTTGACTCTTCAGGTTTTTAAAATTATGTTGAGTCAGGAGGAAAAGTGTAACCAAGTAATATTCGATGATTTTAAAATAAAATGAAAACTCCATTTTGTAAATAAAGATTACTCGTAGCCTTTTCTTGAGGATTAAGCGACTCAGGATTAATGTGTACTAGACAAGCACTTTACCCCTGCCATCACAGTCTTCTCTGGAGCCATCTCTCAACAGGGTCTCCTCTCATCAGGCCTGATATGTGCAGGAAATACAGATTAATTCAGTAACATACAATTTTTGTTTTGTTTTTTGAGACAAGGTTTCTCTGAGTAGCTCTGGTTGTCGGGGAACTCTGTTGACCAGGCTGGTCCAAAACTCAGAGATTCTTCTGCCTTTGCCTCCTGTGTGCTAGGATTAGTGTGTGCCACCACCAACCAGCTATTTTACATGTTTTGTTTTGTTTTTTAAAGTTTCACATGGTCCAAACTGCCCTCAAACTCTCTATGTTGCTGGGATGACCTTGAACTTTGGAATCCTACTGCCTCTACCTCTCAAATGCTGGAATTACAGGCACCATACCTAGTTTTTTTTTTTTTTTGGGGGGGGGGGGGGGNGGNGTTTNANGATAGGGTTTCTCTGTGTAGTCCTGGCTGTCCTGGAACTCACTCTGTAGACCAGGCTGGCCTCGAACTCAGAAATCCGCCTGCCTCTGCCTCCCAAGTGCTGGGATTAAAGGCGTGCGCCACCACGCCCGGCTCCGTGCCTAGTTTTATGCAGTACTGAGGATCACTTTATATAAAGTGCTAGGGTTTCATGCATAGTTGGCAAATCTACCCACTGTGTTACATCTCCAGCCTCAATAAATATAATTTTAATATAATTCACTGAAAATTAAGCATCCCTCAGCCACAATATTTGCTCTTAGAGTCTGTGCATTAGTGAATTGTAATATAGATGGGATTTAAGCAGTTTATTCTCTACCTGCCTGCCTCACCAAAGAAAGCAAGTATGTTTTAAAGCATCTTCTGTAAGGCTGCAAAATGGAGCCCAGTGTAGAACACATACCTGGCATGGATGAGGCCCAGGGCTCATCCCCCAGCTCTGTGATGTCTGTCCTGAATGGATTGTGCCTCTGGAATGAATGAACATCCATGTTCCTGTGGAACAAGAAATACTGGGAAGCCCAGGAGGCCCTCTGGCTGTGTGTTTCCCTGAGGCACATTCCAGGAAGGCATTCCCTACCCAGGTGCTGCAGTTGCCGCCAGCCTCTCCAGGTGCACCAGCATCAAAGCTGGAGGGACAAGCACTCCCAGTCAGGACATACCTGAACTCACACTCCCAACAGGTACTCTTTGATATGCTGGATCCCTGGCTGAAAGCAGAGTTAAAAACATAAGAGGCCCTCTTTATTTCGTCCTCTAGGAATGGAATTTGTGAAGAAGCCTAGGGTACCACAGGGGCAGAAACACAAGTACCTGCTCAGAAGTCTCTGAGCTGCTGCCCTAGGGAGCTTAATGGAAGAGAACAAACTTTCCACCTTGGCTTCTTGCAGGGCCATGGCTGTTCTGAGGTTGGGACTACAGAGATTCAGTGACTTAAGATACAATGATCGAGCACTTGCTTAGCATAGCAAAGCCTGGGTTTGACCCCCCCGCCCCCCCCTTGCACTATCTAGAAGAAAGAGAGATACTGAACCTCACTTGAGGTCACTAACTGATAAAACAATGAAGTGGTCCTCAGGCGGCTTTCTGATTGTTCAGCCTCAGTTACTTTTTAAGGAAGCTGCCTGTAGGGCAGGGACAAATTCTACAGCACTGTACCCAGGATTCCAGGGTTTCCTAAACTACCAAGGAAAATACTTTATCCCCAATATCACCAAATTTTGACTAGCAGTTCAGGGGATTGGCTTAAAAAGCAACAGGGTGACACTGCCCTCTAGTGGTCCAGTAAAGTATTTACCCATTGGGTTTGTGCACCTGTCAGCACAGATTATTTCTGTGAAAAGAATTTGGATTTATTCTCATACACTTGGGCCCGTGGTGATGTGACGTCAGCACTGGCTGAAATTGCCCATCTTTTAGCATGCTGTTTTGGGAATTTGTTTTGTTTTCCCTGTGTTTTTTTCTTTTTAAGAGTGGCTGTCTCTGTTACAAGAGTTAAAGTCCTAAAAGCAAGGATCAGTCTCGTGTCTCCTCTTCTGAAGACTCAACTCTGTTGTTCACTTAGCTGGAGATAAAATTAGAAAGTTCATTGAGGTGGAGAGGAATCTTTTCTCCCTCCTTACTCCAACAACAAAAAAATTCTATCACTTCTCATTTGTCTTGTCTTGTTCCTCTGACCTCTAGTTTTCCAGCTGATAGGATTATCCAAGTCCCTGAGAGCTTACAGAACTCAGCTTCCTGGGCCTGCCTCCAGCCCCACTGAACCAGTCTCTATGGTTGGAGCCAGGAAATCTGCTTTACAAACTTCCCAAGTGGTTTTTGATGTGTAGCCTAGCTTGGCAGCCAACTGCTCTAAATCCCCACTTATTTTTTTTATAACTCCCCACCCCCCAGTCTCCAGAGGTCTTCATCTTGTGTCACAAATTAAAAGTGACCATTCTGAGATTCATTCAGAAATAGTCAACATGCTATCTTAACTGGATGACATGGAAAGGAAGAAAGGACCACAAGAGACAAACCAAAAGCATTTACTCTGGTTGCCAGGGGCAGCATGTTTATAGCAGAAATACCAAACCGATACCTCTGTGCCGGCTGGGCAGGCTGCCCATCTGTAGTCTTGTTTTTAATGTTCCAGCTAGATTGGGGGTCAGGGAGAGACAGGCTTCTGCAGGAGTCAGTGACTCATTCCTACCCATTCTAAGTCTTCGGGCTCTTAGGAAGAGAGGACAAAGTAGGTGGCATTGTCTCCTGTTTTGCAGATGAGAATGCCAAAGCTTAGGGAAGAGGATCAACTTGCTCAGGGGCACAGACATTGCTTGCTGTCCAGTTCTGCATTCTGAAGCCATGCCTGATTTATAAGGCCAGTGTTGGCAGAGTCAGAGGACAGAGTTGCCAACCTGCTCTTTTCACTCCACCAGGCCAAGAGAGCAGTTCAGCGGGGAGCTACTGCAGTCATCTTTGATGTATCTGAAAATCCAGAAGCCATCGAGCAGGTAAACCACCACTACAGCCAGTCCTACTATCTACTTAAGAGGCATTTGCTTTGGTCATCTTGAGTAGGCACTGTTTTGACACCTTTGTCTCAGGTCCTTTTACTTGTCTGCTGAAGTAATATGCCTGTGTTTGAGTATCAGGTATCATACCTGACAGAGGTATATAGAAAGAAAGTAGTTGTGGGTGGAGAGGTTAGGGATGGGGGACATTTTCAAAGAGTTTCTGGGTTTTGGGGTAGCTCAGCCCATCTTAAAACAAGTATAGCATCCTATCCTTGCCTTTCTGGAAACCCCAAGGCTATAATTCTTAAAGACTTCGAGGATTCCCAAATGGAGATTTAGCATTCTTTTTTTTTTTTTTTTTTTATTTATTTATTTATTTATTTATTTATTATATGTAAGTGCACTGTAGCTGTCTTCAGACACTCCAGAAGAGGGAGTCAGATCTTGTAACGGATGGTTGTGAGCCACCATGTGGTTGCTGGGATTTGAACTCTCGGACCTTTGGAAGAGCAGTTGGGTGCTCTTACCCGCTGAGCCATCTCACCAGCCCGAGATTTAGCATTCTTTTCTTCTTCTCGTGTGTGTGTGTGTGTGTGTGTGTGTGTGTGTGTGTGTGTGTGTGCCCTTGCATGTACAAAACAAGCACTCTACCACTGAGCCACATTCCAAATCCTCTTCTTAAATAAGCATGTCTTTAACTGGTGCCCTCTCTTCTTTGTCAGCTAAACCAAGGCTCAGAAGACCCTCTTAAGAGGCCAGTGGTGTATGTGAAGGGTGCAGATGCTATCAAGCTGATGAACATTGTCAACAAGCAGAAAGTAGCTCGAGCAAGAATCCAGCACCTCCCTCCTCGAGTGAGTGGCAGCCTCTGTGTTGTCCTGTGCTTTTTTTCCTTTGCGCTTTCAGCCTTCTCATCCCTGTATCTACAATGCTGGTGTCATGTAGGTTCCTACAGGGTGAGCTCAACTATGGCACAGGAGAACAGAGAGATTTTCACCCATGTTTCTTTATTTGTAAAAATGTGTAAACACTTATGGAAACAGACACTGTATGCTATAAAGTCTGGTTTCTCCAACCTGGCACAGCCCCTTTTCAGTCATTCTTCTAAGGGACAAGCCGAGAAAGAGGAAGGATGACACCCGGAGCACTTGACTCGCTTTGTTTCTTTCTCTCCATCTGACCTAGAGATGAGAAAAAAACCTATACTTCCTCCTTTCAATCATATAGATTTCTCACTTGAAATTCCCTGATTCACAAATAAGAATGTTAAGAATTACTCAAAACATTAGAAATCACTCAGGCCTCAGACTGACATTTTGGTGACAAGTAGTGGTCAGATGCCTCTTCAGTGTGCTAAAGCAATATTATTGCCCACTAATACTTCACCCCAAGAAAAGAAACCAGGGAAGCATGCAGAACTGATATCTTTTCCTCAATCTTGGACTAAAGCAGTCTAGAAATCTGGGGCTAGTGCCCCGTGTATGTTTACTTTCCTCTCCACAATTAGTGAACTGTTCCCATGTAGGATGATTCTTCCACCTGTACCAAGTATCTGGGTAGCACAGCATCTCACTAGGGTCCTGTTCTCATTGGCTAAATGCATGTCTTAGGTGAAGCAGCTTCAGGTGACAGAAGGCAGTGTTCTGCACAGAAGAGATAAAGACAGCCAGGTGTACCTCAGTTGGTAGAAGGCTTGCCTAGTATCCTCAAAGTGTGAAGGTCATTACCCAGCACTGTATAACCACTGTGGTAGCACAACCATGATCTCAATACTTAGAAGGTGGTGGCTATAGTTAGAAAGCCATGGTCATTTTCAGTTCAGCTAGGTAGAAGACCAACCTAGAATAAATACTGCCTTGCACCCCCTACATCACCCCAAGAAAATAAACAAGGGAAGTTTCCAGAACTGACATGCTGGCTTCTTTTTAAAGGAAAAAGAAACTTTGGTAAATGTGACTCATTGTAGTGGAAGCTGATATTTGTGGAAGCAGTGTACAATTTTCTAAGTTGTTACAAACCATTAAATATATCATTAGTAATCATTGTTCCCTCAAAACACATCACTCCTTTGTATATAACTGTGATTATTTGTGTTTATTCAGAGGGGCTTTTCTACTAGTTATACCAAATGGTGCAGTGTTTTAATGGGAGGCCGAACTCAACAAATGGCTCTCTCAGCTACTAGAAAGCCTTGGGCCACTTTAGCTCCCCCACCCTCATCCTGGCCACACTAAAGGCACCATCACTGTGCATGTGAGCTTCCTACACACTGAGGGACCTGTCCTCATCCTTCTACTCCATTTCCCAATCAGGACTGACAACCATGTGCACACCAGTTAGGCCAAAGAGAACATGGTTCATGGCGTTTGTGTTCTATTCTAGCAACCCACCGAGTACTTTGACATGGGGATTTTCCTGGCCTTCTTCGTCGTGGTCTCCTTGGTCTGCCTCATTCTCCTTGTCAAAATCAAGCTGAAGCAACGTCGTAGTCAGGTAACCCTAGAAGTGACCTGTGAACCCCATTACCCTGTTCCTGGTGACAGCTGGGGAACCAGGTGTAGTGGCACACTCTTAATCCCAGTACTTGGGAGGCAGAGGAAGGTGGGTCTCTGAGTTCAAGGCCAGCTTAGTCTACATAGTGAGTTCCAGTATAATCAAGGCTGTAACACAGAGAAACCCTGTCTCTCAAAACTTAAAAAGAAAAGAAAGTTGGGGATCTGACCAGCCTGTTGTCTATGGCACCCAAGCTATCTCAGTGGCTTGGAGGGTACCAGACCTCAAGTACTGAGCCCTCATGTCAGAAAGAGTGGACTTGTCCACAAAGACATTGAGGGTGTTCCAAACTAGTATTTTGAGGGAAATGTTTAAATAAATGCTGCTTTGGAGCATGAGACCTTGCTCCTTAAGTAGATCTGAGGTTGGTAGAAATACAGTCAGGCTCCTAGGTCTTATGATGAAGTTTGCCTTTGCTGGGTCCATCTGTTAAATGTTGATGAACAGGTAGCTATAGGTAGCACTCTAGCAATCCGGTCACTGTGGCTTACAAGAGAGAAGTACCTATAGGCAGAGGGTGGTGAGAGGGAACTAGACTTTGAGATATGTGGTGGTGTGACATCTTGGGAGAAAGGGCACCTTAGATAGTGACTGTCAAAAGGAGAAGCTTACAATTCTCAGGAGAATTGAGGGGCCACCACCAGCAAGACAGGTCTATGGGCTAGTATTTGTGCACACACAGCGTGTCTGGTGCTGAGCACTCATGTGAATGGTCTTATTTCCCTGGCTTCCTTCAACAAGGAGGGACATTTGACCTAGAGCCTTCTAAAACCCAATGTTGCACAGAATTGAGAAGTATCAGAGACAGGGAATTGCCTTTCCTCTTGAAGGCAAGACTTTATAGTAGAGTCAATGTCATGGGCACTGTTGGGTCTAGGAAATACAGTAGCAACATGAGTTTTGAACAGCTTCTCAGGGATCTCTTTGACCTAAGTGAGATTAGTTTTGTCTGTCCCAGTGTCCTGAGTGCCATGGCCTGGGGTATGCCTACCACTGTTAATGTGTACCAACACTGACCATGCTCTGCCGTGCAGAATTCCATGAACAGGCTGGCTGTGCAGGCTCTGGAGAAGATGGAAACCAGAAAGTTCAACTCCAAGAGCAAGGGGCGCCGGGAAGGAAGCTGTGGGGCCCTGGATACACTTAGCAGCGGCTCCACATCCGACTGTGCCATCTGTCTGGAGAAGTACATTGACGGAGAGGTAGCTGCAGAATCAGGGCCTGCCTTGGGTGGGGAGGGATGTACAGAGGCCCCAAGAGGTGCTGGGGACTACCATGACCATGACTAGAGTTCTCCACAACCTAGATTCAGTGCATAAGCTTCTAAAGGCATTTCTTCCTGGGGCTGGGAAAACACAATACTCTATAGATGGTCTAGCCATGGTACATGGTCAGCCAGGGTAGTAGCACATGCCAGTAGTTTTAGTGCTTGAGAGACTACTCAAAAGGAATGTGAGTTTAAGATCCCGGCTTTGCCAAAATGCACATGGTTGGACAGAAAATATGTAGATGTAAGATCAAGTTGCTTGCTTTGCTTTGAAGAACTGGTTAAGTAATGAGTTTACATGGAAAAAGTCAAGAGATGTGATGTCTTTTGTTTTTTCTTGTAGCTCTTTATTAATAGTTGCAAGTATCAGGAACAGCACAGAACCACCATTCACATATTTTGCTAACTTTATGTCTGTCTCCAAGTGGATAAGTACATACAAAGTGGGGGCAAACTGCCTGAGAGTCCAGGCCTTGGACAGCCCCTGAATAAGATTGCCCCCCTGATGTGTAGATTGCTGGGTGGAAGTGTGTTTGTATACAGGCCTTTGAATGATACGCTTGCATAGACTGTAGGTACAGACTCCTGGGTTCTAACCTAGCCCAGGCAGATTCTTGGTTTGTGAACTTGGCAAGTGACTTCATTCTGTGTCTGCGCTTGTGATACCAACCAGCATACCAGATGCTCACAAAGGCTATTTAGGTGCAAGCAGTCTTTTTTCTTTTAAGATTGATGTATGTATATGAGCATGCACACCTGCGTGCCAGGATCCCATTACAGATGGTTGTAAGTTACCATGTGGTTGCTGGAAATTGAACTCAAGACCTCTGAAAGAGCAGCCACTAAGCCATCTCTCCAACCCTGATACAGGCATTCTAAAGTACCATTTTGGCTATTTATTTTAATATCACTGTATCAGACTGGTGGGAAAAGGAAAGGGAAGGGAAGAGAAAGGAAAAAGAAAGGAAAAGAAAAAGGAAAAGGAAAAGGAAAGGAAAGGGAAGGAAAGGGAAAGGAAAGGGAAAGGAAAGGGAAAGGAAAGGGAAAGGAAAGGAAAAAGGAAAGGAAAGGGAAAAGGAAAAGGAAAGGAAAGGAAAAGGAAAGGAATGGGATAAGAACAAGTCAGGAGGATACGTCAGTTTTCTTTCAAATTGGCTGCTTTCTTTAGAAACAATGTGGCCCTATCAAGTGTTCCTTTTCTACTTGACCTCATTCAATGGTACTTAGAGGCAACCATCCATAGTCCAGTGGTTCTCAGCCTTCCTAATACTGGAATCCTTTAATACAGTTCCTCATGTTGTGCTGACCCCCAACCATAACATAATTTTCATGACTACTAAATAACTGTAAGTTTGCTATTGTTATGAAACATAATATACAAATCTGTATTTTCTGATAATCTTTTGAGGTCTTGACCCATAGGTTGGGAGCCACAGATCTATGCCAATATAGATGGCCTGGGGTGTTTGTTACTCTCCCTGCAACCCCTTTGCTCCCTGGCCTGTGGCTTTGGACTTAGATGTGCCCCCAGTTCCTGGAAAGGAAGCTGCTTCCTTTAGCCCTGATGGCTGTGATTAGGGTAGGTGAATTGGGCAAGTTTACTTCCCCTTATGGGCCATACTTCAAGGGATGAAACCGGCCTTTAGATTTAGGAAAGAGAGTGGGAAGTACCTTGACTTTCCATTTCTGTAACAAATGCTTGTAGTAATAAACAGATAAAGGTTTGTTTAAGCACATAGTTTTAGACTTTTGTTTTATTTTTAATGATTTTATTTGGTTTATGTATATGAGTGCTCTATCTACATGTACACCTGCATGCCAGAAGAGGGCATCAGATCCCGTTACAGATTGTTGTGAGTCACCATGTGGTGGCTGGGAATTGAACTCTGGACCTCTGGAAGAGCAGCCAATGCTCTTAACTTCTGAATGGTCTCTCCAGCCTAGTTTTGGACTTTTAACCCATGCACTTGACCACAATCCTTTATTAGGCTTATAGAGAGGCAGCATATCATAGCAAAAATATGTGATGGCTAGGACTGGAGAGGTGCCTGAGTGGTTATGAGGGCATGCCTATCTTGGAGAGGATCTGACTTCAATTCCCAGTACCCTCTTCTATTCTCCTCAGGCAACTACACTCACATGCACAGATATCAAGCATGCAAACACATAATTCAAAGTAAAAATTAAGGCAGCCATGCAGCCTTGTAAGTCTTGTAATATGCTGCCATGAATTGCCCAGGACAGTGAACCTTCTTCTTTTCTTCTAATTTCTAAGCATGTTTTCTCTCACACTGTAGATTTCCTTGCTCTTTCTACATTTATCTGACTCTAGGCTAGCTTAACTCAAGTGGCATGGCTCTTCCTTCATCCATTGTCCTCTGAGCAACTGATGAGACATACTGCTTGCCTGGCCTGGAAGTTTTCTCTTTATCACTAATAAAATTATCCAGGAGGACACAAGAAGAGGAAGAAAGGGGACCAGGTCCCACTTGGCTCCCTTCCCTTGTACCACTGAGCTAGGAACACTTAGTATCCATCTCACAGCGGGGGACACCAGCACAGTGCACAGGGCCGCCTGTTCCCCGTTGGCTCCACTGAAGGAAACACATGGGTGAGGCTGAAGGCAGAAGTACCCTCTCTCCAGTCCACCCTTCAGTCTGTGTTCTTTCTCTCTCTCTGCAGGAGCTTCGGGTCATCCCTTGTACCCATCGGTTCCACAGGAAGTGTGTAGATCCATGGCTATTGCAGCACCATACCTGTCCCCACTGTCGGCACAACATCATAGGTAACTATTACAGGCCTTGCCACACCCTGACCCTACAAAGTATGACAAGTGTATGATGCATGCTGTTAGGCTCATGAGCAAGCGGAACCAACACAGCATGGTCTTCTGGATCTGCAGATGTGAACCTTAGGTTTTGGAAGTTGTTTGCACAACTCTACGCAGAACCTAGCATTAAGGATCACTTTGAGCTGCAAGTGATGTGGCTCAGTGGTAGACTGTTTACCTAGGATGTGCAAGGCCCTAGGTGTCACAGCCCCCTTAGTCTCCCGCCTCTAAAGAAAATCATCTTATGTTCAAGTTTGAGTTTCCAATTAAATAGGATCGTAGCTGGGTATGGGTATGGTAATGTACACCTGTATACCCAGCACTTGGGAAGTAGAAGCAGAAGTTCAAGGTCATCATTAGCTTTATAGCAAGTTGGAGGCCAGTCTCAGGTACAAGTCTGAGGAAAAAAGAAAAAAAAAAAAAAAACCTCAGCCTCTCACCTGGCCTCCTTAAGCCTAAGGTCCCATCTCTTTAACAGATGACAATAACATTGATTGCCCAGGCCTAGACTACAGGGTTGTTTCCAGGGACATAGGGATGATGAATATGCAATGGTAGTGTTTGCAGCTGCACCCACAGGGCAGCATGGGAGGCACTCTTGTCTTTGTATTTGTTTTGCTCTCTGTAGACTCTGTGTGGGGAGATGGGATAAGAGACAGGTCAGCCTCTACCTGCTCAGCTCAACTTGGAGACGGCTTACAGTGTGGCAGGGTCAAGCATAGACCTCCCCGGCACAGAGCTCCACTTGATGCTTCAGTCTCTCCCCGTTACCTTATTTCCTCCACCTCTTCCAGAACAAAAGGGAAATCCAGGTGCTGTTTGTGTGGAGACGAGCAACCTCACACGTGGTCGGCAGCCAAGAGTGACCCTACCAGTACATTACCCAGGCCGTGTGCATAGGACCAATGCCATCCCAGCCTACCCTACTAGGACAAGTATGGACTCCCATGGCAACCCTGTCACACTGCTAACCATGGATCGGCATGGGGAGCAGAACCTCTATTCTCCACAAACACCCACCTATGTCCGTGGCTACCCACCCCTGCACCTGGACCACACTCTGGCCCCTCATCGCTGCAGCCTGGAACACCGGGCCTACTCACCAGCCCATCCCTTCCGCAGGCCCAAGTTCAGCAGCCGCAGCTTCTCCAAGGCAGCTTGCTTCTCCCAGTATGAGACCATGTACCAACACTACTACTTCCAGGGTCTCAGCTACCCAGAGCAGGAGGGCCAGACAGTACCCAGCATCACACCCAGGGGCCAATCCCGTGCCTTCCCACCAAGTGGTGGCAGCAGCCTGCTCTTCCCCACAATGGTGCATGTGGCCCCTCCAGCCCATGTGGAGAGTGGCAGCACATCTAGCTTCAGTTGCTATCATGGGCACCGTTCTGTGTGTAGTGGCTACCTGGCCGACTGTCCTGGCAGTGATAGCAGCAGCAACAGCTCTGGCCAGTGTCGCTGCTCTTCCAGTGACTCCGTGGTGGACTGCACAGAAGTCAGCAACCAAGGTGTGTATGGGAGCTGTTCAACCTTCCGAAGCTCCCTCAGCAGCGACTATGACCCCTTCATCTACCGCAGCCGGGGGCCTGCTGTGCACCTTGAGGGCTCCCCTCCACCAGAGGAGCTCCCAGCAGCACACACTCAAGGTGCTGGGCGGGGTGAGCCATGGTTAGGCCCTGCCTCTCCCTCAGGGGACCAGCTGTCCACCTGCAGCCTGGAGATGAACTACAGCAGCAACTCCTCGCTGGAACCCAGAGGGCCCAACAGCTCTACCTCAGAAGTGGGGCTCGAGGTTTCTCCTGGGGCCGCCCTGGACCTCAGGAGGACCTGGAAAGGGGGTCCAGAGGGACCATCATGTGCTTGCTGCTTCGAGCCCCAGCCCTCTCCTCTGGGCTCTGGGATAGGAACAACTGCAGGTGGCAGCAGCTTATTCCTGGGTCCTCGGCACCTAGAGGACTGCAACCCTCCAAGTGGGGAGCCACAACTGGGGAGCTCCCAGGGCCTGTATGGTCTTCACTCAGACCATTATCCTAGGACAGATGGGGTGAAATATGAGGGCCTGCCCTGCTGCTTCTATGAAGAGAAGCAGGTGGCCCACAGTGCTGGCAGGGGCAATGGCTGCTACACTGAGGACTATTCAGTGAGTGTACAGTACACACTCACTGAGGAACCCCCACCCAGCTGTTATGCAGGGCCCCGGGACCTGAGCCAGCGCATCCCCATTATTCCAGAGGATGTAGACTGTGACTTGGGCTTGCCCCAAGACTGCCACGGAATGCACAGCCACAGCCCCTGGGGTGGGGCCCTGGGCTTGGATGTTCCCCGACTCCACTGGAGTCTAGGCACAACCCGGGAAGAGGACCAGGCTCCATGTTACCAAGCTGAGGTGCAGCCTGGCTGCTCTCCAGAGGAGGCAGATGCTTCCAGGGCTGGCCTCTCCAGTGCCCCCCAGGACACTCAGGAGTCCCATGCCCTGGCTGCTGAGGCTTCAGGTGAGAACAGATGACAGTAGTATCTGTATAAGGACTCTTGCTTCCTCTGTGCCCTTGGCCTCTGTACCTGATGACTTTCAAACATTGCTTTTCAGTCCTACCCATCCTCAAACCCTCTATCCATGATGTTGGCATCTCCTCCCATCAGATGCTTCATATCCCAAAAGCATATCTCAATTTTTTTTTTTTTTTTTTTTTTTTTTTTTTTTTTTTTTTTTTTTTTTTTTTTTTTTAGAGAAGTTGGGGGGAATTTTCTAATGAATCCTA
>NC_034602.1:24041716-24083937 GCF_900095145.1 Mus pahari
TCTCTGTATAGCTCTGGCTGTCCTGGAACTCACTTGGTAGACCAGGCTGGCCTCGAACTCAGAAATCCGCCTGCCTCTGCCTCCCGAGTGCTGGAATTAAAGGCCTGCGCCACCAGGCCCGGCGCATATCTCAATTTTATATTAACTATTCTGCATCTCCTATGGTTCCCCTTAGTCCATCCCTGTGTCTATTAGAGAGCAAAGTCCTGACAGAGGTCACTGCAGTTGTTTGCTGTCCCACTTGGGAGACCCAAATCACAGTCCTTATATTAGAAATGCTATAGTGACTTTCAGTTACCTTTATAAGATGTCTGTTTTTGTGTGTTTCTGTTTTGTTTTTGAGACAGGGTTTCTTTGTGTAGACCAGGCTATTCTTGAACTCAGAGATCTCTCTGCTTCTGTCCCCTGAGTACTACTGGAATTAAAGGCATGCACTAACACTGCTCAGCATAAGATATCTTCTAAATGGAGATCCTCCTTTTGATTCAGCCTGTTTCGTGTTCCTGCAGCATGTCAGGTTCATTTCCATCTCCATCTGAGATCCTTCGATCTCAGCTCCACAGCCTTCCTTTCCCCATCAGTATCTCTCCCACTGCTATCTCCTAAATCACCTCAAGCCAGGCACCTCGTGGGAAAATCTGTGTGATCTGTGGGGAGTCTTCCCTGGGCCCCTGGGAATTCACTTAACTTCAGTTCTACTTATGCTTCCATGACATCTTAGGGCTTCAGAAGATTCAGTATAGCCATCAAAGAAGACCTGCTCACCCCTCTACCCCCGACAGCTGTTCTCAATGTAGACTTGAGCTCCTCAAGAAAGGAGCCATTGCTGCCCCCTTTATCACACAGAGCCAACTCAGCAGTGTGAACTATCACTTCCAAGGGCCCCACAGACAGGATAGGGATGCTCAAGGATACATACTACCAGAAGCCTGCTGTGCTGGCTCTCTCCAGACCCTTGATGACTGTTCTCCCTCTCTCTCCCAGGACCAGGATCTGGCCCAGGCATCGGTACGGGAGCTTGAGCTCAGAAGGAACTCTTATGTAGAAATCGTGAACTGTACGGAGACTTCAAAGTCTGGCTTCCTTCAAAACTACTATATATATATATTTACACACATATATATATTTTAGCTTTGACAAACACAAAAGTGGTAATAAAGAGAGCCCTCCTCAACCCAAAATGTGAGCCACCTGTGGCATCCCTTCCCCATTAACAAACCAACAGACAAAATCTCTTGAGTCCTTTGCCTCTTTAATAATGTGTTGTTCTGTTTTATAATGTGTGCTTGGGTTTCTGAGGTGTGTGGTATTGAGTTCTCTGCTTTTTTTCTAAGATATTATATGTAAATGTAAAAAGTTATTTAAATATATATTTTAAAGAACCCTAACTACCAACTTCTGTTGAAAAAAAAAAAAATCACTGCTGCATTAAATGAACCACATCATGTGTCGATACTGTTGTCTCCCTGGAGGGACCTCAGGCCTTTGAAAAGCTCAGGGTTACACCTGCCTTATTGAAAATGAACCAGAAACTTGAAGTAAAAAGCTAGTTGATATGGGTACAAACTCCAAGGAACAATACAAAGCTGCCTCATCCTTTTTCCCTTTTTTGAGGCAAATCTGGACTTCAGGGCTTCTGGGAAGCCACACCTCTCCTGCCCACACCTGTAGGCAGCAATGGAACAGGAGGAAAGTGGGGGCAGTGTCAAACTATTACTGCCTAGGCCAGGTTTACTGGAGCCTGTTCTACCCATTCTCTTCTGTTCCTTTGGTAGGTCTTTATCCCAGCAGAGGCTGTGACTGTGACCAGCCCTGTCACTAGGGTCTCTCTTGCACTCTGACCGCCAGACAAGGGAAGAGACGCTCTCACCCTGTGGCCTTGGAGTCTTTTGTAAAATCATTTTGGGCTTCATGCCATCAATTGCAGGGGTGATTTAAATGGGATGTGCAGGGTGGACATCCAGGAGGAATGTTGATTTGTGGCCTTGGTGTCCTCTGGGACTAGAGGAGCAAGCTCTCCTCTCAGTAGCAGTGCACCGCTCCTTGAAAGGCATGCTGGGGCACACTTGTGCCCACAGGTCTAGGGCAGCCACACCCCTCAGTTGTTGCCCCCTTAGGTTGCCTCCTTGGGGGACACATGCTTGAACCACAAGAGTGTACTAAGCTCCAATTGGACCAGTCCCCCATCCCCAGAAACAGGCCTCTCTGCCTGGTGGCTGCAGGGGTTCACCCTGCTAGCAGATGTCTGCTAGCCTGTTTGCCTGATGCACTATTATGTACTGATTCTCCACGAGACAGACTGTCAGATAGTTCAGACCCAAAGGGTAGGCTTTTGTATATTTTTTCCAGCCTCTTTTTTTTAAGGGGAAGAGTTTTTTTAAATCCAAACTACTTTTGGTTGTTTTTGTTATTATTGTTTTTAAGATGTTTTGTTTATTTTTAAAAGGGAGAGAGAATCTATTTAAAATCACTTCAGGGATTGTAATCCTTTTTATTCAAAATAGTCCTTGTTCTTAAAAGTATTTTCTTTTCCTTAGAGGAAACTAATCAGCTTGGCCCTGTGTTTGCTAACTCTTCTGGTCACTTTTAGTCATTCATTTAGCAGATGTCTTTTGCCATCAGGAAGAGTTTGGCAGAGTGGGTCTGAAAACTCTGTTACTGCATGGGGACCACCTGGGTTGCCAGAGACAGAAATGACCCTTCTTCCCAGTCAGGCTCCCAGGAAGTCATCCCAGGGTCCAGATTGCACATTTGAGATGATCAAAATACTTTGTTCTTTAAAACCCCATCCTAGGATGAGGGCATTTGCTTATTTCTATCTAGAATCTAACAAAAGAAGTCCCATGTCAGATGGTCCAGTTATTTGCCCTTTAGGAAGTGGCCATAGTGAAATTTGTTCTTCTGCCCAACTCTGGGGGTCGGTCCCTTGAGGCTCCTCCCAGTGCACCTGTTGCTGAGGGTGTGAGAAGGGCCTAAACTGTTGACATGTGATCGGGCTGCCTTTCTTTCTGGGGCCAGGAGTAGCAGCTGCTAAGAACAGCAGCTTTCCTTACTGTGTAGGGAGAGTGGAGGCACAGCTTTTAACGTGAACTGCAAAGCGCAGCTTCTCATTGTTGAGATGTTTGTTGTTTCTGGTTTTGCTTTTTTTGTTTTTAGTGTCTGTATGTGCATATTTCTCCATTGGCTGAGACTGAAACAGACCCCAGAAAGACCTTGCCTTTGCCCTGCCTGGCTAGAAAACCACTTCTCAGTACTCGTAGATGAGTAGAGAATTTGAATGCCGCTAGACAGAGTTAAAAAACCAAGTTCAACTCTCCTTTGAAAAAATGCTACTGGTGGGTGACAGGCACTTGTAATTGTAGTTTTGGACTAGTAGAAACAAAAGATTTAGAGACAATTATCATCGTTGTGTTGCCACATCAGACCAGAATAAAACCTATCTTATGTCACCATTTAAATCAGAAGAAATAATGTCTATGAAGTTCTGAGACTCCCAGTACTGTCTGTACCCTCTTCTGGGTGGGAGGAGTGGAAGGGGAATGCCAGTAGTGGGTGGGAATTGTATAACCATGGACAAGGAGCACCCCACTCTCCCCTGGGGGCTTCTGTAGCGTCTGTGTGTATGATAGCAAGTGTGGGCTTGATACCAGCCCTGGGTGTAAAACAGCCATGTCAACCCAAAATCTAGAACCAGGTAAAGATGGAAGTTTTGTCATTGTGTACCATGAGGTGCCTCCGTGGTCGCAGCCCCAGAAGCTGACCATCCATCCCTTTCCTCCAGGCCCAGACCATTGTGTTAGTGTTTGTCTTTAGTCCCGTGGCTCAGGCCCTTCCCTATGTGCTTCTGCTCTCAAAGTTCACACAGGACTAATGCTTTTAAAATGTGCTCTGTAAAAGAATTTGAAAGTATCATCTTTTAAACTGATCTGCATTTTTCTATTCCTTACATAAACTTTTTGTATCGTGTTGGTCTAATGACACTTTTAATTTTTTTTATTTCTCCCATAGCACTTAATATTTTGTAAAGATTTTTTTGTGATAAAATGGTCTAAGGGCTCTTTTTCAACATTACCATTTTAAAAACTGTTTTAAAAGCTAGAAAACAACTTATGTATATTCTGTATATGTATAGCAGCACATTTCATTTATGGAAATATGTTCTCAGAATATTTATTTACTAATATATTTATCTTAAGCCATGTCTTATGTTGAGAGTGTGACATTGTTGAAATAATCATTGAAAATGACTAACAAGGCCCTGTAAATATATGATAATTGCACACAGATTTTACATATTTGCAGACCAAAAATGATTTAAAGCAAGTTGTAGTCTTCTATGGTTTTGTAACAAATTGTACAAATGACTGTAAAAAAAAAAAATACAATTTTATCAAGTATGTGTTACATGTGGTCATTGCTGTGGCTGCTAAAGTCTAGAGCCTGGGCCAGTGCTCTGATTTCCATCTTATCCAGAGATGCCTGTGACCTTCTGCTCCTGTTAACAGATTCCAAGTCATCAGAGTATTGGCTGGAACCTGTGGGTTATATCCTTGAGTAACAGTGTGTGTGTGTGGCAGGAACCTGAAGCAGGAAGATCACATCTTTCAGGCCATTCTGGACTACAGAGTGCATCCAAAGCTAGCCTGTGCAATGCAATGAAACTCTGTCTCAAAGTAAAAGATGTGCTGGAGCCTGGGCACCTGCCAACAGTCAAGGCTGTAGGTTCAATTCCCCCACACCTCCCTTCCCCTGCCCAGTGCCATCCCCAGAAACCAGTTGGGCATGGTGCCTCACAACTTTAATTCTAGTGCTTGGGAGGCAAAAGCAGGTGGATCCCCAGGTTCAAGTTCAGCTTGGTCTACATGGTGAATTCTAAGACAGCAAGCTCTATGTAGAGAGAGCCTGTCTCCCGACCCCCACTCCACCCCCATTTAAAAAAAAAAAAAAAAAAAAAAAGGACTGGAACTTTGTCTCTTTTCTCTGGAAGGGTAGTCACTAGTTTAATAAAATATTCTGAGATTAGGTGAAAGGTACAGCTTATTTTTCAGACATACTGCAGAGGAGACTCCAACCCTATGCGTTCCTATTATTTCTTATCCTAGCTTGGGCCAGGACAGCAGCCATACTCCCTCCCAGCTTCAGGCCCCTCCATGCGCTCCTGGTGGCAGCCAACTGTGCAAAGCTTCCCAGAGCCTTTGTTTAATGGCTTTGCCTAGCTCCGAGCTGTACCTCTTGGGGCTTCCAGAAGGATCTCAGAGCATGGGCTCTGCCACAGTGTGGTACAGAGCCTGGTAACCCTCAGTGAGGATCCCAGAGATGCTTGGCATGACCTCCAGCTGCTGTTCCTCTTGGGTTTCAGGAAGCAGTGTCCAGCCCTTGCAGGCTATGAGCCCACTGTCCCTGGACAACACTTGGGTAGTGGCTGCATGTTTGGCATATCTGTCCTTAAGATCTTGGCTGACTGGTACTTTTTCTCCTTTGAACTTTCTTTATTCAGGCCAAGAAGAAAGCAGAGATGTCCAAGTTAAAACTTGAGAAGGGAACTCAGAATAATTAGCAGGAATTTGTGTCTGAGTCTTCACGACAGCAACAACCAACATTTGCTGAATATAGTCACATTACTAAATACCTTTACATATGTCACTGAGTATCCCCTAGAACCCTGTCCAGTCAGCAGAGGTGGATTTAAAGATGGGGAAATTGGAATTGGTTTGCTCAAAGCCACAAAGCTTAGGGACTTCATAACTACAGCTGACATCTATTGCATACTAAGTAAGCTCCTACTTATTCTCTGCCACCCCATTCAAAAGGCCTTTGCATGTATTAATTCATTTATTCTTCATGGAACCCTGTGAGAGAAGAGCCAGTATCATCTTATGTGATAAAATCAAGGCACACACTTGAGACTTGGATTCTGACAGGCAGTCTCTAAGACATACTCTGAGTTCTGCTGGCCACCATAAAGTGACAGAACTGGACTCATCAGGTCAGGCCTCTGGCTGCCAAGTTATGAGTGCAAGTTCACAGGCTATAGGTACCCCAGCTGTGTATACAGAAGCATATACTACCCACCTTTTTCCTCTTTATTTTCCCTCATTGTCAACTTCCTTTTGTCTATGTATATGAAGTTGCCCTCCAGAACCAAACTTAAGATGAACCCTAAATCTAACTAGATCTGGTATTCCATCCCTCTATCACAGAGACTCTTCTACCCCAATCCTGTCTTCACTTAAGGATTTTCATCACCTGGTAGTGAAATCTCTGCCTTTGGCTTTTCCTTCCTCCCATCCATCTTACCACCACTGGTGGTTGCTTACCTCTCTGATGCCACCTGCAAGCCTGTGCTCTGCAGTGCCCAGCAGCTGGCCTACTGGCAACTTGCTCTTGGTATTTCTTGTGTCTCTTGGTGCCTTTCAACGTCGCGTTGTCACTGGGCTTCAGTCCCTTCAAGGATTTTGCTTCTCCGAGCTTGGAAGGCACGCCAATAGCGTTTACTCTTTAATTGCCTCTGAGCACGACCTTGACCAGAGAGAATGAATTGGCAATTAACTGGCTCTTTCCCACTTCCCAGTGGTGAGGTAGTACCTGGTACTGGGTGCTTGTCTGCTTTACATCTATTCTGA
The DNA here is from genome assembly GCF_900095145.1 of Mus pahari. Classification (NCBI taxonomy): domain Eukaryota; kingdom Metazoa; phylum Chordata; class Mammalia; order Rodentia; family Muridae; genus Mus; species Mus pahari. The sequence continues at coordinate 24,048,340 of NC_034602.1, forward strand.
CTGCACAGATGTTGGTGGGACCACACAGCAGTCCTGCAGCCTGGTGTTCAGTAAGATGGTTTTTTGGAGTCCATGGGTAGGGATGCTGGGATCTTGTCTCACATTGGTTGGGTGTTAGAAGTAAAAAGGGGAAATGACTTAAAGAGCAGTTCCCATGAAGAAACTAGAGTTCTGTTAAGAGACTAAGCTTTAACATCATTTTACATGGTATTCCTTTGCTTCCAACTTTGGAAATCTAGCTGGATTTTGTGCCTCCTGCTCATCTAGACTTATTTTAAATACCAAGTAAGAGAAAGATGTGACGTTTTAAAGGTCATGATATTTTGGTTCTTAACAACATGCTGGGGCAGGAAGCTGGAGTCAGGAAGAGCTCAGTAGGAACATAAGGCAGTTTGCCTACTGGAAAGATGAGTCCACAGCAGGCAGGAAAGGAATGGGACCCACTTGCAAGACTTCTATATAAGCTACAGTCACAACTCCTGCCCATTCAAAAACAAATGACAGCAGGTAAGTCCTGCTGGACTGTGAATACACCTTCTAACCTGATAGATAGCAAGAGCCAGGAAAAGCCACTCAACAGGGAAATACTCTCTGGGTCCATAAAGAACAAGGTGTACTTCCTGGGACTGGGAACAATTTGGGTAAACTGAATCACACTAGAAGACCTGGCTTTTTCAGAAATGTCACCTATACAGAAATGAAATCGGGGAATAGAGAGCTCAGCAGTCAAGAGCTGGCTACTATTTCAGAGGATCCAGCACCTTTTTCTGACCTCCTGGGGCTCCCGAACATAGGTAGTACACACATCCTTGGCCTTTCTGCTTGGATGCGAAGGTGTTCTAGGACTTGGAAGTCCAGCAACCACGCAGCTCTGAAGTGTTCTAAGGAAAGGGCATCCCACAACATAGAAGCCCAGGAACCACACAGCTCTGAGAGGAAGTTTCCTCAGCAGAGGCAGTGCAGCTTCCAGGGGGAGGGATCCCCAGCTGAGCTGAGGAGTTCAGGAGCCTCAGCCCTGGCCCATTTCTTCACTTCCATTCTCTTCATTGCTTTTTGGCTTCTTCAGATGAGAGTCACACCAGACAGAGATTTATTGAAGGGTCCAGGGTGTGGAGGAATATATCTAGGCGTGGCTGCCTCTACTCCTGAGGGGGAGCAGACAATTGGACAAAGCACAGTGCTTTTATAGGTGAGGGAGGCAGGGATTTCCAGGGCGAGCTTAAGGGAGCCCAGGGACTGGTGTGTCTTCATGCTCAGAGGTTGGGTGGGTTTTCCAGTTCAGAGGTTGGTGGCTTTTGTTCAGACTTTTCACCTAAAATTAGCATAATCTGGGAGAGTCCTGCTGAGGGGCTAGGGATGACCTTTGTGACAGTTACAGAGTCTGGAAACATAGTTATGAGAGTTGGGGCGGTCTAGGGGAGGGGCTTGGCTGTTGGAACTCTTCAGGCCTTGAGGGTTTAGGAGGGGAGTCTGGCATTGAAGCCTTTCCTGCCTCTTAAGTGGCCTTAACAACAACATATATCAGGCTCACACACATACACATAATAAATATTTTTTAAATAAAATTACCATATTTTGGGTGCCTTAATTTTTATTTTAGCTACCTTAGTGGGGGGAAGCAATGTTTCTTTTTCTTTTTCTCCCCTCCCCCCATGTGTGTTGCTTCATTCATATGTCTAATCTAGTCACCTGCCTTTCTCATCTGAAGCTGTCTGTCTAGAGGCTGGGTGGCAATGCAGGCAGTTTTGAGCTATTCACTCCAGGATTTCTGATGTCACTTTGGTTTGTGAAGTGGGTGTGGGCAGGTATTACATCATCATATTTTATGGTCAAATGATTTTTTTAGAAGAAGCTCCAAAACGTCTGGAGTCTTCGTTTTCCCTAAAAGGCTTGGAGAAAAGATCCTAGTGTTCCTAGGAAGCACGCTTTACATGAAATGCCACCAGACATGCAGACCAGGTTATGTGGGTACAGATGTCGAGATCATCCTTTTGTGTGCAGAAGTGCCCTTCTCCATGCACATAAAGAGGGTACTGTTAATGTATCCAAATAGCTGCCAAGGTTAGGGGACCAGAAATGAAAACACGTTCCTGCACCCCTGAGCACCTCTCCCTGTCTCTCTTGCCCAAGGAGATGACATGGTTTCTGGAATGTGGTTTTATTTTACATCCCATGGCAAATGCAGTAATTAGAGCTGTTAGCACTATAAAGGCCTGGAAACGAGAACAAAGACCGCCTCTTCCTGGGAACTCTTGGGCAATGCCTCTCTCCTTATCAGGTGCAGGTCCTGTTGGTGGTTTTGAGTGTCTCATACACAGAATGCCAAAGGAGGCTCCTACAGAGTGGGAGGAGGATGAGAGGATGGAAAAAAACCAAGTGTGTGTCTGGCAGGGACGCCTGCAATCACCATGTGCTGCCTGTTTGAAATTTCAACTGTTGTCCCTGGAGTGAATCAAAGCTGGCAGGCCGACCACAACACAGGCCGCCCTGTGGTAGAGCCACCCCCAGGCCCACGGCATCCGTGCCCACAGACACTTGGGAAGACAATGATGCCCATTCAGCAGCAAACTCTGGCTTCACCTCCCAAGAGGTGGGTCAGTTTTATAGCAGGACATTGGAAAAGGGTTGTCTTTGGGAAGGGTTTGCAAATACCTAAAACCAGACAGCAAAACACTCTTTCAAACTAGTGAGTCCTGGAGAGATGGCACCATGCTTGGCGGTCACTGGAGAGTTACTGCATTTGACTCTGGTCTGGAGACCAGGAAGCTATAAGCGAGTCATTCTGTTTCCCTTTCCTTCCCCAGCTTCCCTCCCCTCCCCCACAGTCTCCCTAATACAATGCCACCTAGACTGTGTTCTGGAACTCAATCCTCCTGCCTCAGCCTCCTGAGTACTGGGATTGCTTGCAGGCATGTGCCACCATGCCCAGCATCCTTCCCCGTCTCCAGCTTGGTTTCCTCATCAGTTTTCTTCCAGACACTTGCCCACCACATTCACTCTGTTAGCTGTGTCAGTCAGTGATGGAGACACAGCTTAGTTTCTGGGGAGCACTGAACCTTCTGGCACACAGCTATTCACATGGATGTCTCTAGAAACAATCTCCCCCACTCTCCCTCATGCCAGGCATTTGAACCTTGGGGGCCCAGTACTCTCTCACTTACTGACCTCTATCCCAAGCCCCACTATTCATATTTTAACTATTTATTTTAAATTATTTGTGTGTATATGCATACATGCACACGTTGCTATGAAGTCAAGAGGAAGGCACCAGATCTCTTGGAACTAGAGTTACTTACAGGCAGCTGTAAGCCATCATGTGGGTGCTGGAACCCAAACTCTGGTTCATTAGACCAGCATTGTTCCAGCCCTGCGCACTTCAGATTTGATTTAGTTCCTTCCCTCTTCAGCATGGCTCACTTCAGGTTGGCTGCACCTTAAAGGTACACCCACCCGCCTTCTTAACCCAACCCTTAGTAACTGCACTGGTGCTATTTCTCTTGCAGCAATAAAATTCGTATTATTGAAGAGTTACTGAAGGCCAGATGCTATTTAAGCTCCTATAGTGAAATGCTGCTCACAGTCACATGAGTGTGCAGATTGGTACCACTTTTAGTTTACAAATGAAGAAACTGAGGCACAAATTGCTCAAGAACAATGCCCCAGTCCCTATGGCTAGTGGATCCAGCCAAAGTCCACATAGGTTGCTCTGGACCGTTCACAGTTGTTACCATGACTCTGCCTCTTCCCTAGCTGGTCCATCTACCCACCATCCCTGGGCCCAGGTCTAGTCCTATCTTGTCACAAGACTTCCTTCTTGTCATAAGGCTCAGGGATTGTTCTACCTAAGTTGGGATCCCAGATCATCGCATTCTCTGAATGCCTCCAAAATGATTACCATGAGAATGAAGTGGAATGATGCAGAGCGAATGCCGGGCACCACTGCCCACGTAACTGGTGCCAAATATATAATATTCTTATACTAGGAACCTCAAGCAATGCCGGGCGTGGTGGCACTTGCCTTTAATCCCAGCACCCGGGAGGCAGAGGCAGGCAGATTTCTGAGTTTGAGGCCAGCCTGGTCTACAGAGTGAGTTCCAGGACAGCCAGGGCTGCACAGAGAAACCCTGTCTCGAAAAAACAAAAGAAAAGAAAAGGAATCTCAAGCAAGAGGTGTGGCATTTTGTCTTCAGGTGATCCAGATTGAACTGAGTAGCTAGCAAGAGGGTTCAGAGATGACTCAACTCTACTCTTCCAGAGGATCTAAGTTCAGTTCAGCAACTCACAAACACTTGTAACTCTTTGAAATCTAATCCTTTCCTCTGTCCTCCATAGGCACCACATACATACATACATGTGGCATAAATATACAAACATGACAAGGTCTCATCATGTAGCCTTAGCTGTCCTGGAACTCACTCTGTAGACCAGGCTGGCCTCAAAAACTCATAGAGATCCGCCTGCCTCTGCCCCCCAAGTACTGGGATTAAAGGCCTATGGCACCACACCTGGCTTCAAATAAATCCTCCAAAAAAAAAAAAATACATAATAAGGGTCAGCAGGATGGTTCAGTGAATAAAGATGCTGCTGCCTGCCTGGCGATGCAGTGCTGGCAACCTGAGTTCACCTGCCAGCACCTACAGAAAAGGGGAAAAAGAATATCAACCCCACAAAGTTATCCTCTGATTTCTACATGTGTGTCATGGCACACAAACACACACACACACACATACACATATACATATACACACAATAGATGGTTTTGAAACGCTTAAAAAGAAAGTAGATAATGCTTCTTAAAGATTTATTTATTTATTTTATGTGAGTACATTATAGCTGTCTTCAGACAAACCAGAAGAGGGCGTCAGATCTCATTACGGATGGTTGCGAGCCACCATGTGGTTGCTCAGAAGTGAACTCAGGACCTCTGGAAGAGCAATCAGTGCTCTTAACCTCTGAGCCATCTCTCCAGTCCTAGATAATGCTTTTATTAATATAACATTGTAAACTGTTTGTTTATCAACCCTTCTCCCTAGGTCCTGTCGCCCACAGTCTTGAGTGGCATGATCCACCATTTGACATGTCCTTCAAGTCAAGTTTTCATATCAATCAATTGGTTTATAAAGCCAAACAATGGACCGACCCCTTTACGGTAAAAATATTTCTGATGCAGGTTGGATACCAAAGTGTCCTCTGCTCATCTCCTCCCTCCCTCTCCCACCCTCCTCCCACCCTCCTTCTCCCTCCCTCCCTCCCTCCCTCTCTGACCTCTCATGTGCTAAGTGCGAGCTCCACCGCTGAGCTCTGCCCCCAGCTCTCTAAGATCTCCTTTCTTGATTTATTTTCACTGAATAATCAGTTGTAGAACTTTCTGAAATACTGCATTTCTTGAACATCCTTTGTTTTGTTAGATGGGAAAGGGCACCTGTAGACTCAGGGAGGAAAGTAGTTAGGCTTTCCAGAGATTCTTGCCTCAGAGGTTGTAGAATCATGAAGTCAGGCTTCAGATAGTATTTGGTCTAGGTTCCTGCAGCCTAGTGAGGGCTTTGGTCTTTACTGTCATCTGTCCTGAGTGGAGAGATCAATTTCACAGCCATATCACCCTGAAAACACCAGAGTTAGGATACTTGGTGGGAGAGCTTGGGGTTGAGGGAAGAGGATGTCCGTATGTCCTTGTGTGTATTGCTCTATGAAGTTTTTTTGTTTTGTTTTCTGTTTTTTGGTGTGTGTGTGTGTGTGTGTGTGTGTGTGTGGTTTTTTGTTTTTTTTTTGTTGTTGTTGTTTGTTTTTTGTTTTTTTTTGTTTTTTTTTTGGTCAGATATTTTCTTTATTTACATTTCAAATGTTATCCCCTTTCCTGATTTCTCCTCCGAAAAGCCCCCTCCCCTCTTTCCCTCCCCCTGCTCCCCAACCCACCCACTCCTGATTCCTGGCCCTGGCACTTCCCTATACTGGGGCATAGAGCCTTCACAAGACCAAGGGCCTCTCCTCCCACTGATGACTGACTAGGCCATCCTCTGCTACATATGCACCTAGAGCCATGAGTCCCACCATGTGTTTTCTTTGGTTGGTGGTTTAGTCTCAGGGAGCTCTAGGGGTACTGGTTAGTTCATATTGTTGTTCTTCCTATAGGGATCCTTCTTGTTGTTGGTGGTGGTGGTGGTGGTGGTGGAGGTGGTGGGTTTTGTTTTGTGTGTGTGTGTGTGTGTGTGTGTGTTTATGCTATTCTGTAGAGCTCAGTCTAAATTGCCCTTGCTTCCCACGTTTGGGGCTTAGCTCCTCGACATCTGCAAGCTCATGCTTCTGTTTGGAAACACATCTGTCCTCTGGTGCTCAGCCAGCCAAGCTTCTTCCTAGGATTTTTAGCTCCTGTAATCTTCCTTTCTTCTCTGTAGTTCTTCTCCGCTCTTATTTTCTTTCTGGAGGATCAACTAATCAAGAAGACAGTGCACCTGCTTTTATGAATTCTTGTTTTCTCCCTTTATGGCATCTCCCTTCAAGCCACAGTGGCATTTCCCCATCTCCTCAGTTGTTTTTATTTGGCATACAAGCAGCAAACTCCCACGCCCATATGGGGACACAGCTGAGGTTCATCATGCAAAAGGACAGAGAACCTTCAGAGAGAGAATGTGGAGTGAGTCCTGACCTGTGATGCAGTGGATTAGATCACATGACTGAACACCCGCCAATCACAGGCCTTGCCCCTGAGATGGTACCTGGTGGTCTTTCTGTCTGCCCGAGGGCCACTGGCCTCCTGACTTTAAATTCAATAGCTCCATTGCCTCATTGTCACCCAAATGTTCCCACTGATCACTCTTCCTACCCAGGACCAGAGATTCTTTCTTTTCCCTTACTCCATCAAAACAGTGAATTCCTGACTGTCTTAAATTTCTTAACAACTCAGTGCTGAGCCAAGCCTAAGTTCAGAGAATAAAATGAGAGAACGATCTGATGTTTGTTTGAAATGTTGAAAAAGGATACATATAGCTAGCTCAGTGGTAGAAGGCATGTACTTGATCCAGAGACAGGCGGATAGACAGATGGACGGACAGATGGACATTAGGGTGAGACAGGGCTTTGTAGCCTAGGCTGGTCTTACGCTACCTTGTTCTACCTCCTGAGTACTGAGATTACAGGTATGTGTACCACACCCAATTTATTCAGTGCTGGGTATGGAACACACAATTCAGCTGCAAGACAAGCAGTCCACTGATTGGCCTATTTTTCCAATCTCTTTCATGTATGTGTGTGTGTATTTAAAATTACATTGTTCATCTAGTGTGTCTTTCAGTGTGTACCCATGGGTGTGAAGGGTTGAATGTGGAGGTAAGAGGACAATATGCAACAATCAGTTCTCTCTTTCTGCCATGTGAGCCCCAGTGATCAAACTCAAATCACTAGGCTTGGTGGCATGTCCCTTTCTCTGCTGAGCCATCACACTGGTCCTCGGGACCTCCTTCAGAAGACTTGGGGGAGAGGCTCTGTGATCAGAAGTCCTGCAAAGTCCCTAGGAATTCTTTGGTGGTGCCTCATTATGTAGCCCATGATAGCATGGAGCTCCCTATGTTACAGGCTGGCTTCAAACTCACAGAGAACCTCTCCCTACAGAGTGCTGGGGCTAAAGGTGTGCCCCACCGTGCCTTTGGAGCAGAAGCTGTAGATGTTTGGGATCAGACACCTTTGTGTTGTGTTTATCTGCAACGTAAGAGCCTTCAGAACAGACTTCATTCCAATCAGTACTTTAAACTCTAGACTGACCAAACTCCACCACTTAGGCAGGTTCCCCAGGAGGAGAAAAGGAATCTGCCTGCAAAGTACAGTCAGGCGAATGGACTCAAACATCAGCATCCTCTTGAAGGCAAGGTGCTGCCATGAATATCCTAATTCTTTCCATGAAATAAGTCTCCGAAACTCCCCAGGCATGCAAAGCATCAAAATGAGCATCTGGGGCCGGAGCCCAACACCACATAACTGAGCGAAAGACCTTGAGCCCTTAAGCGCTATGACCTAGACGAACTCAGCTGTATTTTTAGCCTCCAGGACAATGTTTCCATCACCTGTGCTGGGCTTTTAGCTTCAGAGAGAAGGTGGGGGTGGGGAAGGCCGGAGGAATGCTTCTTTCTCAAGGCAGCCCAATGGGTAGGAGCTTACAGACTGAGTTATTATACACAGGGTCACTTTCATGAGTGTGCCACATATGTAGTGAAAAAGATCGGGGTGCTTAGACAAGCCAGGCTACCATTTAATGCTCTGCTGTCAACATCTTAAAATTCTTCTGTTTTGTTGTTGTTGTTGTTGTTGTTGTTTTATTTTGTTTTGTTTTGCCCTTAAACATCCAACAATCCCCCTGACTCAGCCTCCCCAGTGCAGGTGTGAGCCATAAGGCCAGGCTTGAACTTCTTCATGAGTCTGAACACAGGACCCTGTATTTTCTTTGTGTGTGTGTGTTGTGGGGGTGGATAGTCTTTAGAGACAGGGTTTCTCTGTGTAGCCCTGGCTGTCTTGGAACTCCCTCTGTAGACCAGGCTGGCCTCAGACTCACAGATATTCACCTGCTTCCTGAGTTCTGGGACTAAAGGTATATGCTACCATGTCCTGCTAGGACCCTGTATTTTCATTTCCTATGCAGCCTTACAAACTTTAGAGCTTATTCTGATTGCACTAAGGGTGGAGAGTCTGATGAACAGTAGAGGCTGATACCAGATCTGCAGGGGCAACTTTCTATATAAGGGAGGAGGAGACACCGTCGTCTCAAGCTATTATCAGGAAGCCTGGATGCCCTGAGTTGGCCAAAAGAATCTCTTTTTTGGATCTCCAGTGCGCCCCCCTTCCTATTTTCTCCTCTGACACCCAAAACAGATATAGAAAGGATCTAGTAGCCAGGTGTGGTGGTGTGGTGGTACACACCTTTAATACCAGCACTCAGGACTTAGAGGCAAGCAGATCTTTGGGTTGGAGGCCAGAGCAAGTTCCAGGACCGCCAGGGATACACAGAGAAATCCTGTCTTGGAAAACAAAACAAAACAAAAAGTCTATTAAACTGTAGGATATTTAAACTGCAGGGGGTTGTGTTCTGCTTCTCTCCAGCATCCTGACTGATTGTTGCCATGTTTTGGATGGAACCCAAGGACTCACTCACCCTAGGCAAGTCTCTCTCCCAGTGTTCCACATTCCCAGCCCCAAGTGTAACAGACATGAACCTGCCTGCCTTCAACGACTCTTTAGTGCTAGGGCTGGAGATGGGACTCACTAGAGTGCTGGCCACACATGCACAGTGAGAACATCTTATTGGTGTCTATGTAGTATCCTGGGTGACTGAAATACCCTCAGACACACACAGACACACAGACACACACACACACACACACACACACACACACACGTCTGGGCATGTCCTGTTGATGGCTCTGTCCACAGTGCTTCCCAAGTCCCTATCTGTCTTTGTTTTGAGACAGTGCCACGAAGTCCATCTAGGCTGGCTTTGCACTTGTGTAGTTGAGCGTGACCTTGAACTCTCTTGATTCTCCTGCCTCTACCTCCCAATCCTGAGATGACAGGCACCCCACCCACCTTGTTTCTTTGGAGTTGGGAGCCGGTCTTTGTGCATGCTAAGTAAACACTCTCCTGAGCAATATCCCCATCCCATGTCTGACTATTCGTGGAGTGGGGCAAGGCTCACCCTACCTAGTGTCTGCACCAATGTTAGCCGTTAGTTTTGATTGTCTTTGAAGGTAATGCTGCTTTTGAGGGGGAGAGTCAAGAGTGTAGGGTGTACAGGTCGCAGGCCTTGCTGGAGGAGCAAACAGGCTGGTGTTGGGTTGCTTTGCCTGAGGAGGCATGAACAAACACCCATTCACCCTAAATTTAGCTCCAACAGCAGACTAGGGAGGCTCCTCCTGAGCCCAGCTTTGTAACCAATGAATTTATCCCGTTTCACTACAGGAGCGGCAGTGACTTAAAAGCAGGCACATCACCAAAAAGTCCTATGGCCCTTAATAACTTCAGTGAAGCAGCCTTGTGGAGTGCTGCCTTTGGCAGCATCTCCCCATATCACAGGCACCTGGGGCTGCTCCTTTATTGTTACCACAGACTTAACCATAATCTATTGCTCTTTCTTTGTTGCAGCTGTGGGCCGAAGCTCTCTGCTCCGTAATGCCCGATGTTCATGGGTCATGCATGTTAGGCCCTCAGTTTAAAAGGAAGAAAAAAGAAAAGATAAAAAAAATTATTCAACAGTCCCACGTGTGGAACCTGGAGGCTGAGTTGTCACTAGTAAGTGAAGGGTGTGTCCACTGGGCGGTGGGGGCGTCCACTCAGAAACACCCAGGGTTCTTGAATTCAGGAACGACAGGGAAAGCAAACGATTGAACAAGATTCTTCTTGCCACAGCTCTGGGTCGTGTGGGTGGAGAGGGACAGAAAGGCAGGCGCCTCATGGGAGGTAGCTACGCCCTTGGGGCCCAGCTCTGGGAGCTGCCTCCTGAGTGTGGGAAGGCTGGGGAGAATGCCGGCCCAGTGAGAGGGCAAGGGGCGCAGGGGTGGGTGTACCCCAGGCAGGTCAGGGTATCCCACGGGGCCAGGATCGCCCAGCCCTGCTCCAGGCACAGCGAGTAGGAACAGGATGGCAGATGTTCCCGCCGCCGCCAAACCTGGTGCAGGCCTGTACTTGCCAGCCCCGGACCAAGGACTTGAAAGCTCCCAGCGCACAGCCTGGACCTGTCCCGCCGGGCGTCACCGTGGCGTTTTAAGCAAGAGCAATCGGAAAATCCCCACTGCCTGGGGGTGTGAGGAGGAGTAAGGAGGCTCGAGATGCTGGGGGGTGGGGGGCTGCCTCGCGGAGACCGAGAATTTAAGCCACCAGAACCCCAAGTTTCCCCTAATGAAGAGACACAGCGCTTGCCCCATCTAGTTGGACACTTTTGTTGCTTCCATATCTTTGAACCTTGAGGTTTTTTATGGTTCCTATTTTGCTGATGGTTGAGCAAAATACATTGATGGTATATATATATATATATATATATATATATATATATATATATGCATATATTATATATATGCAAATACACATATATTGTATCAACCATTTTATACTAATTAAAAATAATGTAACTGGGAGTGGGGACACACACCTTTAATTTAGCACTTGGGAGGCAGAGGCAGGAAGACCTCTGTGAGTGCGAGGACAACCTAATCTACATAGTTCCAAGACTCAAAATAATAATAATAATAATTTAAAACTGGTGTGATGGCTCATCGGTAAAGACAATTGCCACCAATGCTGAGAACCTGAGTTCGATTCCCAGAACCGATAGTGCAAGGATCACAAGTGGTCCTCTGATGTTACACATGCACCCACACACATACACACACAATAAAAAGAATGTATGTATATATGCATTTATACATACATATATTTTTTTCTTTGTTTCTGTTTTATAGCTCTGGCTGTTCTGGAACTCGCTTTGTAGATCAGACTAACCTCCAACACCGAGACCCATCTACCTCTGCCTCCCGAGTACTGGGATTAAAGGCGTGTGCCACCACTGCCCCGCTGTAAATAAATATTTTTAAAAGAATAAGTTGTGCTAGTTGACACGGATATGATAGGATTCTGCACAAGGCTCAGTATGCTGTCCCTTTGGTAGAAAGGAAAAAGTCCTCCACTTTCACTGAGCCCCGACTGTGCGTGCGTGGTTTCCGTGCTTTATCTCACTTTGTACAACCGTGTTGTGGAGCAGACGGTGTCGACACACCACTGAGCAGAAGGGAGCCCCGTTTTCTTTAAACCTGTATAAATTTATACAGATCTTACCAGTAACCAAGTGGGATACGAATCGGGTCTGGAGGACTCCAGAACACGCTTTGGCTAACCGCTACCACGAGCCTAGCAAGAGCAAGAGGTTTGTTCTGGTTACTACCGCAGTGGTGGAACTCACGCGTGGGTCACGACCTAGGTGAGGGTGAAACAGGGGTCACTGGGCGGCCGGCCCGTGTCAGCGCCCACAAACCTCAGCGTGGGGACTCAGAGGCAGGACCCGTCCCGCCCTCACCTGCGGACTGCACACCTCGGGTGGCCTCACCTCGCCGGCTGTGGGGGCGGAGCCAGGTGGGGCGGGGGCCCGCTCCCGCGAGTGAGTGGCAGGCCGCGGGCAGAACGCGCATGCGTAGTCCGCCCGGCTCCGGAGCCTTGCAGGCGGCAGGCAATCGGGGTGGTGCTGAGGAGGGCGGGGCGGCGCTGAGGTGGGCGGGGCGGCGCTGAGGAGGGCGGACCGGGGCGGGCCGGGCGGCGGGGGCGGGGCGACGCTGAGCTCCGTCCTGCTCCCATGGCCGCCCCCGGCTCCCGGTGCTGCCCCCTCTGCCCCGGGCCGCGCCCGGGGGTCCCGCACTGACGGCCCATGGCGCCGCCCGCCGCCCGCCTCGCGCTGCTCTCCGCCGCTGCGCTCACTCTGGCCGCCCGGCCCGCGCCCGGTCCCCGCCCCGGCCCCGGTGAGTGAGACCCCGGCCCCCACTTCCCAAGTCCCTCTCGCCCTCTCTCTCGCGCGTGGACCACGGAGAACCCGATGCTCGGGCTTCTGTCCCGGCACGCGGCGTGGACGCGCCTGTCCCGCGTTACCAGGACTCTGCCCCGCGTGCCGGCTTCTAACTTTCCCGGACTCTGTTTCTGACTTACGGAAGAGAAGGGGGTGCGTGACGGCTAAGGTCGCCCGTACGGAGTGCAGACTACTCTGAGTCCCATGTCCTGCTTCCCAGGCCGAGTCCACCGCGCCGTGCGCCCGAGGTGGTGCCCTCGGCCAGGATGGAAGCTGGGATGGCAGCTTAGTTCCTACACGCCCTTCCTTGCCTCGGAATCCTTTCCCAGTGGAAGGACAGGCATGAGGGTGTTGTCTGGCCCAGTTCAGTTTCTTTGCAGGTTGTTGAGAGCTGAGCATAGGACATTGGTGAACCTGCCACTGGGGTCTCCACCCTAAGTTGCGGATTGTGATGTTGCGAAGGCAGGGTTTTGCTGGTAAAAGAAAATTCAGAGTTGCTTTGTTTTCTTGACAGCTTGGATTTAGGGGAAAGACTGAGATTTACTTTCTGTGTGATTTCGAGGCAACTTTGAGTTGCTTGAATCTCTGTTACTTGATCTGGAAAAAAAAGCGGGGGGGGGGGTTAACTCACTCCCATCAGCAGTGTTGGTGAACATTAAATGAGACACTGTAGGCAACTTGCTTAGAGTGTTCCACCAGGTACAGTCAGTAAACGGTTTAATAATACTTTTTATAGCGTTTCCCTGTTCACTAAGGACTAGACAGCTGGTTTACCCAGTGAAGACTGAATTTCTTACAGGATGAATGCCGACAAAGGGCAAAGCTGGGCTTTGGGATGGCAGAATGAGGAGTTCCCAACAAGCCAAACCCGAGACTCAGTAGAACTGGTTTCTAGGTGGTTGCTGCCTTCCATGGGACTTCTATCATTTGCTCTTTTCTACTGTTTGTAGTATGTGAACGGGGAGGGAGGGATGACCCGAAAGCCAGGAGGTGTCAACATAACTGTATCCTAGTAACTCCTTCCACTTTGTCATCTGTGTGTTCAGGATTTAATGTCTTCTGTGGAGAGAGAGGTACGGGTGGGAGTGGACTGGCTCTCCTTCCTGGGAAGGGCACAGTATAGCTCTGGGAAGCATTGTGAGCCTATTCTGCCCACACTTGCAGGGAGGGAACATCTGCTAGGCACCGACGCTTCGCTAGGTCAGATGCAACAGCTCTTGGGTAAAGTTGGTATGCTTTTATTTAGGAGTCTTGGGAAAGGACAAATTCATGGCTGTTGTGAAACAGTTTACTAAGTCACTCAAACTCTCCTCGGCCGGGTTCCTCAGCATTCTGCAACATCAGTGCCTTTAGGATGTTTCCCCTCTGGTTCCAGAAGCAGTTTCAGAAACAAACCACATGGTTTTCAGCATCATATCCTGTCAAGAACCTAGCCACTAGTTTGTTAAATCCTTTCCAATTAAAAAAAAAAAAAAGCTGTACGCTGAGAATATGCCAAACTTACCATTTCATATTTTGTGATACTGTAATTTTCTCTAAAATTTTGTGGATGGAAAAAATTATTCCAATACTTATATTCTGCACAACTTTGTAATATTTAAATTACTGGTGGTTTGCATTTTTGAATGCTGACTTTATAAAAACAGTTAGCTCATTCCCCTTCAATGTTATTCTAATTATAGTGTGTAGTCAACCCCAAATGGTCTCCAGTCTCTCTGTTCTTTTGTCATGCTTTCTCTTCTTTCACAACTGATAAGAAGGATGACAGAGGTTAGTTGTAGCCTTTTCTTGCCTCTCACCATCCTCCCCTGACGTCTCATCTGGAATTTGTCCTATTAGTCAGTAATATGTGTTGGTATAAAACCTGAGTTTGGCCGGGCGTGGAGGCGCACGCCTTTAATCCCAGCACTCAGGAGGCAGAGGCAGGTGGATTTCTGAGTTCGAGGCCAGCTTGGTCTACAAAGTGAGTTCCAGGACAGCCAGGGCTGTACAGAGAAACCCTGCCTCGAAAAACCAAAAAAAAAAAAAAAAAAAAAAAACAAAACAAAAACTGAGTTTGGTTACCCACAAGGCCTGCATTCTCTATAGTAATTCTCTTAGCCCTATAGATGAATAATTTAAGTGTTTAAGATGCAGTAAGTCCCCCTCTTCCCCACCTTTTTTAGACCAGACTGGCCTCAAACTCACAGAGATCCGCCTGCCTCTAACTCCTGAGCACTGGGATTAAAGGAGTCCACAAACCTCACCCAGCTTTCCCTTTATAAATGTCAAAGCAAGAAAGTATTGCATTTAGGCTCAGTTGGTGTGCTCAATATAGCTGTACACTTAAAGTTTAGAATAGGTGGACCAAAAGCAAAGTGATTAAAACAAAGCTACAGCTTCATAGTTTTCATATTGGGAATTTTTGGTAGTAAGCAGTATACCATCTTTAGTTTAGAATCTAAAATTTTAAAGGATTTATTTATTGGGGTAGTATGGCCATGAGTGCTTAATGGGGTGAATGTGGGGATCAGGTTATTTTTGGTAATCAATTCTCCCTATCTACCCTGTTGGTCCCTGAGATTAAAAGATCTTCAAGTTTAATACAAACACCTCTGACATCAGAGTCATCTTGTTGGCCCCTAGTTTAGAATTTTGGAGCCTGGAGCTCTACCTGAGGCTGTAGACCAGCGGTTCTCAACCTTGCTAATGCTCCCACAATCCAATAAAGTTCCTCATGTTGCGGTGATAACCTCCCCCCCCCCATAAAATTATTTCATTGCTCCTTAACAACCGTAATTTTGCTACTGTTATGAATCATAATGTAAACATTTGCATTTTCTGATGGCCGTAAGTAACCCCTATGAAAGGGTTATTTGACCCCCAAAGGGGTTGAGACCCACAGGTTGAAAACGAGAAGCATGGCTCTAGACCAAGGCAGAACAGTAAATGCTTTAGGCTTTGTGGCCCATAGACGCAACAGATGCAGTTGCTCACCTCTGACTGTGTAGGCAAGAGTAGTCATAGACAAGATGAATAGGCACTGCTGGTTTGTTGACGGTTTAGGTTTGGGCTTTTTTTCCAAGACACAGTCTCACTGTCTTCCACTGTTATTGTTCACTACATAGACCAGGCTGGCCTCAGATTCACAGAGATCTGCCTGCCTCTGCCTCCCAAGGGCTGGAGCAATATCACCATACCTGGCTTCATTGTTGTATTTTAATACAACTCTTTGGACATTGAAATTTAAAGCTTTATATCATTTTTACATGTCACAGTATCTTGTCCTTTTAAATTTTTTATAATCAAAAACCCAGTCTGAATTTGTTTCTGGGTCATGATTGGCTCACAGGCTGCGGGAACCTTGCTCTAGGTCAAGTGAACTGACTTTTCTTTTAAGTGGTTACTGATCTGGAAAAAGCAACAAAGTAGGTTGATTTTACTGAATGAACAGACTTTTTTTTTTTTTTTTTTTTTTTTTTTTTTACCATTTCCTGTGAATTAACGTTTAGATATATATGGGAGTCAGGCACAGTGATGATACAGTTGTGCTCCAGCTATGTGGAAAGCTGAGATGAGAGACTAGTTTGAGGCCAGCAGCCTGCCCATGCAGTGTAACAAGACCCGATAGGCAAGGAGAAAGTGTGTAAATGATGTACTTCACCATGATTTCTAAAAAGATACAGCTACCAGGAAAAGCTAGTATACATGCATTTGGTTCATTACTAGAGATTCAGCGCCGTTCCCTGCACTAAAGGAAATAGTTCTCACCTTGGAGCTGCCCCACAGCTTGCTCGCTCAGCCTGCAGATCGTACTTGAAACAAGCTGTTGAGAGATCTTCTGTTTTGCAGAGGAAAGCCCAGGCAGCAGGTGGCACCAGCCCTGAGAACTGGGAGGACAACCACCTAGGAGAATTTCTGTCACTATTAGTTTTTACTAAGTCATTAGTTTTTTCTTCCATTCGTAGGCTGTCCTGTTAAATGTCTATGAAACAGCAATGTGCTGAGCATGGTGGATTTTTCTTTTCTTTTTTTAATTAAAGCATTTTTGAAAAAAAAACCAAACAACAAAACAAAGTGAAACATTGGACTATAACAAGCCATTGTGTTTGCACTGCTGGACAGTTAATCGGAAATGCTTGGCAGAGGCCGGAAGTTGGGGTCAGGAGCTTTTGTCTGAGGTTTTCTGTCCTGAGTGAGGACACATATCAGGATAAACTTAGCAGCAGGGCTGAGGAGTGTCCCTCAGTACACCCCCCACCCAGGTTTGGAGGGGAGAACTCTTCCTCCAGCCTCCATCGTCCTTTAGCATCTGACTAGCTGAGTGTGCAGCCTCTGCGTGGGTAAGACGACTGAAATTCCTTCCATGTTCTGCTTGACCTTGACCCTTGCTCTAGAACCCAAAAGTGTCCCTTTGGGCGGAGTGGGCACTGGGATCCAACAGGTTTTTGCCCTTTCTTGTCTTCAGTCTTCCTTCCAAGATATCATTTCTTTCCCCCAGACCTGAGGCTCTTAGGACGGTCAGCCAGAACAGGGAGAGGAGAGGGGCCATTGTAGGAATGTCATTCTGTAGAAGTTTGCCTTTTCCTCTAAAGAACCCTTTCTCTGTTCTGCCCTCTTCCTCGGGAAGCGCCTCCTTAGGCTGCCCTTGCACCGGCTTGAGGAGGAATGAAGTTGGGGCTAGGCAGTTCCTTCCCAAACAACACTTTAGGCCATGTTACAGGCAGAGCTGCCACTGTCCCTCTTACTTCTGCAGTAGGGCCCCCTGGGGGCTTCTCCCCTGCTAGGGCCAGCTTCCAGCTTCTCCTGCCACAGTTTAATCCCTGGCACATAACCAGAGCATTAAACTTTTATTGTTCAATTTACCACAAGGGCGAGGCCCTATTCCTAGTGGGCTGAGGAGGCTGTGGCCAACTCCAGAACCCGAGTGTCGCACCACATTAGCAACTGCAGACTTTGAGGACTGGATTTCTTTCAGTTTGGTTAGATTCTTGGTTAGAACCAGAACAGTATCTGCACACTCAGTTTGAGAGCCAGGAAAGAGCAGAGACAGCTCAGGCAACTTTTAAGGATGATTCATAATGGAGGTAGCCGGCAGCCTGGATGAGGGTCCTGCTAGTGGTTTCTTTTTATCCTCAAAGTGGATACATTATGGTGTTTGTAGCTTTCCTAGTATCCCTAAATCAAGTGACAACATGGCAGCCAAGCAGCTCTCTTCTAGAATAGTAGGGATTGCTAGCCAATCCCATCATAGTATGTAAATTACTTGCTGCTGTTCAATCTATAAAAATTCATCTTCAAAGAAAATTACTGGGCTGGTAAAAATATTTTTAATAATGACCACAGAAGTCATATTTATTTTTCTTTGATGTTCTTCCGAAGACTCTTCTGGTTCTAATCAGTTTGTTCCCACATAAAATACAGTGGAAATCTACAATAATAAAATCCCCACTTCTCCATCTATGGGGGATAAACAGAGCAAAGACTGTCTTTTTCAGGGGCTTCCCCTCGCCGTGCCCCAGACTCAAAGCCTCTATTACTGGTGGGTGTTTTGGCATCAGTTAAGGGCCTTCAATCCTCCCCTCCCTCCATGTTTTGCTCTTTCATTAAAGTGTTTCTGTTGTCTAATTATATCCTTTCAATCAAATTAGAGACTGCAGCATCTGGTGAGGGCCCTAACTGCTGCCATCTGCACCTCGCGTACGCAGGCCTTTGCAGCTGAGAATCACTCAACTTCCAAATGGCAGGAAGAGATTTGGAAAAAGTTCAGTTGGAGGGGAGGTTAACTTAAAAAGAGCCTCTTCAAAGGCCGGGTGCCCCGTCCTGCCTGCCGTGATGTATGTAGGACGTCATTGGCTTGGCTCACCCAAGACTCTTCCTAAGCACTTCTGGCAGCTCAAGGCTTCCTAATTGTCTTAGCTGAAGTGACTAGGCTTTTTCCTCCCTGTTATGGTTTTGGAGAGCCCCAGTAGAGCTGAGAATATCTCCCTTGAGAAGTGTCTTTGTTCTATGTCCACCGGTTAGTGGATGTCACACTGTCTCTTTGGTTGGCCATTTCTTCTAACTCGGTGATTTCAGCAGACAGTCTTGCTCCCTGGTAGTAGTCTGCAATGCTTGAAGGGTTTTTGTTTTTAATTGTCACATGGGGATGCTATTACTATCTAGCAGGTAGAAACCCAAGGTGCTATTAAACATTCTAGGATGTTTAGGAGAAGTCCCCTACTACACTAAAGAATTACCCATCTGTAAAGATAGTGCTGAGGGGAACCCCTGTCCTAATTGTGTCTTTATAGTGTCTTCTCACTGTAGCCTCTGAGTAGGCAATGCAGAGCAACATGAGTTTTACCTGTTCTGAGCATAATGTATAGCAACTATCTGCCCTCCAACTCAGAGATTTGTCTGCCTCTGCCTCCTGAGTATTGGAACTAAAGGCGTGCGCCACCACATCCGACCAAGAAGTAGATTCTTGCTGGGAATGACAACACATACCTAATACTCAGAAAAACTGAGGCAAGACTAGGAATATAACAAAACCTTGTCAGAGAGAGAGAGAAAGAGAGAGAGAGAGAGAGAGAGAGAGAGAGAGAGAGAGAGAGAGAGAGAGAGATCGCACTAGGCATGGTGGAATACACCTTTAATCCCAGCACTCAGGAGGCAGAGGCAGGTGGACCACTGTGAATTTGAAGCCAGCCTGGTCTACAGAGTGAGTTCCAGGACAGCCAGGGCTACACAGAGAAACCCTGTCTCAAACAACAAAAACAAACCAACCAAAAAGAAGTACAAGTTTGGTGTGGTAACACATATCTATAATCCCAGCACCCTGGGTGTAGAAGCATCGAATTGGACATTTAAGGCCAGCCTCCATCCGTTATATGGCCTGGGTTGCATGAGGCTCTAGCCAGAAAAATAGAACGTTTTTTATTGTCTTCATCTAAGTCCCTTATGCATTTCAGTGCATAGCATTCTGTAAACCTGCATGGAGTGAGGGTTTCCTGGCTTTCTACTTCCTCTCAGGATTGTCAGTATAGGATGCCTAACTGAATTTGAGACCAGGTCAATACAAAACAAATTTTTAGTTTTGGTGTGCTTCATTCAATGTTTGGGAATATTTCTAAGAAACTGTTTGGTAGTTGGATTAAGAGTAGGGAAAAAATTATGTGTGTTTGTGTGTGTGTGTGTGTGTGTGTGTGTTCCTTAATCCTGAAGGTAGAGGCCCTGACATAGGCAAGACAGGTGCTCTCCCAGTGAACGACACCCTCAGTTCCTACGTAGTATTTATCCGAGATGCAGACGTGACTGAGCACCCTGTTCTTTCCTCTGATGAGCCTGGGCCCATCCTCCAAGATCCAGGAAATGCTACTTGAGCCTTTCAACCATAGACAGTCAGAGCACTCTCTAGGCTACACTCTATCCTCAGTGTTGCTGCCCTGCATGTCTGTGGATGATGGCACTGCCAGTCCTCATACCTGGGGTAGGGACTGCTAGGTGGGACTTCCAGCTCTTCTAATACTCCTGCCTGGTCTAGATCGATGCTAGGCTGAGTCCTTCCTTTAGCTCTAATTCTCTCCCTGGCCAGCATTTCTGAAGCATGGCTCTTGAGTTGGACTTTCATATTGGGATCAATTAACAAGTGCTTATCAAATGTCTGCTGCATGCAGGTATCTTAGTAACTGTTGCTGTAGAGTTTACTTTGATGATGTGCTCCAGCGAGACTTGTCCACCTGGCACTTAGTTCCCTCCTCAGGAACTCTGGTATTATTTGGCCATCCTATATCAGCTAACAGCAGCCGAAAAGCCCAGAGTCTGGCTTCCAGGGACCAAGGACCACACCCTCCAGGACTCCGTTATTGGAGAACTTACTTTCTGGTCATCTGACTTTAAAAGTAGGTCACAGGCAGTGTTGATAAAACTTTTCTGAAAGCTGGGTTTTATTAGTTTATTTAATCTCTTTGTAGTCTGATTGAGAGCTTGGGACAGTACAAAATAGGATTGCTAGGGGTTAGGGATGTAACTCAATGGGCTAGATTGCTTGCCTAACACCAGTGAAGTCCTGATCCAGGACTGCAAAGAAAAAAAAAAAAGCCATAGGATTGCTCACGTGATCATGGGGCAAGATATAGACATGAACCAGGTGTTTTCCGCTTAAAGCAAACCCAGAATGTAAAACTGGCTCACTTGGCAAAGTGTTGGCCGAACACACACAAAGTCAGATTTACTCCCAGCACCAAGTAAAATTGCCTCGGCAGCACACACCTGGAATCCCATCACTTTTGAGGTAGAAGCAGGAAGATTAGATGTTCCAGATCTTCCTTGTCTGTGTAGTGAGGTCATAAAGTAGACTGTATGGGACTGTCTTAAAAAGCAAAAGGGCACAGGCTTGACCTTATCAATTTCATTTTTCTGTTTGTTAATTTGTTCCTACAGGATCTCTTATGTAGCCTAAGCTTGTCTTGAACTATATAATGCTCCTGCCTCTGCTTTCTGAATGTTGGGGTTGTAGGTATGCGTCACCATGCCTGGTTTATTAGTAAATGCGGGAGGTATTTCCTAGTTTATGTTCCTTTATGCTAGACAAGCACTTTCTCACCGGGCTGCATGCTCAGCCTTGGATGTCTGCTGAGACAATGTGTCACTGTCTCAGAGGCTAACTTAGGGTTTGCAGTCCACAGGCCTGGTCTGGCAGGGTTTTTTAAATTAGCAAGTATTTGATTGACACAGGACTTCCTGGAACTTCTCAGAGGTGTTACTAGGCAGTCAGAAGGCTGATCCACAGGCAAAAACAAAAAAAAAAAACCAAACCCAAAACAAAACAAAACCCGGGGGTACTTGATTGTCTACCCCCACCCCCCACCCCCAGCTATACATGGATGGTCTTCCCTCATTTTACAGATCTAAACAAAAACGTCCTTTTCTGAGCTCTGCCTTCCTGGGGATTCAGTTAGGCTGTCTGAGACTCTCCACCGGTGGAATGTGTGCTTTACAGTGCAGGGCTTGAGCTGGTCCCTAACAGGAGAAATAAAAGGCCAGGCGTGGCTGGAGGCAGGGACGAAGCTCAGGGCTGGCGTGCAGGGTAAGGATGGCTGCGCTTTGTTTGTAGTTTGTGTGCGGAGCTTTGAGATAGGGGGCTCACGTATGGCGAGTCTTCTACTCGCTGTGTAGCTGAGGAAGACCCTGAACTCCTGATCCTGTCTTCCAAGTGTTGAGATTACAGATGAACACCACTTCACCAAGTTATTTTTGAGTCAAGGTCTGTAGCCTACACTAGCCTTAACCACACGACTCATCTTCCAGAATTCCATGTGTGGGCCTGCTTGCCTAACATATACATGTTGCTTTAGCTTTTCCTTGGGAAACATGAACAATGCCTGTTTTCCCAGGTAGGGCACCAGGAACAGCTTTGTCAAACCCAGCTTGGAGAATGAGTGAGTTTATTGGGCAGATATACTGGAGTATGATGACCTCAAAAGACCTGAGCTACAGAACAGTCCATTCCAGCCATATCCCCTCTCAAAGCTGTACAGTTAACCTTCCACCTCCTATATACTCCTGCATTTCTCCCAGAGCAAGTCTAGCCAGGTTGGAATTATGTGCAGTTCTTCTGCGAAGGATGTCAACAGGCCCGACCGTGTGAGGGTCTCTTGCAGGTAGTCACAGCTGCTCTGACTAAGGTCACAGCAGTCATAGCATACTTGGGGGACAGTGCATCACAACAGTGGGATAAACTGAGCTGGGTCCCCAAAAGCAAAACAAAAGGTAAAATGCTTAAGAAGCTCACTGGCCTCAGATTGGTCCAGTGTCCATGCACTGGAGCCTGTGACCTGTTTACGCTTCCGACTGACCGGAGCATACCACTGTCTGTCTTGGTCCAGCCCTGTGGCCGCTCACCTTCTGTAAGTACACTGTGGCTGTCTTCAGACACTCCAGAAGAGGGAGTCAGATCTTGTTACGGATGGTTGTGAGCCACCATGTGGTTGCTGGGATTTGAACTCTGCACCTTTGGAGGAACAGTCAGGTGCTCTTACCCACTGAGCCATCTCACCAGCCCCCTTACTGTCCTTCTTAAAGTAAGGCTTGTTTAATCTCTGTGTATGTTAGGAACTTCAGTGCTGCTAAGTTAGTGCAGAAAAAGTCTGGGCTGAGGATGTAGCTGACTGACAGTGAGTGCTCAGCCTGTGTGAAGCTCAGGGGCCCCATCCTCAGCACATGGCAAGGAAAATCACAAGCAAAGCCCCAGCTGTCTTGTGTATCAGGAAGACAGCTTTTGATTTTCAGTACCCTGAATACGTGATTCTCAGCCTGACCCTTTTGGGAGTCACATTTCAGATATCCTGCACATCAGATATTTATGTTAGGATTCATAACAAGTAGCAAAATTACAGTTATGAAGTAGCAATGGGAGAATTTTATGGCTGGGGTCACCACAACATAAGGAACTGTATTAAAAGGTCACAGCATTAGGACAGTTGAGAAGCACTGCCTAAATGCTAAGTAGAAATCTTTCATACACTGCTGCATATTCATGGTGGCTGCTCCTGGCAAAAACATGTGTTCACAGCAACACCCATAGCGTGTTTCCCAGGGGGCCCTGCCCGGGTGGGAGGGAAGTGTGCTCCAGATGAGAGCCAGATGTGGTAGAGTGCCACCCCACCTCCCTTCTCTACTTTGACAACTCCAGTTTCAAAAGGCTTTATTTTTCATTTGTTTGTTTACAGTTAGGATAGTAGCCCCAACTATCGGAGAATCTCCACAGAGCCTCCCACCTCTGCCTCGTAGTGTGCGCGATTGTGAGAGTGTGCTGCTATTCCGGCAACAGTTTAGGAAAAAATACAATTGCATTTTAGTAGTTTTGTGTGTGTGTGTGTAAACTTAAGTTGTAAGTATTGGCTTCAATCACCTTTACCAGCTGAGCCATTTTGCCAGTCTCAGGCTTTTTTTAAGACAAGGTTTCTCTGTGTAGCCCTGGCTGTCCTCGAACTCAGAGATCCTCCTGCCTCTGCCTCAGGAGTCCTGGGGTTAAAGGCTGTGCTGAACCTGGAACTCAGAATATAGCCTAAGATGGCCCCAAATTCACAGCAATCCTCCTGCCTCTGCTTCTGAGTGCTGGCATTTTAAGCATGTCTATTGCCCTCACTTCTTGTCCGTTTATTTGTTTCCCCATTGCATAATTTATGTTAAAGATGTGGTTTCCTTTAAGCAGTAGGAAGGCCTAAGTGGCACATGGAAAGGACCTAGCAGAGGCAAGTGCCATGCTTGTCTGTGTGACCTTAGACTTCTTACCTGCGGTTGAGAGGCATGAAGAATTGCAGGATTTTAAGCCTGGAAGAGAATTTAAGCCCCAAGTCTTTTTCTATTCAAGTCACCCAGGCTTTTGAATCTTAGTTCTGTTTTCTTAAATCTTGGGAGTATCGCTGTTTCGAGTTGAAGGTAAGGGTGTCAGAACCTTCTGTGCCAAACCCCATCCCTGCGTACTCACCTGCCCATCAGGGAGGAGCAGCCCCATCTGGCCCCTCTGTTTGTAGCACTGACCACTCACTGTCTGTTAGGAGCCTATGCCCCCCCCCCATTGACGTGGAAATAACAAGAATCCACTGTCCATTTGCCACAGCTCCCGGCAGTGGTAAGGGCTGAATAAATGTTGAATTAATTCATGAATGGTGGTGTAGACATCAGGGTTTTACTGAAATGTGAACACACAAGGCACCACGTGATTTCCTTTGTTGTTTGAGCTTCCCCTTGTTTATCTAGACAAAGCTTATGGACTTTCATAGCAGTAGGAAGGGAGGCAGGGTCCTCCTTACCTCGTCCACACCCTGATGAAGACAAGTCCACAGCTCTCTTTGTGTTTCTTGTCTTTTCCTCACCACTTGGGTGAGCTTGGTTAAAAATAGAAAAAAGAAAAAAAGAAAAAGAAAATCTTTAAAATCTAATATGCTTATTTAGAGTGGATCCAAGAAACCCACCTAAGTGGACTACCACATTGCAGTTTTAGTGCTTAAGAGGTAGGGTTTAGTGCTTCGGAGGGTCAGGAGTTTGAGCCCAGTCTCAGCTGCATAATTAGTTCTAGGCAAGCCTGAGCTATACGAGATCATGTCTCAAAAAGCTTTAAAAAGAGTAGATCAGAGAAGAACAAACTGAGCCAGAAAGGCTTCACGGTCTCATTTCTGCTGTGAAATGACATTTCAGTCCCATCTGTGGCACATCCTTTTTTTCTTTTTCTTTTTTTTAATATTCTTTATTAGATATTTTCTTTATTTTCAAGTGTTATCCCTTTTCCTAGTTTCCCCTCTGAAAATCCCCTATCCCCCCACCCCCACTCCTCAACCCACCTACTCCCATTCCCAGTCCTGGCATTCCCCTATACTGGGGCATAGAACCTTCACAGGACCTAGGGCCTCTCCTCCCATTGATGACCGACTAGGCCATCCTCTGCTACATATGCAGCTAGAGCCACAAGTTCCACCGTGTGTTTTCTTTAATTGGTGGTTTAGTTCCAAGTAGCTCTGGGGGTACTGATTAGTTCATATTGATGTTCCTCCTATGGGACTTCAGACCCCTTCAGCTCCTTGGGTACTTTCTCTAGCTCCATCATTGGGAACCTTGTGCTCCGTCCAATGGATGATTGTGAGCATCCACTTCTGTATTTGCCAGGCACTGGCAAAGGCCCTCAGGAGACAGCTATATCAGGCTCCTATTAGCAAGCTCTTGTTGGCATCTGCCTAGTGTCTGGCTTTGGTGGTTGTTTATGAAGTGGATCCCCAAATGGAGCAGTCTCTGGATGGTCGTTCCTTCAGTCTCTGCTCTGAACTTTGTCACTGTAACTCCTTCCATAGGTATTTTGTCTCTCCTTCTAAGAAAGATTCTGAGCTTCTGGGCTAATATCCACTTATCAGTGAGTGCGTATCATGTGTGTTCTTTTGTGATTGGGTTACCTCACTCAAGATTATATCCTCCAGATCCATCCATTTGCCTAAGAATTTCATAAATTCATTGTTTTTAATACTGAGTAGTGGCACATCTGTTTGAGTTACAAATAAAATCATCCAAATTTTTGGGAACTTGACCCATAGGTTACTGTGTATTGCTGAGGCCATTGGCTGAGAAGCCTGTTTTGATGGCTTGTGAGTCATTGGCCTTTTTTGTTGGCTTGTTTGAGACAGGGTCTCACACAACCCAGGCCAGACTTTGACTGACTTTGTAGCCAAGAATGACCTAGACCCAAGGAGGGTCATTGTTCTGTCTGACTCCCCTGCCTCCATCTCCCAAGTGCTGCGATCCCAGGTGAGTGCCACCATGCCATGAGCCACTTGTTTCTGTTGTGGTGATTTGGTTTGGTTTGGTTTGGTTTAGTTGATCTTCTTGTTGGGTTTGGGGGTTTTGTTTTTAGATTTGTTTTTCTTTTTATTTATTTGTATGTGTTTGTGCGTAAGTATATGCCAAGTGTGTGCTGCAGAGGCCAGAAAGGCCATTGGGTCTTCTGGTGCAGGAATTACAGGCAGTTGTGAGCTGCCCAATTTGGATGCTAGAAGCCAATCTCAGGTCCTCTTTTTTTTTGCTTCTTGAAGACAGGGTTTCTCTGTATAGCCCTGGCTGTCCTGGAACTCACTCTGTAGACCAGGCTGACCTCGAACTCAGAAATCTGCCTGCCTCTGCCTCCCAAGTGCTGGGATTAAAGGCGTGTGACACCACTGCCCATCACAAATAACCTTAACAGTGTAGCCATCTCTCCAGTGCCCCCTCTTTTTTAAGATCTATTGTTTTTATTGTCTATATTTAAAGTAGGCAACATAATGTGGTTTTTGTTTGTTTTTGTTTTGAGACAGGTTTTCACTATAGAGCTCTGACTAACCTGGAATGCTCTATGTAAACCTGTTTCAAACTCTCAGAAGTTCAACTTTGACGGCTAGCTTCAAACTCTTCTATCTGCCACTGCCTGAGAAGTACTGGGGTTAAAAGTGTACACCATCATACCCAGCTCTGCAATGTAATGTTTGGTGTATAAGATTAGATAGGGCAAAAATATGTTAACATAGCAATTAAAATTGTAGCAGTTGACAGAGGTCGGTGTGATATTCATAGAATCATCCACTCCTCTAACTCCAGAACTGATCAATCTCAGAATTACTTAGGTTGGAATAGGGCCACAGACATTATCTTCCCCTACCCCATCCCCTCAAATATAGCTGTCCTTGGTATCCGTGCAGCCTTTGCGCTAACCTCTGAGGACCCACGGTGCAGATACTTGTTTGTGTGTCATTGAACATTCTTCATACGCCTCTAGTCATCCTTAGATCATTTAGAACACCCAAGCCATTACAATGTGTGAATAGCTGTCAGCAAATACCGTTCAGGGGGTGATGTCTAGGAAGATGCAAGTGTGTGTGTGCAGTTGGCTCACCCTGTGTGCAGTGTGCGCATCCTGGATTTCGGGCTGTGTATGTTTATCCCTTGGGATAGTGAGCACTGTGGACAGATGAAGGAGGCAGGGGTGGGCAGAGCTGGGAAGGGGATTCTGAGGGGCAATGTTTATCTTGCAACTGGAAATATTAGAGGAAGAACATTTGGGCAGGAAATGGAAAAGTATGTTTCCAGGATTAAAAGCAGACCAGTGTGGCTTGACCACGATGAGTAACAAGGGAAGAGTGGGGCTTCCAGCACAGCGGCGGCCTCTCAGACACCCATAGGACAAACCTTAGAGTTCTGTGTGGAGGGGGCTGGAGAGCAGAAGAGGAAAGGGAGTCCTGAGCTGCTCTCTCGTGGTCAGTGGCCCAAATCAGAGGTGAGGGGTGAAGGAGAGGAAGGATGCTTCCCCCGGAGGCCGTGGGATGTGGGCGAGTGCTCTGGCGGCCTCCTGGGTAAAGCACAGTGTGCTACATCAGTGTGGCATACACGTGAACACTGTAAACTGATGTGAATGATGTTGACTTGTCCAAGGCCACAGAGCCCGTCAGCAGCAATCCAAGCGATGAGCCAACACTGAGCCTTTAGTTTGTGTCTGCCGATCTATGCTGACTCGCTGTGTCCTGTTATCTTTGAGCTTTTTGGTAACGTAGACCCTAGTAGGCAATCCTCTTGGTAATTGAGGACTCACACTTACTAACTTAATATTGCCCCAGGCATGGTAAGTTGCTATGGTTTTCTGTCTCCTAGAAGTCTAGATTAGTTGAGCTGTCCCTAAACAGTGCCATTCCAGACAAAACAAAGAGCAGCTGGTAGGAGGAAGGCGTGGCTGGAAGAGAGCTGCTCTGTGGACGGTTTCTCTAAGCAGTCAGGCACATGCACTTTTCAGCGGGAGACTGCACCATGTCCTTATTACCGGAAGTTATAGGTCACTGTGAGCTAGGAGGAGGAACGGGGGAGAGCTGAGAATGTTGGTGTGACTCCCCAGACTGTCAGGGTCCCAGGGATACATCTTAGAGAAGTGTTTGAAGTGCTTCTATCTGTCAGTTTTAACTAAGCTAATTTTAAAAAATCGCTCTTTGTACTCCGCCTTTCCCATGAACCTCTGAGTTTAATGCATACAATATGTGGAGAGCTGTCAGCCTCGGCCCCAGCCCCAGTCTGAGAAGTGGGCTTTAGAAGTGCATGATTGCACCTGCAAGGATTGTCATTTCATACAAGGGGACCTGAGACCATTTCGACACATTTTCTAGGAAAGTACTTCAGGAGGAGGTGAGAGAAGGTGCCATCCCCATCCTTCGTTGCCCCTGTTTTCTTGCACCTCAGACTGCGCAGGGAGGACTGTTCCTCATTACCAGGGAATGTGAGTCATCCCTGATTTGTGTGATTGGGATTCCAAAGCATTGCTGTGTCCGATGCTTATTAAATCCAAGTGGCCCTGCAGCCTTTCAGACTGTAGGGGAGCACTCAGTTACAGCTGCTGCCCTGGTTCTAGTTACCACAGGGAGACGCTGGCGAGCGCGGTGGCCCCCTCGGAGGGCCCCAGAGTCCACGTGCACGGCTATTAGCAACTAGTCTAGATTTGGAGGTTTCCTGGTTCACTTCGTGGACTGCAGCACACTTCAGCTCCATGGTTATCTCTTCACTGGAACCTGCACACTTCAAGGGGAAATGTCCCAGTGCTCCATCAAGCTGGTGCCAACAGTGCCAGTGTTACAGGGTACCTCTTTGCAGATTCAGTCAGCCCAGCAGGCCGCCCAGGATCTAGCAAAACATGATCCATTTCTAGCTTGATCCAAACAAAACAAATAAAACATTCACCAGAGAGGGAGGAAACTATAAATGTTGCCAGAAAGTGAGTATGCTGTTTTCCCCTGTCCAGAGTGCTTCACAGCCAACGGTGCAGATTACAGGGGAACACAGAGCTGGACAGCACTGCAAGGTGGGAAGCCATGTCTGTTCTGGAACGAGACTTTCCAGCATCCGTACAACACGCTGAAGTACCCCAACGGGGAAGGAGGACTGGGCGAGCACAATTATTGCAGGTAAGATGGGACCATAGCACTTCAAGATGATCTCTCATCTCCTCTTCCAGCTCCTTCCAGCCCTTCTCACAACTGGAATGCTTTTTTACCTCCTGTTGGCCAACTCAGAGAATCATATCATTGTTTTTAAGATGAACTAATCCGAGCCAGAGAGATGGCTCTACAGTTCAGAGCAACTAGCACTCTTCCAGAGGACCCAGGTTCAATTCCCAGCACCCACATGGGAGCTCAGAACCATCTGTAACTCCAGTTCTGGGAGATCAGACACCTTCTTCTGGCCTCTCCAGGCACTGCACACGGAGCACAGATAAACATACAGTGAAGCACGCACAAGAAATAAAAATAAATAAAAAAGAATTCGTTTCTTTTTCTCTCTCTTCCTCTCCTTTTTCTCCACCTTAGTTGGCTTTTCTACTGGCATTCATAGCAGTGCCTTGTCTGGTCACTCTCTTGTCTCTTTGGGAGTATTTTCTCAGGTGGTCCTCACACCAGTGGGCATTTCATGGGCATCAAAACTGCTGGTACTGGTATTCAGACCATCTGGGACCCATGTTCCTTAGGCTGTACCAGAACTCCTGGATTCAAGTAACTTTACTCCCAAGCATATCAAGCAGCTGGACTACAGACGTGGCCACTGTTTGGCTCCACAGAAAGCCCTAACCGACCTCCGTGGTCTTCAGATGGACAGTTAGGATTTTCTGTGAGAGGTGAGCCACAGCTTTGATCAGGTTCTCTGTTTTCTCAGATTAAAGACAAGGTGAGAATCACTTGCAGCCAGCCCGATGGCCTGTGGTTTACAGTTGGCATCCCAAGAACCCAGATGAATTCTGAGCTGCCCTGAAAGCCCACCTGCCATGCTAGTGCTCAGAAGGCAAAGGTGAAATCCCAGGAGCTGGCTGCCTAGCTAGCCATATTGGCTAGCCTGAGTTCAGCGAGAGACACCGTCCCAAGGAATAATGTGGAGATTGATGGAGAAAGCCTCCAAAGCAACCTCACACCCTCACACATACATAAACACACATTTGAACACACATACATATATGTGTGCATGTGTTCGTAAACACACACACACACACACACACACACACACACACACAGCAGGCAGAAAGATAAAAATAGAAGTATGTAGAAACCAGAGCAAAAATTCCAAGCACTTTTGTTTATGCCTCTCAGTTACTTACACCCAAGATCATGATAACATGACTCAGGGTTCAGCAATGTGGTGAATTTAAGCATTCCTAGGGCAGGTGTGCAGCTGCCTCTTGAGCCATTAGGACAAGGGAGAAGGATTCCAGGGCCCTCCTCTGAGTTCCATGTTCGACTCTGGTTTGTTGGAACACGAAACGTCTAACTGTTGGCACTGTTGACCCAGCTGAGTCCCCCATCTGTTTCTGCATTGTGTGGACCATTCTGTTTACCTTCCGCTCCCCGCATGGCCATGCTAACACACTGGGCCTTGTGGCTGTCTTGATAGTCCTAGGCTTATAGAGCATGTTGGTGGTTGGTTGGCTGGTTTGTCCTTCCCTTCAGCTCTTTAGGTCTGTCCTCACTTGCGTCAACTGATTGACTCCCCCCACCCTACCCCCCACCCCCGTGTTTGCTACTACTGTAGTTCTTCATTTGTTTTTGTAAAAGCACTAAAAGTTTGTTCCAAGACAGGCATGGCTGTGTGCATTCTGTGATCTCAGCACTTGAAGGGCTATGGCAAGATCAAGAGTCTAAATGCATTCTCGGCTCCATGTGTGCTCGAGGCCCACTGGGCTGTATACGTTCCCACCTCAAAAGTCTAAACCAAAACCGTGTGAAAGCTTTCTGTAGTGTAGGCTAGTCCTCCTGCTGCCTGTCTCTCCTGGAACCCTGCCTGACAAAGCTCTCAGGTATTATGTGTGACATCTTTCCACTTTACTGCCATTTGTATTTTTTAAGGATGTATTTTTATTATTTTAAATGATGTGCATATGGGGGGAGGGTCTATATACAATCGCAGGTGCCACAGAAGGCCAGAGATATCAGATTCCCTATAACTGGAGTTATAAGTAGCTGTGAGCCACCCAGTGGGATTCTGGGAACTGGACTCAGGTGCACCAGAAGAGCAGTGTGAGCCATCCCTCTAGCCCCTGTCCTTTGTAGTTCATTGTTCATTGTTAGGCTTACTTATGCTCATTAACCAAGTCTTCATTTATTTTCAAAGTTGTGCATATTAGTATTTTGTAGAAATAAAAGTTTGTAGGCTGCTGAGATGGTTTAGTGGGCTGTAAAGCCTGACGACCTAAGTTCAATCCCCTGGACCGGATGGTGGAAAGAAAGGGTCAACATCCACAAGCTCTCTGTGCCGCAGCACGTGCTCCCTGTGCATATACTTGCATACACATAAGTAAATGAATATTTTTTTAAAATGCTAGGGAGATAGCTTGGTGAAGTGCTCACCCAGAGATCCTGGTTTGATCCGTAGCTCCCACATTAATTAAAGCACTGAGTGGCTGTGTGCTTACAGTCCCCACACTGGGGAGGCAGAGACAGGCAGACCCCTGGGGTATCTGGCCTGCCACTAGGGAAGTTTCAGGCCAGTGAGAGAGATCCTGTTTCAGAATAAAAGAGGTGAATTGCACCTAAGGAATGACACCCAAGTTTGATCTCTGGTCTCTAAATGCACACTCATGCACAAGTATATACATGAACATACACACACATACAGGAACATGGACTCACAAGAACATGGATGTGCATACGTGAGCATGCACACATGCATGAGCACACACAGTCATGAACATGCACATACACTTTTCTCTACAGTTGCTCCATTTCTGCTACATTACCCTTCTCTAGTCTTTCTGTTCATAAGAATGGCTGGCCTGAGAAGGACACTTAGAGAAAGGAGTAGGATCTTTGGTATTGTCTGCTGGCTTTGCTAGATGAGTGCCTGTGTCTACTCTACTCATAGGCTCAAAGGAGTGCACCCTTAGTATTCTAGGGCTGTACCTGAGGGCTGGGAGAACCTTCCCTTTAACTCCTTGGGCTACAGCCCTCTGATTTGATGGAATGTACCAGACCTGAATTACCAGTTTATACTTCAAAAGAGAGCGAGGCGAGTCTGTTGATGACATCACCTCAGAGTCCAGGCCTTTTGCTCTAGTTCTGCGGAGAAGTAAGGATAGGTTTGCCTGCTCTTTACTAAGCCATTCGGATGCTTTTAGAATGGCTTTGACATTGATAATAAACACTTGTTGTCTAGGGGTTTTATCCAATACTACATCAAAGCTGAACTCAGAACAGAGGGAGGAAGATGACGGTGACATACTGTTTAAAGAAGGGCTTTGTACAAGCCCTGCCACTTTGATTTCTCAGCTGACATCTGACACCATGTTTGCCTTGTACAACTTCTCAGATCCATCACATCTGAGATGTCTACATGCTATCGAGTGATGGGAACCAGCTTCTCCTGGCTGGTCCTAAAGTATCTGGATTAGACTGAGAGGCAGAGCTGGGAAGAGCCTAGTTGTCCCTCGCACCTGCCTTAGGGCACAGAAGAGAAAAGGCTCCTTTGTCCTGGAGAAGCTTATCTCTTAGCCACACAATGGGCTTGTCTGCTCAGGCCCAGGAGCAGGCTGCAAAGCTGGGGCTGGGGAGGGGGTGTCCTTGTGCCCATTTCCTGCCTAACTGGAGTGTCAGGTTTCCAGTATTCTGAGTCTAAATAAAGGGGGCTTAGGAAGGGGTGAAGTGAGGCAGGCTTCTCTCTCTGTAGCAGCCCCTGTCATTTTGAAGCAGTTTTATTATCTGTGATGTCTCTGCACTGAAACAGCCTTGAAGGTCATTTACTCCAAGCTGTTCTCACCTGGGAATGCTTTAAAAAGCGTGATTGTCATGGCTCAAAGTTCGTGTCCTATCTGAGAAGCCTCTGTGGTGATGGAGGACTTCTGTCTGTGGGTTAGCCAGCATCGGCTGAGTTTGTGTTACGTGAATTTATTTAGTTGTTTGGAAACTACTTGGGATATTCATTGTTGAAAGAGGAAGAAAGTCAAACCACAAAAGAAACCCCCTCCAAAAACCACTAAAACGCCAAAGTCTTATCACCCAGAAATAAGCATTTTTAAGATTTGAGATGAAGCCGGATGTGGTGGCACACACTTTAATCCAGGCACTCAGGTGTAAAAAAATTAAATCCGTTTGTTCTCCCAGCCCCTGCTCCCTGAATGACGACTCTGAGACCAGTTATGTATTATTAAATGCCTAGGCCATAAGCGTTGGCTCATCCCTGCCTAGCTCGTAACTTACCTAACCATTCCAACTCTGCTGTCTTCCACATGGTCAGTTACCTCTCCATCAGCCCGGCTGCCTCTTCCTGTGTGTCTCCTTCAGCGTCTCTCACATGGTCAGTTACCTCTCCATCAGCCCGGCTGCCTCTTCCTGTGTGTCTCCTTCAGCGTCTCTCACAGTGTCTCTTTTGACATCTTTCTCCAGTCTCTCATTTTTTTCTCCTTTCTTCTTTTCTTCTCTCACTATTTCCCAGAATCCTCTTCTTCCTGCCAGTGTCCCATGTCCTGTTTCCTGCCGTTGGCTTTTTTATTAACTGGTGATGCTTCTAAAGGGTTCTCTTTATACTCAGGAGGCAGAGGCAGGCAGAGGCCACCATGGTCTACATAGTGAGTTGCAGGACAGCCAGAACTATACAGAGAAACACTTTCAAATAACACAAAAATCAACCAATTTTTTTTTTTGAGATTACATCTTTCCCTAAATAATATACCTTTTCCAAATTCGGAGAATTGTACTACATGTGGTTTTATTGTTTAGTTTGTTTGTTTGCTTGAGACAGGGTCCTGCTGTGTAGCCCAAGCTGGCCTAGAGCTTGTAGCAACCCTCCAGCCTTTGCTTCTTGGGTGCTGGAGTTACAGGTGTGGCCAGCTCATGTTGTCCTTCCTGAAGAGCGATGATAGTGAAATGAGCAGTTATTAGAAATGACAGGGACTTCAAAGCTGTAAAACTGAGTGGACTAGGTGACTCGAAGCACAAACAGTGTCACTGATGTGTCTCTATTCCCAACAGAAATCCAGACGGAGATGTGAGCCCTTGGTGCTACGTGGCCGAGCATGAGGACGGAGTGTACTGGAAGTACTGTGACATTCCTGCCTGCCAGAGTAAGGTTGACTGACCCCCCGACAGACAGTCTGGAGCCTGAGTACTGAGCCCCTGGCTGGAAGCTTCCACTTTTCTCTTGAGGTTCTTAAGAACTAGAAACACCCAGTTCTATAGCACTGTATTTAACCAGGAGGTTGTGATATGTGCCTTCAATCCCAGCACTCAGGAGCCAGAGATAGGCAGATCTCTGTGAGTTCAAAGCCAGCCTGGTCTACAGAGTTAGTTCCAGAACAGCCAAGATACACAGAGAAATGCTGTCTCAAAAACAAAACAAAACAAAAACAACAACCAAAAGAAGAATTCCTATATTTGGTATTATTTGGCTTTAATATGTCTGGAAAATAATAGTAAATCACTGGTTAACTACCAACCATAGCTCTTTAATTCACAGTGCTATGATTCACGCCAGCTAGTATGTTTTTAATGATAATTCATGACCCGGTCTCTCTAGCCTTTTGTGTTTATGTATGTGTGTATTCATATGTATGAGGGTATGTGTATGTGCATGTACATATACATGCTTGCATGCGTGGAAGCCAGAGGTCAACCCTGGGTGTTGTTCCTCGGGAGCCATCCCCTTGTTTTCTGAGACTGGGTATTTCACTGGAACCTGGGACTGATGGGTTAGGCAGATCTGTCTGGGCACAACCCTAGAGAACCCCCCACCCCCACCCCCATCTCCACTCCCTATTCCTAGCACTGGGGTCATAAGCCTATGTTACCATGTCTGGCTTTTTACATGAGTGCTGGGGACTAAGCTCTGTCCTTGGGGTTGCACTGTACCTACTAAGACACTGAGACTGCTATCTCCCTGAGACCCGTTTTTTTTCTGTTTCATTCTTTCTCCTACTCATTTGATATGTTCCTAATATAAAGGCAGAAGGACATCCAGATTCCCAGAGAGCTGCCATGTTGAGTGGGTCTTCTCCTGAGGTATTTGGGGCTTCGTTGTTATTTTGCCTGGTTTTCCTGTAAGCTGGCATGGTGGCACAGGCTGGCGTCCTAGCACTCTGAACCCTGAGGCAGGAAGAGGTTGAATTCTAGCCCAGTTTACATGGTAAAATCTTGTCTCAAAAGAAAAACATAAGATAGTAGTTGGAGAGCACTTGCTGCTCATGGAGAAGAACCTGAGTTCTGTCCCCAGCACCCCACCAGGCAGCTCACAACTGCCAGTAGCTCTAGCTGCAGGGGACCTAGAGCTCTGCTGGATGTCATGGGCTCTGCACAGAGAAGTGCATAAACCCTTGCCAGGCAGCGGTGACACATACCTTTACTTCCAGTACCAAGGAGGCAGAGGCAGGAGGATCTCTGTGAGTTCCAGGCCAGCCTGATCTATAGAGTGAGTTCCAAGCCAGACAGGGCTACACAAAGAAACCCTGTCTTGAAACCCACCCATAAGCCCCTGACCTGAAAAAAAAAGTGCACATACCCAAAGGCACATACACTTAAAAATAAAGTAAGCCTTTGGTGGGAGTTGTTTTTATGTTTTGCTTTGCTTTGCTTTGCTTTGCTTTG
>NC_034602.1:24084212-24089564 GCF_900095145.1 Mus pahari
GCCTCTCTGCCTCTCTGCCTCTCTGCCTCTGCCCAGCCTCTGCCTCTGCCTCTCTGCCTCTGCCTCTGCCCAGCCTCTGCCTCTGCCTCTCTGCCTCTGCCCAGCCTCTGCCCCTGCCCAGCCTCTGCCTCTGCCCAGCCTCTGCCCCTGCCCAGCCTCTGCCTCTGCCCAGCCTCTAGCTGATTTTCCCCCTCATTATATGCCTGCTCCTTGCCGTCTTTGTCCTCAGCCCAGGAAGCTTGCTTGTGCAGGTCTTTCTGAGACCCGGGATCCCTCTCCCACTTGCCTAGAGCAGTCTGCATGCTGAGAGTTCCAAGGAGAGGGAGAGGCAGTGCCAGACCTGTAGGCCCTCTGTTCTTACTGTCACCATCCTGCCAACCTGAGTGTGCCTTAATGCAGGTCTTCAATTGAGAAAACGGTAAAGAACAGAAGAATGGGGTCTTTGCTCAGTCTACTTAGCCAGAGTTTTAAAATGATAAAACATGTCACTTGGCAGAAAGGAAAGCGGATTTCCCTCGGTCCATTTGTTCTACACAGAGATGGGCTTTTCCTCTCCATCTGTGCCATTCTCAGAAGGACAACAGGGTGTTTCAGTCTGGGCACTTTCATTTGGAAAGATAATGTGCGGCCCACATTTGTAAAGCATAGTTCAGTTCAGGAGGAGCCGACTCATGTACTCATTGAAACTACATTCGAGAAGAGAAAATTATGGCAAAATAATATACCAACTAGTATATCTCTAACGTCCCCACAGTTGAAAAAAAAAAAAACAGAGAAGTAAACACTGTTCCCATCCTCCTGGCCTTTTGGTGGCCTTCTCAAATGGTCCGAGTAAGGAGCTTTGCAAATCGTGGGAAGGAAGAGTGGTCCTGAGGCGGGTGGAAGGAGGAGGATGTGATGGGTGGTACCTGGATTTGGTTCTTTGGGAAATCTTCCAGTTCACTCTGTTGTATGAAACCTCCTTGTCAAGCCAGAGCCCTGACTTCAGGTCTCTACTGTGCTTGACTAACATGGCTGAGGAAAAGGCTGTATACTTTACCAGGAGACCAGAGGAGGTGCCTGTGAATTTAACAGAGACACAGCTTGCCTCTACGGCCACATTTGGCCTATTTCTGGATGTGGAGTCACTGTTTTTATAAATAATACCAGCCTCTATAACACTCGCTTATTCATGACCAGCACTGGGCTTGTCATTCAGGAAAAGGCCTGTAACATGATCAAGTTCCTATTTGAATATAAGAGGCCCCACGGAGGCAAGGGAATGAATGTTTGGGGACAGAGCAGAATTGCTTGAATGGTGAGCCATTGTGTACAGACCTGAACCTCTGTCCCTGGTGTGTTATGAGGAGGAGGTGGAGATGGAGTAGGATTCAGGAGAGAAATCAGACTGCTCCCAGCGATTAGAGCTTGGCTCAGAACTATTAAAGGGTCTCAGAACCCCTGGTTCTTAGAGCTTTCAAGAGACACAAGATGTTACAAGCAGATTCCAAGGCTGGCAGAGCTCTGAGGGGAACTCTGGACCCGACAGCCTTTGCATCTTTCCCTTATGTTAAATAATCATCCTTCTGTTCATTGCTTTTGATGGACAAGCTTGTGTAATCTCTACTACAGCTTTTATTTACTCAATTTTACCTGTGGAGTTTTCTTTTCTTTGGAAGTAGGGTCTCAGTATTTAACTTAGGCTAGACCAGAATTCAAAACCCTCATGCCCCAGCCTTCTAGATTTTGGGATTACAGGCATATGCTACACTTCAAACTTAAGATTTTAAAAGTAAATAATGTAATTTTTGAGTGGGGAAATGGTCTGAAAATGACAGTTAAAGGCAAATAAAAGGACCAGAGATGCTCGGCAAGTGCACTGGTAAGCAGAATGTGAGCTGGGTGTGAGCTGAGTGTGAGCTGGGTGTGAGCCTTAGAGGCCTCAGATGTTCAGCAAGTGCACTGGTGAGCTGAGTGTGAACTGAGTGTGAGCTGGGTGTGAGCCTTAGGGGCCCTGGATGCTCAGCAAGTGCACTGGTGAGCTGAGTGTGAGCTGAGTGTGAGCTGAGTGTGAGCTTAGTGTGAGCCTTAGTGGACCTGAAGAGAGAGCTGACTCCACATGCTGGCCTCACCCTCCAGAAGTAAATAAAACGCCACTAACAAACATTTGAAGATTTCATTTTAATTATCTGTGTGGGGGCATGTGCACACGCGTGCGGGTACCCATAAAGACTAGAGATACCAGGTCCTTCTGTGCCAGGGTCCTAAGAGGTGGTGAGCCACCTGATGTGCATCCAAGGACTGAACTCAGGGCCTCCGGAAGCTCTCAACCACAGTGCCATCTCTCCAGCCCTTCAATTTTTTTTTTTTAAAGTTAAATAAAGTTTTCTGCACACAGCTCATTTGAGTCTAAGGCCCCAGGCATAAAAGGTTTACCTGCTCATATCTGAGAGCTTTTATTTTATTTTATTTTATTTTTTTAAATCTACCAAAAAATGTTCACCTACCAATCTTTGACTTAAGAGAAATTTGAAAGGTTGAATCTGGTGATATTAATAAATTTCTATTAACTTTAGTAACCAAAATAGTGGAGTGGTGGTTTCTGTCTCCCAGGCTGGCCTCCGTCCCTAGGACTCAGTTGTCCTCGTCAGCCTCCTGAGTAAATGGGGCTGCTGATCAGAAGATGGCTCTGAGTCATTTTCCTCTTTCAACCACTTGATGGGTCCCCAGGCTCAAACTCCAGCATCACTGAACCAGCTACATTATTTTTTTAAGTAAAGTTTCATACCTTGTAAGATCTTAAATGTTGAAAATATGTATACCATTCAGAATATCTGGATTGAAATATTTAGCTTGAGATCAGCTCCGGGCCTCTCTCCCGTGTCAACCAAGCAGTGTCTCTGACTCCTGGAGAACTTTCCATTAGCTTGTCAGTGCCTGAATTTGTTATTAAAGTTTGTCGTTAAGGCTTTAATTAAGTTTATTATGACTCTTAATTATTACTTAAAGTTATGAAAACTATTCATTATTGAAGTAGTTATTAAAATTAATTATTAAAGTTTAAAATCATAAAACTTTAGGAGCAAGCAAGATGGTTCAGTGCATAAGGGTGCTTGCAACAAAGCCTGATGACCTGAGTTTGATCCTTAGTCGTCACGTAGTTCACTTGTCCTCTGGCCTCCACACTTGCTATGGCTTGCTGGCCCACATGCGTGCATGTACACATAGAGAAGTGTAGTAGAGTTATAAGAACTTTAAGAGTTGTTAGCTATAGCAAATGGTATTTCTTTCTTCCCTTTTTATTTGTGCGATGCTGGAGGTAGAACCTAGGCCTTGGCACATGCCAGGAGAGTATACTACAACGGAGTTCACTCCCAGCCCGGTTTCTTAGGCTCTTGACTACACGTAAGAGCTTGTACCCAGGTGTGGTCTGTAGTCAGTGGAAGCCTGCAGTTTAAGATAG
The DNA here is from genome assembly GCF_900095145.1 of Mus pahari. Taxonomy (NCBI): domain Eukaryota; kingdom Metazoa; phylum Chordata; class Mammalia; order Rodentia; family Muridae; genus Mus; species Mus pahari. The sequence continues at coordinate 24,087,655 of NC_034602.1, forward strand.
AAGACGGCTACATGAACCTGTGAGCATGTGCATAATACTCTGGAGAACTGAGAGTGATAAATGTCACACACGAGAGAGGGCATGTACCAGACGCAGGAGGAGGTTGGCTCTCTGCTTACAGTCGGGCTGTGAGTAGCAAGGTTGTTCTTACTGTCAACAGTTCTCAACCTGTGGGTCTCGACCCCTTGGGGTTAGGACCACCCTTCCACGGGGGTCGCCCAAGACAATCGGAAACACAAATATTTACATTACAATTCATAAGAGCTGCTAAATCACAGTTGCCAATTACCAATGAAAGTAATTTTATGGTTGGGGGTCACCACAAATGAAGACCTGTATTAAAGGGTCACAGCATTAGGAAGGGTGAAAGCCACTGCTCTAGATGTTAGAGTTGAGAGATGGCCCAGCAGTTAAGAACACTGGCAACTCTTGCAAAGGACCCAGGTTTGATTCCCAGAATCCTCTCGGTGGTTCACAACCATCTGTAACTCTAATCCCAATAGATGTGCCACTCACTTCTGGTCTCCATAACGACCAGTCATGCACATGGTACACAGTCATCATGCAGACAAAACACCCATATACATGAGATTAATTAATTAATAGATTAATTAAAATGGAGCTGAGTGAAAAACCAGCTCTGAAACCATAAAACTAAACTATAAGAGCAAATGTGATGGTGGTGCACACCATTAATCCCAGCTCTTGGGAGGCAGAGGCAGGTGGAACTCTGAGTTCAAAGCTAGCCTGATCTACATATCGAGTTAGTTCCAGCTCAACCATGGCCATATAGATCTTCTTTAAAAGAAAAGAAAAGAAAAGAAAGAAGAGAGGAGGGGAGTGGAGGGGAGGAAAGGAGAGAAGGGAAGGAGGAGGAAGAAGAAGAAGGAGAAGAAGAAGAGGAGGAGTGGCTTTACAGGCTATGGTCTGAGTAGTCCAACAATGGCTTTCTCCCAACAGAAAGACTACAGATCTGGAAGTTGTTCAGTCTGAGAGACTGGATGTCTCTGGTTGGAGTCTTAGGGAAGTCCCGAGAGCTGCCAGTTTTCAGTCTACTTTGGAATTTCAGAGAAATAGGTCCTAACACCAGTGAAGGGTGTCTTAGGATCAGGTCAGGGAAACTTGCCAGTGAGAGTTGGGGCAAGCAGGCAAAAGGTAAAAGCTCCCTTCTTCCATGTCCTTTTATGTGGGCTGCCACCAGATTCAGATTTGGTCCCCCTCCTCAAATAATCCAATCAAGAGAAATCCCTGACAGGTGTGCGCAGCTGCTTGGATTTTTGCTTATTCTAGATGCCATCACTGACAACCGAGATTAGCCACTGCAGCGGCTCAAGTTCCTCTGAACTAAGTGGCACTCTGCCTAATCTATCTTCCCTTAGCTTTTGTTCATCTTTGCCCTAAAAAGAATGTAAAAGCTTTCAATTGAGATCTCTTATAAAATTGTGATCTCCAAAGCTTCACAAAGGACACATTCCATTGTAGGACGTGTGATACTGACATGTCTGTCGCTGGTCCCACTGTAGGATATGTGTGATGCTGGCACGTCTGTCATCGGTGTCAGCACTGGTCTCCATATTGTTCAGCGATTGTCGGATGCCCGGTTTGTTACAGACATACCTGGTTCTCCCTCCCCCATTGTTCAGTAAGAAAACTGAGACTAGTTGGTTCTGCTGCACCCTGGGTCAGATAGGGTTTGGATACAGGACGTAAGGCAAGAGGAGCCCCTTTTCCTTCTTATAAGCAACCTTATTTCCTGTTTTCTTGAAAATTGGTGGGCTGGTGAGATGGCTCAGTGGGTAAGAGCACCCGACTGTTCTTCCAAAGGTCCGGAGTTCAAATCCCAGCAACCACATGGTGGCTCACAACCATCCGTAACGAGATCTGAAGCCCTCTTCTGGAGTGTCTGAAGA
>NC_034602.1:24089694-24095930 GCF_900095145.1 Mus pahari
TGTGTGTGTGTGTGTGTGTGTGTTTTCTTTAGGAATTAAGATAAAAATTTAAATAGTATTGAGAAGTAATAAAATTCCCTTTTTGACATCGTGGAAATGAAGGGATCAACTGAATGCTGACAGGTAGCAGGTCCGCAGCTCCTGCCACTAGCTCTGAGTTGTTTTCCTTTCTCAGGGTTTGGGAATTCCCAAGCCCCTAGGAGCAGAGCGGGCTGCCTCGATATCCAGGAAGCCTTTGCTGGCACAGCACAGCTGCTCTGATGCTGGGCTGGCACTGTGGGTGTTCTCTGCCCAGCTGTTACTATCTGGGAACTGGCTTCAGACTTGGACCCTCTGCACAGAACACTCTGCCAGCCTTTTCTAGGTCTCAGGGTCTTTCCCAGCTTCAGGCTTCACCACTTTGTGCTGAAGTTCATCTCAAAGACAGAGAACATTGCCTCGTTGCCACCAAAGAGGAACCTCCTGCTTTCCTCAGTAGCCAAAGAGGTGGAGGTCACATGGATACCACAGGTCTACAGCACCTCCCTGTCTTGCCATCCTGACTGCTTAGCATTCTTATTCATGTGTACCCATTTAGACTACCCATGTTGGCATTGTCAGAATCCAATTTTAATATCATTTGTTCTTGCTTTCTGTGGCAAGTTTTGTCAGCAACATGAAGCTGTTTGGTGACAGGGGCTGGGACTGCTCTGAAATTCTCAAATAATGGAAAGCCCAGCGTAGAGCAGAGTCCCCAGGATATCACAGGAGGCTGTGCATCTAAGGGAGGGTGCTGGTGGAGGTGAGGGGAGAATAGAGTGCTTCAAGGCTCCCACCCAGCACAGGAGGCTAGACAAGGTACTTCATACACCCTCCTCCTTCTGGTGAGGTGACATCTCTTCCTGTGGGACACGTGAGTAATGGGAAGCATTTGGGCCACAGCATCACTCCTTCAGTGGCTTTAGGAGGGTGGCTCTTCTCTCAGCTTTCTCCGCTCATCGGTGCCTTCTCAGGCTATTTTATTAATAAAATGCATAAACCTCAAGTTTAGGACCTAGATAATAGTAGGCCTGAAAATGTCACCAGCTATTGTGTGGGTGTGTTTTCCCCGGGGAATGGACTCCCCTGGTACTGTCCTGCCATGTGATTTCCAAAATGTTTATTTTTGTTTCTGTCCACCCTTACCCGCCTAAGTGTGGGGATGGGCATGGCGACCTTGCTGCTCAGCGTTCAGTAGCTGTAGCACCAGACTCAAGGGTCACAAAAGGACCACACTGGTGGTTATTGTGTTTGTTTGTGTCTTGTTTTGAGACAGGGTCTCCTTGTAGCCTGGCTGGTCTATCTAGGATTCATTATGTTCATTAGGCTGGCCTTGAACTCATAGAATCCACCTGCTGCTGCCTCCAGTGTACTCGGGTTAAAGGTGTGTGCCACCAACATGTTTGTCCTTACAGTGCAGTTTTATGGACTCAGGTCTGGTGTAGATTCAAGTTTTGGTTTTTGTAACTTAACATTATTTAGTTTACCATGAAAAAAATGCTCACTTTAAGGACTGTAGCTATAGTTCAGTGACATGCTGTAGCATTTCCTTAGAATTCCTGAGGCCCCAGGTTTGATATTCCTAGTATTGCTAAAAACAAACAAACAAAAACAACTGGAGACTTTGTGAACCAAAGCATTTTCTTCAATGGCACAGATGGCGTCCTCGGTACAGTTGTGCAAAGTGTACTAGTAATGTGAGGGGAAACCAGGATGCACAGGATAGTTCGGTGGGTGAAGGCATGCTGCAGCCTGGGTTCCTGCAACCTCGGGAGCACACAGGATGGAAGGAAAGAACCTGCATGTCCTCTGAGCTACACACACACACTCCCACACCCACCCCCCACACACACACCCACTGTGGCATGAATGTACCTCCACATATACACAAAATAAGTAAATAAGCAATTCATAATTTTTAAATTGTGTACAATTCTGGATAGCATGAATTGTTGTGAACAGACACCATGACCAAGGCAACTCTTTTTTTTTTCCTTTTTTTTTTTTTTTTTTGGTTTCTCGAGACAGAGTTTCTCTGTATAGCCCTGGCTGTCCTGGAACTCACTTTGTAGACCAGGCTGGCCTTGAACTCAGAAATCTGCCTGCCTCTGCCTCCTGAGTGCTGGGATTAAAGTCATGTGCCACCATGCCCGGCGACCAAGGCAACTCTTATGAGGGCAACATTTAATTGGGGCTGGCTTACAGGTTCAGAGGTTCAGTTCATTATCATCAAGGTTGGAGCATGGCAGCATCTAGACAGACACAGTGCAGGAGGAACTGAGAGTTCTACATCTTCATCTGAAGGCTGCTAGCAGATACTGACTTCCAAGCAGCTAGCATGAGGGTCTTTTTTGTTTTGTTTTTCCGAGACAGGGTTTCTCTGTGTAGCCCTGGCTGTCCTGGAACTCACTCTAGACCAGGCTGGCCTCAAACTCAAAAATCCACCTGCCTCTGCCTCCCCAAGTGCTGGGATTAAAGGCGTGCACCACCACTTCCTGGCTAGGATGAGGGTCTTAAAGCCCACACCCACAGTGACACACCTTCTCCAACAAGGCCACACCTACTTCCAACAGGGCCACACCTCCTAATAGTGCCACTTTCTGGGCCAAGCATATACAAACCATCCCAGACACCATGACCCCATCAACTCTTAGAAAAGAAAACATTTCATTGTGGCTGGTGTATAGGTTCAGAGGCTCAGATCATCATCATAGTGACACGCAGGCAGACACGATGCTGGAGATGGAGCTAAGAGTTCTACATCTGGATCAGCAGGCAGCAGATGGAGACTTTGTACCTCACTGGGTGTACGTAGCTTGACCATAGGAGACCTCAAGGCCCTCCCCACAGTGACTCGCTTCCTCCAACAAGACCTTACCTCCTAATAGGACACTCCCTATGGGCCTAACATTCAAACACGTGAGTCTATGGGGGACATTCCTATTCAAACCACAACAATGATGGGATCTAGTGTTCACCTTTAGTCCCAGCAGAGAGAGGCACCTTTTGTATTCAAATGATATTTATTCATTCATTCATTCATTCATTCTTACCAAGGAGAAACCCTAAAGGGGTTTCTTTAATGAAGTAGGAGGACATTCCCTAATCAAAGTCTTCAGGGCAAAAACCTGGGCTGTAACTGCTAGGCTTAGCCACTTATCCTCAGTATGCCAAGGCTTGGCCACTATCACATGAGCTTGAGGCCTAAATAGTCTCAATTCTGTAAAGTGGTCCATAGAAGTCCTGTCTCTTGAGGAGACAGAGTGGTTCTAAGTAATGACCACTTCTGCTCCAAGATACATCTGACTACAACTCACCTCTCCATGGATAATTATCCACTTCGGAAGTCATGCACAGATTCAGGGCAATGACCTAGCTCCATGCCTTCAGCCAAAATGAGAAATATGGATGGCACAAATGAATGTAGAGTCAATGCTTTTGAGCAAAAGTATCTCCTGGGTGCTTATCTGACTCTCTATAAACACAGCTCTCTCCGCACAGGGAATAAGAGATGCCAAGTCCAAATGTGTGTGATCATTGCCTGGTAACACAGACTGAGTTTGCCGCAAACACCAGGCTCCAGTGTGGTAAATTTCATGAAGTTTTCATGGTGACAGGATGTGTAAAGTCATCACCAGGGCAAGTTTCCAGTGTATTGGTAGAAATATTAGGGAGGTGGGTCATGGCCAAGTTGGGAAATCTGCTCTATAGGTTTCATCTGATAACATTCTTAGCCTTTGGGTTCATGGAAGGTCTGTTAAGTCACTATACCCCAAAAGGTTTCTTGTGATAGTCACAAGAGTACTAGGTGAGACACAGGTGAACTAGGAGGGTAGTAGGGAGCTAAAGGTATTTCTGAGACAAACTGATTCCTGATCTGCCACATTCCATCTCCCCACAGTCACAAAGTTCTAATCAGTCAATCAGCCTTGCAGGATCTTGGGTGTGGCTCTTTTCCTGGAACTTGAGTTCACAATCTTCAACTTAATAAAGATGGGGGAATGTATGCTGGGGTTTCTAACTTCTGTGGTGAGGATGAATCTTCTATCTGTGGAAGAGAAGGCAGCACCAGTTTTGTGGTCACACCTCGGATAGAGGAGGCAGAGTGTGTATACGCCTATAGGAAGGAGACTCAGCCTCTGTACGGCTGGGTACTATCTGTGGTGTCTGGCATCCACTGGAGGGCTTGGGAATGTATCCCTTACAGTTAAGGGAGGGGACTACTGTAATTGCCATGAGTTTCAGTGCCTCGACTGTGATAAACAAGGGTTCCGTTTGTGTGTTGCTTTTTTTCTAAGTGATGAAGCCTCTTCGTAAGAGGAAAAATGTATGACGAAGCCACAGGACTTCCAAGTGGCCCAGAAAGTAAAGAACTTGAGAACAAGTCTCTGTTCTTGATGGACTTTCCCTCGCTGCTTCTGGGAAGACCTAAGGGTGGGACACAGGCTGGAAATCCTGTGTGACGTGTCTCTCTGGGGAGACACAGAGCCACACTATCCAGTTAAAGAGCACCCTGACAGGCTGGTGCTGTCCCAGAGTCTTCCCTATAGACACACAGAACCCTGAGGGACCTCTGTCTTTAACTATTCAGTCTTGGAGGGGGTGGTGGACTGTGCCTGTAATTATTACATCAAGAAACTGAGGCAGGAGGGGTAAGAGGTAGAGGCCAACCTGGGCTACGTATTTATAGCGAGACCCTGTCAAACAAGAAAAGAAGAAAGATAGGATTCCATCGAGGGCTGAGGGATAAAGTCGGTGTTAACCGCCAGTTGCCTCCTATGATGGGGCGGAGCTGCCTGAGTCTGCCAGGTGGTATTGAATGGTAATGTGAACAAACATCTTTTCGTCCCATTGAAGGCACCAATAGACTGAATCTTTAATGAGTTGGGGTGATTGAAGTTAGCTACAGGAGCAGGGGCTACTCAAAAGGGTCTCCCCTACTCCTAAGTCAGCCTCCTCCTGTGCAGCCACGAGGATGTGCTGTATGGAGTTTGGGGTGAGGGTCTGGTCACCTTTACAGCCTCCAAGGGGATGCAGGTAACCGAGTGCCTTACGCATGTAGCCTTGCTTTCTTCATCACGGTTACCGTAGCCAAGCTGATTTTTCAGTGAGCATAGTGGTTTCTCTTCTATAATGGCAATTGTCACGTTTATATAAGACAGTCAGCAGGCATGCTACTTATGTGCCCCTATGCAAAGCCCTTCACCTTCATAGCTCTTCATCCTCTTTCCTGCCTCCCCTGGGAAACTGAACTCAGTTCTTCTTCTAGCAGGTGTGCAAGGCCATGCCCAGGCCATGTCCCTCTCTTCTTGTAGTACAACTCCTCAAGAATGTGTTCATGTGAGATGACCCGGTGAAGCACGCTGTGCAGCACTGATGTAAGATGAATATTTTAATATCCAGGAAAAAAAAACATTTCTGAGGTGGCCGCTTTCAATGTTGTCTTTTAAATCAATGCTATGGAATTTTCTATTACCCAGCAAGTTGTTCTTGTCTGTGTGGTGAGTAGTGAAAGCCTTACTCTACAGACTGGTAACAACCCTTTGTTCAGACTATATCATCCTGCCTGGCTGTGGGGTATGGATGTGCTTCACCCACGTCTCACAAGAACCCTCTGAGGCCCATATTGTTCCTCATTCCACTACTGATGCCCTGAGTGTAGAAAGGCTGCAGTGGGCTGGGGGTGACTCGGGGATAGAGCACTTGCCTCTGGATTTCATCCCCTGAACTGAGAAGGGAGACAGAGAAAGGAAGGCATGCAGGCCACGATGGAATGACCAAGAGTATACAGATGCTGGCAGCCGCTGGGCATGGGGTGGGTAGATCAGAGTCTGCAGGTAGTGCCAGGAGTGAGGTGTGAGCCGGCAGACAATTTTGGAACCGCTGCATGGGTGGTGAAGAGCCAGGCAGCTCTCTACAGCCAGAGATGACTAAACTCAGCTCTGCTTCTAGCAGGTGTTCAAGGCCATACTCAGGCCATGTCCTTCTTCTTGTAGCACAGCTCTAATAAGCTGTAGAATTTTCTTCTCAACCCAGAGTACAAGCACAACCACAGTAAGAAATGCCCCTTAAAAGCCAGGTGTGAGAAGGGAGTGGTAGCACACGCCTTTAATCCCAGCACTAGGGAGGCAGAGGCAGGCAGATTTCTGAGTTCGAGGCCAGCCTGGTCTACAAAGTGAGTTCCAGGACAGCCAGGGCTACACAGAGAAACCCTGTCT
>NC_034602.1:24095940-24129154 GCF_900095145.1 Mus pahari
AAAGAAAGAAAGAAAAGAAATGCCCCTTAAGACCCTCTGAGGGGTCATTTCCCAGGTCCCAGTAGCCTCCACAGCATCTGGTTTAGAATAGACATGTCCTCCCAAATGCCCAGCCGGGCATAGTGACACATGCCTTTAATCCCAGCACTGAAGGGCAGAGGCACACTAACTTTGTGCCAGCCTGCTCTATAAAGTAAGTTCCAGGACAGCCAAGGCTACACAGTGAAACTGTCTCAAACAAACCAAACAAGTTTTAAATTTAATATCTAGTGCATTTTGGAAAGATTTCATGCGGTGATCTAGTATTTTGTTGTTGTTGTTGTTGTTGTTTTTTCGAGACAGGTTTCTCTGTATAGCCCTGGCTGTCCTGGAACTCACTTTGTAGACCAGGCTGGCCTAGAACTCAGAAATCTGCCTGCCGCTGCCTCCCAAGTGCTGGGATTAAAGGCATGCACCACCACACCCTATGATCTAGTTTTATTATTATTATTATTATTATCATTATTATTATTATTATTATATGTAAGTACACTGTAGCTGTCTTCAGACACTCTAGAAGAGGGCGTCAGATTTTGTTACGGATGGTTATGAGCCACCATGTGGTTGCTGGGATTTGAACTCTGGACCTTAGGAAGAGCAGTCGAGTGCTCTTACCCACTGAGCCATCTCACCAGCCCCAGATCTAGTATTTTTTAAGTTGTAAAGTTGACCTGTATGGAACTAGTATGCTGTTTCTAGATACAAGGTAGCCATGGCAAGCCATCAGCAGGTGCTATGTTCATTCTCAGCTGCCAAGGGTGCCTCGTGAACTCACTCACAATTGCAGCTCTTTATCCTTCAGACTCAGAGTATCTGTAGGGAATATAATAGAGTGTGGGCAGTGATGTCCTGGGCTTACAGTGTCCTCCATGGTTGTTTGGGAGAGAGACAAGGGAACCTTGTTTAGACTGTAGCACCACACTGCTGTAGCACTGCACTGCTTGGCCATTCACCTCACTTTCAACTGGGGAAAGGTTGGGGGAACTGTGACCCCAAGTGACCCGTGGGGAAAATGATGCTCAGACTGAAATCTTAAGTAGGGAAGAGTTTTTTTCTAAGCAGTGTAACAATCCAAAGGCCAGGGAGCAAAGTAAAGCTGGTCACATATAAGCACAATTCAGCTTGGCTTAGGAGCAGAGGGGAGGCTGTGCTGCTGAACGGGAAGGGCATGGGAAAGGGGGTAGGGGACAGGGGTGCTGGGCCACCTAGGACACTCCAGGCTGTATCCTGAGGCAGCCAAGAGCTTTGCAGGGTGGATCTAGGGCCCACACAGCTCTTGTCCTCCTTCCACCCACCCCCACGCCCTCACTCGTCAGTTTGCCTCAGCCTCTACACCTCCCTTTCTTCTGCCTGGCATGGAAAGGTGATTGTGGTGACAGTGTGCTACTCTCAGGTAAGACAAGCCTTACCTGAACAGGAGCCTAATGCGGTGGCCTAAGACACAACTCTTTAAAAAATTGTATTTGCTTATTTATTTCTTGTGTTGGCGGGTGTGTGCATGTATGCATTTATCCCATGGCACACATATGGGGTTCAGAGGACAATCAGTAAGAGCCCATTCTTCCTCACGTGGGTTTTGAACATTGAACAGGTGGTCAGGCAGCTGGTCTCACCAGCTCTAAGTCAGAGCTTTTAAACTGGGGATCGCAATTCCATGTGGGTCATATAACTGAATGTTGGCCGTGAAAGATTGGGCATGGTAACAGGTATCTGAATGTGCAGTGGCTAAAGCTAAGTCAGAGTGAAGCCTGGGATGAGTCTGAGGCACGTCTGGCGGCTCTTGCCCACGCGGCATCAGGTGGCCTCCCCGCTGTCTGTTTCTGAACACACTGTATGGCCTTACAACTAATGCAGCCTGGAGCAGCTCCGCCGAGATTGATGACGACTGTGCTATGAACGGCGGTGCTTTTACTAGTCAGGGAAAGTTCTCTCTCTCTCTCTCTCTCTCTCTCTCTCTCTCTCTCTCTCTCTCACACACACACACACACACATTTTGTTTTGTCCCCGAGACAGGGTTTCTCTGTGTAGCCTTGGCTGTCCTGGAACTCACTCTGTAGACCAGGCTAGCCTTGAACTCTCATACAAAGTTCTTAAGCAGTGGTTCTCAACCTTCCTAATGCTGCGACCCTTTAATACAGTTTACTGTGTTGTGGTGACCCCACCCATGAAAATATTTTCACTACTACTTCATAACTAATTTTGCATTATGAATCATAATGTAAATATCTGATGTACAGGATATCTGATATATGACTCCAAAAGGGGTCATGACCTGCAGGCTGAGAATCACTGTTCTTATGAAAACGTAATGGTTTAATTTTGAAAAAAACTAAAGCTTTTAATAATTCCGTGCTGTCATTCCTTAGCATGTAACAAATTAATATACCTTTAAATTGTATTGTTAGAATGTTTGATTTTTCAAATGTTATTTGAGTTGCTGATGTGAGTTTCATTTTTAAAAAATTAAGAAGAGAGCTCAGTCCATGTAAAAATGGCATGGTGGCATGTCCTTGTGATCCCAGCACTGCGGAAGCAAAACCAGACAAATCATTGCGATTTACTGCAGCCAGACTAGCAGCCACTACCACCTCCTGCTCCTCTTTCACTCCTCCTCCTCCTCCTCCTCCTCCTCCTCCTCCTCCTCTTCTTCCTCCTCCTTCTCCTTTTCTTTCTCCTCCTTTCTTCCTTCCCTCTCTTCCTCCTCCTCTTCCTCCTTCCTTCTCTTCTTCTTTTCTGAGATGGGGTTTCTCTGAGATGTAGTCTTGGCTCTCCTGGAACTCAACTCTGTAGACCAGGCTACCCTTGAACTCCCAGAGATCTGCCTACCTCTGCCTCTCAAGTGCTGGGATCAAAGGTGTGTGCTACCACCACCTGACAAGTTTTTTGAGGTAGGGTCTCTTAGTGGCCTGCAGCTTGATAATTAGACAAGCTGGCTAGCCAGGGAACCTCAAGGATGCCAGCACTGGGTATGCATGGATATTTTATCTGTTCTGGGGTTCAGACTCAGGTCCTATAGTTACAAGGCAAACATTTTGCTGACTTAGCCATCTCCCTAGTTCCCTATTTTATATACCTTCATACCCTGGGTCATATGAAAGAGAGTGTGTGTGTGTGTGTGTGTGAGAGAGAGAGAGAGAGAGAGAGAGAGAGAGAGAGAGAGAGAGAGAGAGAGAGAACGGGGTTGAGAGAGAAAGGGGTTATGAGAAGAAAATGTTTAAGAAAGAGAGAAAACTGGGAACTGGCAACAGAGTCTCAACAACTGTAGAGTGGGAAGTTTGGCAAGTTTAAGGTAAGCTTGGGGGTGGGGCAAGGATGTTACCTTAAACCACTGAGGTCAGGGTGGATTAGCACAGCAGCAGGGAGCAGCCTGGTTCCTTAGGATCCCTTGAGGTGCATGTCGGGACCTCACTACCTCACTGGAACCTAAGCTTTCTGGATTTGCTCACCAAATCTTTATGAATAAACCTTATAGGTTCCAGCTGTTTCCACGTAGTCCATAGCCTTGCTTATGTCTGAACTTAGACTTATGACTGTGTGCCTTGGGCTGTGTGTCGCCTAATACATATTCCATGCTTACATGAGCGGCATGCATCAGTGAGACAAAATCAGAGTAAATGACCAGGATGAGCATGGACAAGTACTTCTAAGAATCATTAAATGCATGTTCTACTCTCCATATGGACGTTCTCTCTAACAAGCTCTGCTTGGATCGTCCCTGGCTGGAGCTGCTTGGCTCTGCAGTTGTTTAAGCCCTAAACCTCAGACATCTGCAGGCTGGCCTCCACTGAAGACTGGACCACAGCTGCCCCAACTCTTGTTTACACTTGCTACTGCAGCGCTTTAGGTTGTTTTGAAAGATTCATTTTAAAGTTGGTATGGAGAGCCACATTTGTTACCTCTGAGCCCTGTGTGATGGGAACAGAAGCAAGACAACTTTATGACTTAAGTGTGAAGATTAGGTTAGCAGAGGGACTTCCTACAGACATAAACTACCCAGATGGTTTAAGGAGGAAAGTTTCTTATGTGTACATACACATACATGTATATATTTTTATATGCTTGGAAGGCTGATGTGCAAATACAGCTCAATAATCTGGGACATGCTCTTTCCAATCTTAAAACAGAAAGGAAAATACTATCCCAGACTCTCTGGTCTCTTAGATTAGGGTTTTAGAATTGGTTCCAAAAGAAACGGTAGTATGTTTGGAAAAGGACTTCAACTAATGATCCTGAGTTTTAAACATGGATTGAGGGGTCTGGAGGGATGACCCAGCAGTTAAGAGCACTGTTGCTCTTCCACAAGACCCAGGTTTAATTCCCAGCACTCACATGGCAGCTCACAACTGTCTGCAATGCCAGTTCCAGGGAATCTGACACCTCACACCAGTGCACATATAAACAAAAACAAAACACAGACTGAACACTACATTTCTAAGAGACCGGCATGTCCATGGCTTATTGTGAGTTAACCATGAGCAGATTTGGAGTGTATCATGTGTTAGTGACTTACTGCTTTGAAGCAGGTTACTTCAAATTTAGTGGCTTAGAGTGGTATGGTAATCATCATACATACTGTGAGTGAGAAAATCTAGTCTGACTTACTCTTGTGCATTTAAGTCTCTTATAAAGCTGTAGGCAAGCTGTTGCCAGGGCTGGAATGTCTTGTCTAAAGACAGGAAGGGAAAGCCCACTGTCGGGCTCACAGAGTAAAATGCAGTTTTATGTGTGCTGTTGGCTGTAGCCCAGCCCACCCTCAGTGCTTCACCATAGGCTTTTGACATGGCTTATTTGTAGCCTTGTAGTCCTCCAAAGCCTGATGCCTGCCTGGGCTACATATTGAGACCTTGTATCAAAAAGAGATGTGAACACAAAGGGTGTGAACACCCTTGGGGAAGCCGATCATTTTTAGGCAATGTTTCCTTTATTCTTTGGGGTGCACATGGGGATTGGGAGAGACAGGTCTCACTATATAGCCCTAGGTAGCCTGTAATTTACTATAAAGACCAGGGTGGCCTTGAACTTACAGAGATCCATCCGATTCTGCCTCCTGAATGCTGGGATTAAAGTGCTAAAGTGCCCTGTAGTGTGCCATTTTTTTTTTTTAAAAAAACAAAATTCCTCAGACCCAAGCAGCCTAATAGATATATATACTAAGCTGGAAGTTCATCATATTCAGTGGCTGGTATGGCCCCTCTTCCTGGTTCTTTGATGGCTGTGTTTCTGATGAGTACCCAGGGCAGAGAGAATGGACTCTCCTCTCTTCTCCTTACCCCATTGTGGGAGCCCAGTCTTCCTGGTTTCATCTAATTACTGCCCGGAGGCTGCACTCCAAGTTCATTCACACTGTTTATTCAGACCTCAACATATGAAAGGGAGGAAGCCAGTCTTTCCCCTGTACATTCACAGACTTTATTGTGACACCAGATGAGTGAGGTTTTTTTCCAGCAGCCAATCCTGTAACTCTCTATACATTAACAGGACGGGATTACCATTCATGACTGGATACCCAGCGTCCAGCAGGGTGCTAAAGGCTCAGCGGTTCAGGAACACACACTGATTCAGATGCCAGTCACAAGTTGAGTCTGCATGTCTGCAAAGTAGACTTCCACCTGAAACAACTCTCTTCCATCTGCTGAAACAACTCTCAGAATTTAAGGGACACATTAGTTGGTGTATCAGAAAGAATGTGATAGGTTGAAGATGGTGACGATGTTCATATGGTTGAGGTCCAAGAGGATCTGAACCCCAGAGCATCTGTCCCTGTGGAGAGTGCCATTTCTCAGCCAGGATATATAAATCACTCCAGAAACTCAGAACTCCATCTCTAGGGTTTTTAAGAGGCTTCACCAGGTAATCATAATCAAGTATTGACTCCATCCCTAGCTCTTTCCCCTTCGCTGGAGGATGGGGAGAGGGATTTGTAGCTCCAAGATACTAATTGTTACTTGGTCTTTCTGGTGTCCAGCACCCACCATGAGGCTAACCAGAGGCCCAGCAGGAGGTGCTTCACTAGAAAGGAGCCATCCAGTCCTGAGGGTTGGGAGGCTTGGTGGCAGGAAGTGGGTAGAGACCAAGTATATTTCTAATTACATCAGAGTATATACAAACAGGCCTTAGGAGACCCGAGGCTATGTGAAAGCCAGTTACCATGGTTATACCATATTTACATTTGTCCATCTTGCCTCAGATACAGCTTCTTCCTAGAACAAACAGCTTACCAGGTGGCTGTGAAACACTGGTATACTCCTTGAGGTAGGCTAATTAATGACCCCCAAAGGTCAACTTTATAGCGAGAATGTGACCTTAACTGGCACAAGTTTGCAAGTGTGGGTAAAGATCTGGGAAGGAGAGATTATCCTGGATTATATGCATGAGTCCAGTGCATTTACAGGAAGGTATGAGTCAGAGGCCTGTGACAGGACAGCGGAAGCCAGGGAGGAAAGATGTGATGGGGGACTGGTGGCAGTGTGGCCATAGCTGAACAATGTGGCTGTTGCTTCTTAGAATTCTTCAGATATGGCTCAGCTCCACTGACACCTTCATTTTGGGAGGCTGCTTGGTTCTTCCAGCCTTCAGAAAAATGAAAGGTGACAAATACCACTGGGAGACAATGGGGGTGTGGTCCTTTGTTCCTGCAGTGACGTGGAGAGCGTGGTGTTTACCAGAGGGCCGTGGGGAAGCCCATTCACTGGTGTACAGAGTTACAGGCTTCATAGCGACGTGGCAACTCCAGTTCTTCCATATACTTGACTCTAGTGTACCGTGCACTTCAGCCATGGTCACTCCTCATTACTCTCTCCTGTGTCTGTCCCACAGGTCTGCTTCTGTCTCTCCACATTGTCCCTTTTACTCCATTCACATGGACATAAATGGCTGTAGAGATTGATCAGTCATAGAACCCGAGTTTCATCTCACAGAACCAAAGTAATCAAAGAATAAAAAATAAAATAAAAAAAAAGGCAGGCATCGACGCTGGAGGGACAGCGGTGAGGGTCACTTTCTGCGCTTGCAGAGGACCCGGATTCGACTCCCAGACCAGTGTCTGGGGCTCACAGTCACTTGTAACTTCCGGTCTTCTAAAGGACTGAAAACCCTCGGGTCTCTGCAGGCATAAACTCACTCATACATACATACATACATACATACATACATACATACATACATACATACAGTTAAAAGCAAATCCTTTTTAAAAAGCTATCCATAGTGTGCCGAGTATCTAATCCCACTTCTGGCAGGGCAGAGATGGCAGAGCCCAGGGGTCTCCAGCCAGCCTAGCCTGCTTGATGAGTTCCGGACCAGTGAGAGACCCCTTCTGAAAAAGAAAATGTGGCAAGGTAGTTGTTGCTCTTGCCTTTAATCCTAGCACCGGGGAGGCAGATCTCTGTGAGTTTGAAGCTAGCCTGGTCTACAGAGCAAGTTCCAAGAGAGACCCTGTCTTGAAAAAACACTCACAGTTCCACATTTGAGGAAAATGTTATATTTATCTCTCTGAGTTTGGCTTATTTTCCTTAATTGGTGATCCCCAGATTCTTCCATTTTCTTGCAAATGATACAATTTTGTCCCTTCTCATTATTAGTTCTGTGAAATTGAAGTTCTTAAGCTGTGTTTACTCCTTCCCCAACTCCTCCCATGCCCACCTTCCTTCCTTCCTACCCACCTATGGGTTCTGTCTCTTGTTTTCCTTCCCATCAATCCAGTTTGTACTGGCCTTAGATTCCTGGATGTGTGGTCTTCCACCAGAGTGGCCAGCCTATCAGGGCAGCCCTCTTAAGGAAAGCTGACCCTCCTTCCTCCAGTGGCTGTCAGTTCCAACGACTCCTCAGCTAGGGGTGGGACCTTACGCCCACCTTGGCCTTCCATGCTGGGGTTTGGTCTAGCTTGTGTTTGCACAGGCTGTGCATACTATCACAACCAGTGTGCCTTTTTTAAAGATGTGCAGCTGAATAATTTTCTTCTTTTGCTTGTATATTTTTTGTGTGAGATCCTTACTAGGTAGCCCTGGCTATCCTGGAACAACGCACTGCACTATGTACATGAGACTGGCCTTGAATTCACAGAGATCCACCTGCCTCTGTCTGCTGAATGATAGAATGAAAGATATGCACCACCATGCCCAGCTAGACTTTTTTCTTTTTTTTTAAACAACTTTTTTTAAAGATTTATTTATTCATTTGTTCATTTATTTTATGTATATGAGTACGATGTCGCTCTCTTCAGAGACACCAGAATAGAGCATCAGACCCCATTGCAGATGGTTGTGAGCCACCATGTGGTTGCTGGAATTGAACTCAGGACCTCTGGAAGAGTAGTCAGTGCTCCTAACCTCTGAGCCATTGCTCTAGCCCCATTTTTTTCTTTATGATTAAAACTTAGTTTTCTTTGTATATTTTTCAATCATTCATTTGTTAACAGATATTTAGGCTGATTCCACAGGAAACGTCTATATTCTCTGTACTAAGTTGACTTGGGTTCCCTTGGCGTGTTTGGAGTGATTTTGTTCATTTTTTAAAAGATACTTTTATGTGTCTCTCTGTGTGTATGCATGTATGTATGTATGTATGTATGTATGTATACCATGTGCATGTCTGATGTCTGCAGAGGCCAGAATAGGGTTAGGGTTAGGGTTAGGGGTTAGGGTAGGGTTAGGGTTAGGGTTAGGGTTAGGGATCTTACAGAATTGGAGTTACAGAAATGTCTTGAGCCACAGTTATAGATGCCAGGAGTCCAGCCTGTGTCCAATGGGGGAGGAGCCAGTGCTCTTGTCCATGGAGCCTTCTCTCCAGTCCCTCTGTTAGTTTGTTTGCTTATTTATTTGTTTACTTTTGAAACATCCAAATGTGTCATGTAGCCCAGATTCGCTTCAAATTTACCACTCCTGCTTTAACCTCAAATCCCCTGGCTGTGAGCCTGTGCTCTCCACTCGAGCTCCCCCAGTCTCCTGGAACCATTTAAATCTGATCGCTTCACTACTCCTTTTGGGGGGTGGGAGGGGGTAGCATATGCCACAGCATACATGTGAAGGCCAAAAAACAACTTTTAGGACTTGGTTCTCACCACCATGTGAGTTCTACAGATCAAACTGAGATCATCAAGCAAGTAACTTTAGCCCTGAGACACTGCCAGCTTGCTTCTCTGTTTTGTTGTTGTTGTTGTTGTTGTTGTTGTTTTGTTTTTGTTTTGTTTTTTTTAAAATCTAGGCCTTTTACTGCTTTTGCACATTAATCTATGAATTCATAGGGAACAGCTCCAGCAGTCCAGGCTCCTTCCCACTAGTTCGCATGAAGCGTGCTCCTCTGGCGGAGCTGGCCAGTGCTCTGTGGAAGAAATGGGTCTTCTCCTTGGCATCCTTTTCCCTGACAGGTTTTTCCATCACCAGTTTCAGGAAACTGCCTTGGCTCTCGGTGCCTAACATGTTCCATGTGCATTACTTCTCTTGGCGAAGCGTGCCTTCACCTGCTTGTTTACAGTGATGCATGTGGTGTGCTGAAGGGTGTTAAAGACACTTCTGATTGTGCTGTGGTAATAGTGTCCATTCCCTGATGCCTACAGTATCAGTCTTCTCGTAGGTTTGCATGTGCCTGGCCAAAGGAATCCCTCCGGATTTCCTACCAGGGTTCCTCTGCTCGTTCCCTCTGTGTGTGTCATTAAGTGAATTACTGGAAGATGGGTGCTATGGGACAGAAGCAGGGCCACCTTCTCTATTTTAAGACATTGTTCCCGCTTCTCTTCAGTACTAAATTCTACCGACACAGAGAAAGTAAACTGAGGATCTGTGTGCCGCAATTCCTTGCAGATGGTATAGAGAACACTACCGAGGGTTCGCTTAGAGCTCGTTGTCATTTGCCTGTGTTGTACCTCAGGGTGTAAACACTGTGGGCAGAGCACACCTGGCACAGCCTGCATTTCCTTCTTAGTGTTTCCCAGCCAGATGTTGTGAAATTCTTTTGTTTTGTTTGTCTCTAGTGCCTGGAAACCTTGGCTGCTACAAGGATCATGGAAACCCACCTCCTCTCACGGGCACCAGTAAAACCTCCAACAAGCTCACCATACAAACCTGTATCAGCTTTTGTCGGAGTCAGAGATTCAAGGTACTAGCTCTGCTGTGTACAACTCTAGAAAAGATAATGATAAATTCGAACAGCCCACGTGTCAGGTCCCATAGGAAGAATAGGCTGGGGAGTTGGAGCACAGGCAGCGTTCATGTAAAGATGGGGAGAGGGGGTCCCCGGTAGCCTCCTCTCAGCCCTTGTCTGTTATGATCAGGGTTGCTAATGACTCCTTAGAGTCAAGCCAAGGCGGTGGGTCCCTTCCTCGGCAAACTACCATGCCTTACCTCTTTTCCAA
Organism: Mus pahari; assembly: GCF_900095145.1. Lineage (NCBI taxonomy): Eukaryota > Metazoa > Chordata > Mammalia > Rodentia > Muridae > Mus > Mus pahari. The sequence goes on from NC_034602.1 coordinate 24,106,328, forward strand.
ATGTTCTTTTCTTCTTCTTCTTCTTCCTTTCTTTATCTGAAATGCATTTCCTAATCACTGAGGGTCAGTAGTGCTGCTTTGTATTAAGTTAGACAGAAGTTCCCTCCTCTCTCCTTTGTTTTCCCTCTTTCCTTAACCAAATTCCGTCTAAAAGCCATTAATTAAGCCCAAGAAAGAAGGGTACCCTACTCATGTGAGGCAGGCAGATGAGCAAGGCAGCTGGACCCCATGGCTGCGCGCTTGGTTGCTTGTGCAGAGTGTGGGCGTAGAGTGACTGTGTGAGCCAGCCTACTCTGGCTCTGGAGAAGGGACGTGCAAATGTGGAAGCTGGGGAACCTGAAAGGAAGTCCAGAGAGTGGTGGAGGAAGCAGGTAGCTAGTAAAGTTATATAACTATGCAATGGCTGTGTGTGCACACACATAGACTTCATCACTATCCTTGCCACACACCGATAATGGGGAGTCTAGCCAGCACTCAGGTCTCCATCAGAAAGCAGCTCTGTTGGGAAATTACCCATACTGTGTTCAAAGCACAAGATGTGTTCATAATGTCTTGTGTAGGACAGAAACATTAGTACAGATTCATCAGATGGATGAAGCTGCCTTGAAAGAGGTTCCATGACCTAAATCTGACATGCTTTAAACTTCAGATAGTGATAGTAACAGATGCATCTTATTGACTAAAATGAGAGCACCCCACTCCACTCCCAGTGATGGCCGAGTGAGAAGATAAACATTCATGATTAGGGAATGCAGACTTGTAAGTATAGAAGAAATGGTAGGATCATTACCATATGACAGCCCTCATAGTGTGATACACAAAATGAACATCAAGGTCTGCAAATAGCTTAGATCTTCACTTACTATTTCCATAAAAGTGTACCTAGCCTTAAGAATCACCCACAATGACTGTGCATGGTATTGCACACCTTTAATTCCAACACTCGGGAAACAGAGGCAGGTAGTCTCTGTGAGTTTCAGGCCAAGCCAGCCTGGTCTATATAGTGAGTTATAGGCCAATCACAGCTACATAATGAGACCATGAGACAGCGTTTCAAAATACAACAAACAAACGTGTGTACCTGCGTATGTGTCTGTGTGTGTAGACAGGATCTCATATAGTCCAGGCTGACCTTGAACTCTTGGCTCTCCTGCCCACTTGTTGCGATTATAAGCATGCACTGCAGAACCAGGCTGTAATTAAAAGTCTCTATTCAAGGATACCTGTAGCTAATCCCCTACTCAGTTGGGAAGTAACCCATGCCTCCTAATTAGTGTCACGAGCAGACAGTAATGCCCGCTCTTACCTCTTTGGCCTAGAGGGTCTTGCTAAAGAAATGGTTTTTGAGAAAAGAAATAGGGTAAATATATTGGAAAGTAAGAATTTTTTATTTTATAGAATATTCTAAGGAACCTATGGAAAAAGGGCTAGAATCAGTGAATAAATTGAACAAGGTTGTAGCTATAAGGTCATATATAAAAAGCTGTGTATCCATCTACTAGTAGTAAATAATGTATGCTTCTAAACAAATGGTTATAATATCACACATCTCATTGGTGTGTCTGTGAGACCTCTCTGGGAGCTCAGCTGATGCTCCCAGGCAGTATATTTCAATAAACACCTTTGTCCAAAAAGAAAGAATAGAAAAGAAAATCTTACCATTTTCAAAGAGTATAGATTGGACCCAGAGTGTCACCTGTTGCTGGGCACTTGCCTAGCACTTGTAAAGCCTTAGATCCCAGCAGCACTGGGAGCAAGAATGAGGAGGCACAGTTAACTAATGAGATTTAAGAGCTCATAATGAAGCCATGAGGACCTAATAAGTGACAAGACAGATCAACCTGCTCGCAACCGAGACAACACAAATATTACTAAGGTGGAGTCCCTCCTGTTAGCCTATAAGTTAAATAGAAAAGACAAGCTACGGCATTGGAGACAATACTCAGTAAAACATATGCCCAGGACAGGCAAGACCCAGGCAGAGTCAGTGCCCGAACAATGTAAACATATGTAAAGACAGATCAAAATGATCTTGGTAAAGAACTGTTATGTGGAACTTCCTCACCTGACCTGTTCTGTAAAGCCAGTGTCACCAAGAGAGCAAATCGTGAGCCAGTCAGAAATTGCCCACAGATAAATCCAACCACCGCTCTATTATTTTTTGTTCAGGTAAATAAGGTTTTATTAAACAGATCCATGCCTGTTCATTTATATATTGTCTGTAGCTGGTTTCATCATATGGCCAGGAAGCTGGTGAGAAAAAAGACTATGTAGCCCACAGAATTCAGAATATTTATTTCTGGCCTTTATGGAAAGGTTTTCTAAAATCTGCTGGGTATCAGTAGAATCATCTAAAAACAGACCTACACAGATGTACACAGTTGATTTTAAGAAAGTCTCAAGGCCGTTCATCAGTGAATGGTTCTCATCAAGTAATCCTGAGGAAGAGAGATTCTAACTCTCAGTGAAGAAAAATGAGTCTTGTTTTGCATTATAGGTTAGGCAAAGATTGACTTTAAACTACAGAAAAAAGTTACTATAAGAGTGTCATAAAAATACACATTCAGAAAATAGACTTCACAACTTAAAAATGAACCAGTAAATCGGCGGTCAGTTGATTTTTAGCAATATTGCCAAGATCATTAGATTAGGAAAGAGTCGTCTTCAGGAAATGTTAATGAGGCAGTGGGCTAGTCCCATGCAGAACAGCGTCTGGACGCTGTGTTGGGTCCTTTTTTCGGAGCCATGACAAAAGAAGCTTAAGGAGAGAGGTTTGCTTTCGCTCACACTTTGAGGTGTGGCCTTAGGAGCGTGAGGCAGCTGTCACAGTGCAGGACAGTCAGGAGACAACCATGAGGGCTGGTGATCCACCCACTCTCTTCTGTTGTTAAATCTGAGCCTCAGCCCAAGAGATGCTGCTGCCTACAGACAGGGTCAATTTGACCCAAAATGTGCAGAAAACTAAAGTTCACAACAGTAAAATGTCAGGCAAAAGAAACAATTCATCACCCAAGAAGACACACCAATGCCACTGAAATTATATACACCATCAGTCATTAAACTAAGGCAGATTCAAACCACCGTGAGGCACACAAGCATCAGTGTGGCTAAAGTCAGTTGTACTGACAGTAGCAAGTGCTGACTTGGGCCCAGGGCAGTGGAAGCTCTCGCTCTCACACATCGTTGGGGGCGAGGCATGGCTCAGCCCTCCTGGGAAAGGTTGGGGGTTCTTTTAAATAAATTAAGCCCAACAATCTTGCCCCTAATTTTTACTTCAGACAAATGAAACCTTTCAAGGTCAATGTCGTCTTCTGGGCTCTACAGGTACTGTACACATGCAATGCAGACATATATGCAGGCAGAGACCCATACACATAAAAATAAAGGTTGACTTTAAAAATTAAATAAGGGGACTAGAGAGATAGCTGGGTGGGTAGGAACACTCACGGCTCTTCCAGAGGGCCCAGGTTTGATACCCAGCACCCACATGGTGGCTCACAGTCATTTGTAACTCCAGTTTCAGAAAATCAGAAATCCTCTTCTGGCCTCTAAAGGCATCAGGAATATACATGCATGCCAGCAAAACACCTATTTATATAAAGAGTAGTTAATTAAAAAATTAATTAAAATGTTACCTGGCACATAGTAAATAGTCAATAAAAGTATCTAGCTGTTTTTAACCAATGTTTCATGTTAAAGATTTAAATACTATGGAAATGGGGACAGTAGAAGTGAGTCCTAACAGGCAGGGAACACCTGAGTGAAGCTAAGGAAAGGTCACAGGGAAAGGGCAGATGGGGAATTGCTCTGGGTCTGAGGGTAAGGAGGCTGCCAGCCTCCTTTGGGCCTGATACCCCCAGAACCTTCCCAACATCACGTGGTAACATGACTCCCCAAGTTCACAGCCATCTCAGTGTGAAACCCATCTGTCCGGCGTAGAAACCCTCACACTCCTTTTCTGTTGTGGCAGTTTGCTGGGATGGAGTCAGGCTACGCATGTTTCTGTGGGAACAATCCTGACTACTGGAAGCACGGGGAGGCAGCCAGCACCGAGTGCAATAGTGTCTGCTTCGGGGACCACACACAGCCCTGCGGTGGGGACGGCAGGATTATCCTCTTTGACAGTGAGTATGTTTGGTGCCAAAGGCACGGCCAGGGACAGCAGTCCACTCACTCATTTAATTATCCATTCGTCAGGATTCACAAGGATGTGCCATGTGATGCCAGCCATGACTCTCAGCTCCTGGGAAGTACAGAACAGGCCAACTCAGACCTGCTCTCTAGAAGGGACAACAGTGTTTAACAGTCTGTACATGCATATACGGCTCTGAGTGTCTTGGCTATTGCAGGTGTGTCTGCTGGACACACTCTACCATGGCCAACAGAGCAGTGATCCAGGGGGACAGTTCAGTTCAACATGACTTAGTAGCTGCTGTTGGTCCAAACTTCAGGAATCCAATCCCAACTAGTTTATTTTAGGCTTATTTAAGCACAGCCCAGTTTGATGAAAAATTTCCTGGTGGTAATTAGCTCGGCTCCATGTGCACAATAAAGCATAAGATGTGGCAACCCTGAAACTCTGTGAAATACATGTGACATCATCCATAAAGATGGGTTCCATAGATAGACTACAGGTAACACCTTCTACAAAGACAAGCTCTATAGATTGACAAGCTCATGATAAAAAGTGAGGCTCTGCCATGGCCTCAGCCACACAGCGCATAGGGCATAGCTACTGACCACACCCATTCCCATCCTCTGGGCAGACACCAGGGTATGCGTCCCTCCCTTTGAGTGGACAGCCCTGTGACTTTAACACTGTTCCTCTGTGCTCTCACAGGCTGTCTCAGGGCTACTTTGACAAGTAGAAAGGTAAGGTTTTCAGCTTAGAGCATGCACTGGTGTTGGTGTAGTGTCTGCTCTCGTGTGCTCTTGTTTTGATACAGCTCCATTTGTGAGTTTGTAGGTACTGGGGCTTGGTGCCTCACCAAGGTGCTTCTGAGACAGTAACTTGGCAAACACTTCAAGTCATCGAGTTTTCCCTGAGGTGCCAGCAAGAGGCAGGGCTGTGGTGACTGGTGTGGATTCTGAGCCTTACCTCTCCCAGTCTGTGGCGTCTGTCTCCAGCCTCTTGGACCATTGCTCCCTCTGCCTCTGAGAGCCTGTACCCTTAAGTTCAGAAACCCTTCTCTAGGCAGCCCTTGTCCAGCAGGCGCCTCGGCTGCACCTCCTCCATGCAGTCTCCTAAATGAATGTTCAGCTTTACATCCTGGAGCCTTCTGTGGGTTACGGCTTGCCACTTCCTTCCTGAAGTGCCATCAAAGAACTTTTTTGTCCCAGTCCAAAGTGGTCCTTCTCTGTGACATCTTCCAGTTTGCTTTGCCATGACTTTAAACTCAGTTCTGGCCAATTGTTCGATTTTCTGCTTTTTGTTCTTTGTTTTTCTCCGAAGTCTCATGCTTGACCTAAGACACCAGTTGTAACCGTATCATAAGCACAGTGCTATTCTGTCTTAAATTTTCTTCTGCCAATCGTTTCTCATTACTTTTTAATTTGGCCCCACTCAGATTTTCAAAACACAGCAGGGTATAGACAGATGTTTTCCCGGAATGCACTAAGGGCCATATTCAGTTTACTAGAGCCCTTGTTCTGACCGGAAGCTTCCCAAATACTGTTCTTGTTTCTGCTAAGGTTCTGGCTTCCATATTTCCACTAGAACTGTGCAGAATCAACATTACTCTGAGGCTTCTCCAGCCTCCACCCTCCTCTGGTAAACCGGTTCCTGAGCACTTAGGGTGGCATGGCTAAATCAGCCACAGCAGTGACCCCAAAAAACACACACAGCAGTGACCTCCCACTTCCCTAGTACAAATTTTCTGTGTTATTTTTGCATCCTTATAACCAAATAGCCAGCAAAAACAGCTTCCAGGGGAACTGTTTATGGTTCTGGTTCATGGTTTTAGGAGGCCGTCTGTCATGACAAGGAAGGATGGCAGAACAATTCAGTTCATGGTGGCGGGGAGACTGTTCATGTGGTGATAGCAGGAGGCCTACAAGGGACTGTAGCCAGGGATTCATGCAATATGTAACCTTCAACTGCCCACCCCTAGTAAGCTAGCTAGGCCTGTCCCCTCAATGTTCCACAACCTTCCCAAACTGCACTATCAGCTAGGGACAAGAGAAGAAAGCGTAGCCTCTCTAGGGAACATGGCGGACTCAGACTCTCACCAACCATCTCTGACATCACTGGGCTGGAGCTGTTTCCCGCCCTCCTCCGTATTTCTGTCGGTGTCATTGTGAAGGCGCACCCCACTGGCCTTAAAACCCTCTCTAATCCATTATAACATCATCCTAACTTGATTACATGTATAAAGACCCCTAGTAGTAGGATCGAATCCATCCTTTTGGGGGACACAGATCAATTATCATAGAGCATAACTGTCCAGCTCAGCCAGGTTTATTTTAACCGAGACTTTGCAGGTTCTAAACTGGACATTGTCCACACAGTGTGTTTATCTTAGAAAGAAGAGCAGAGAAGAAACCCTAAAGATAAAGTTGCTCACCTCAGTAAGTACCAGAGCCAAGATTCAAACCCAAGTTTACTGGTTTTAAATCCTTTTAGTAACTGAGTTCCCTTTTATTAACAATAATAACTGATGCAGCTTTATTCTTTAAAGTCTGTGGTCAGTGATGCCCAGGGTGGCTGGCTATTATTCCTGCATTGTCTATAGAGCTGAGCTTTCTGCTTGTGTGCATTCCCAGCCAAGCAAGTTGGCATTCCGTCTTCAGAGGCCCTGCCGTGGCCATAATTCACCTCACTGCTCCTCAGAAATAAGTAGATGTAACACCATAGAAACAACTCCTAAAGCTTCCTCTATTAGATGCTTTAGGTAACTCTGTCACATTCGTCTTATCCTACAGACAAGGTGGAACACTTCCAAGAGATTAGCTACAGACAGCTCAGAGAGATCCCTGAGTGACTGGAGGGGTGGGTAGGTAGTGAGAGTCCTTTTTTCATTTTTTGTTTGTCAAGACAGGGTTTCTCTGTGTATCCCTGGCTGGCTTGGAACTCACTCTGTAGACCAGGCTGACCTGAACTCAGAGACCTGCCTGCCTCTGTCCCCTGAGTGCTGAAATCAAAGGCATGTGCCACCATGTCAAGCTGTCTTTTAGTTTACTTTTGGCTTGAGTTCCTGAGATTCGTAGATCTGTGGTACCCTTTTGAATTGACTTTGGAATGTTCTTATCAAATAACTCTTCTACCCATCTCCCTTCTCACTCCTTTGTGAGACTCCAGTCACGAGCACACGCCTTATGCACTTGATGCCATCTGGGGTGCCAGGCGCTCTTTCTGTTTGGTTGAGTTTGTCCTCCCTGTTTCATTTTGGATAATATGTTTTTTTGACGTGTCTTCAAGTTTAGTGATTCTTTCACCACTGCACTTAGTCTGCAGATAAATCATACCTCATCCCTGAGAGTATCTAGTGTTTTTATTTTACATTTTTTTATTATGTCTTTATTTTTAGGGGTATGTGTGTGCGTGTGCGCGTGTATGTGTGTGTGTGTGTGTGTGTGTGTGTAACCCTCCCCCACCCCACCCACACACAGATGCACATGAGTACAATGCCAGTGAAAGCCAGACGAGGGTTTCAGGCCCAGTGGAGCGTCTGCTGTGAGTGCTGGGAACTGGGTCCCCTGCATGAGCCGTGTGTGTCCTCACTGCTGAGCCCTCTCTCTAGTGCCAACGTTTGGCTCCTCTGAGTTTTTAGATAAGACTGACCTCAAACTTTGTGTAGCCAAGACTGGCCTTAAATGTCTAAGTCCCCTGCCTCTTACTTTCTGTTAGTTTTACAGACATGAAGCACCAAGCCTGCCTAGCTCACTGACTCTGTGATTTCCACATCTTCTGAGATTCCCAGGCTGCCCCGGTATCTGGTCTTCTCACTATAAACTGTACTGTATTCATCCTGCAGCCTCCACAGCTGATAGTCCCAACCTCTGGGTCACTCTCGAGTCTTGCTCTGTGGGTTGCAGCTATTCCTTGGCAGTGCGGCTTTCCCCACTTTTTCTTGCTTTTATGTGTGTGCTGTGGTATTCTGTTTAATGCCACACACTGGGGAGAATGGTAGACACTAACATAAACAGCATTTACACTTTGGAAGCCTGCTGAGTGTGCGCACTGGGCTGGGGCCTGTCTGTCTGTCTGTCTGTCTGTCCATCTGTAGCCGACCTCAGTTCAGGCTGTTTTTCTGTCATTCCCTTTCATGCCCTCAGGCTCCCTGATCCTGAAGCTGTGCTTAGTGTAGAGCAGAGGACACTAGTGTGGTTTCTTAGTGTCCTGTTCCATGCTGAGCTTTGAGCAGGTCCCTGTGTGTCCTGCCCTTGTGGGAGGCAGACACTGTCTGCTATTTGGTGCTGTTGGGGGGAAGGCATGGGGGCCACTGGTTCCCCTACCTATCTACAGCGTGGGACATGCCACTAGCCACGGGAGTGAGGTAGTTTTGGTGGTTCTCCTTCCCCTGGCAGCCATTCACTTTGGCCTTTGGTGGGACTTGGGAAAGAGACTCATGCTCTGTATGTCAGGCTCTGTGTGTGCTCAGTTGAGATGCCAGGCTCACGGCTTCCCAGGATCTCATTCCCATGCAGCTGTCTCAGGCTCTGTGGTGGTCACCTCTTCCCTCTGGACTCCGGCACAGTTGAGCCCATTTCTGTGACCCAGTGTCATTGATAACGTCCCTTGGTTATCTTGAGACCTCAGCTTTTGATTTTGAGCTTCCTCATTACTAGGAAGAAAAAGCGGCTTCCCAGGGCTCATGAGGCAGGTGAAGGCTCTGCCACCGAGCTCTTGCCAGCCTTCAGTTTCTTGAAACCCAGTCTTGAACTGACATCCTCCGACTTCAGCCTCCATGGTGTTGGGACTACAAACCCGCACTTCAAGGGTCAGCAAAGCAGCATATTTTGATTGCTTTTCTGTGTGCTAGAGAAGAACTTCCCTACAGCCTGCTGGAGCTGGGGCTCAGTGGAAGAGTGCTGGCCTGGTACGCATGTGGCCGTGTTCCATCTGAATACTGAAAAATAACAACTTTCTTTTCAATCCTGTTCCTACACTCCCTCCTGAAGTCTTTCATTTCCAACCGCTCTAAAAGCCTGCCAGTCAAAACCGCGAATCCTGAGAAAGCATGGCTGAGGCACCATGAGGCTGCTGTTACCCCCTCCTTCCCCTTGGGCACTTTTGGAGATCCAACCTGTGGTAACACATGCTAGGAGAACATGCTTCTAGAGCAGGTCTTCCAGGCCAGAGCTCCTTGTGGACTTCTCATGTGAACACTGCACCTCTAAGGAACTGGAGACCCTTTCCTTTATGATGTCACCTCTTCCAAAGCCTCTCCTGGGCTGAGAGGTCCCGGGCGTTTTTATGCACTTTATCTCAGATGTCCCCTCAGTGTCATGGGATACAGCAGCAGGTGGTGGCTCTAAATGGGAAAACAAGGGAGAGGCCTGGGAATGAGGTGCGGCCCCTGGGATCCTGTGGCCCTACCCCTCCTGAATGCAGACTATCTGACTCCAGCCAGACCCCAGCCTGGGCTGCACTTCTCCTCCTGTGCTAGGCTGAGGTCTCCTGGGGAAACCAAATAGTCTGCAGTCATTTGTTCAGGGTTTAAGTGATTCATTCTGCGATTTGATCCTAAAACCCAGGATGGCCTGGTTTGTAGCTGGAAACAATGTCCCTAGTAAGATCACATTTCCTAAGAGCTTGTTTGTGTCTGCATTAGAGATGAGCCCCAGGCTGAGACTCAGGCCCACCGTCTCTCTTCTGCAGCTCTCGTGGGCGCCTGCGGTGGGAACTACTCAGCCATGGCAGCCGTGGTCTATTCCCCTGACTTCCCTGACACCTACGCCACTGGCAGGGTCTGCTACTGGACCATCCGGGTTCCAGGAGCCTCTCGCATCCATTTCAACTTCACCCTGTTTGATATCAGGGACTCTGCAGACATGGTGGAGCTGCTGGACGGCTACACCCACCGCGTCCTGGTCCGGCTCAGTGGGAGGAGCCGCCCACCTCTGTCCTTCAACGTCTCTCTGGATTTTGTCATTTTGTATTTCTTCTCTGATCGCATCAACCAGGCCCAGGGATTTGCTGTATTGTACCAAGGTAAGATGTCCTTGTCTCTGGGGCATAGGTGCCCTGCCTTCTCTTCCTTGCCAGCATTTTCAAGCCTAAAGTGGATCTTTGGGGGCATACTTGGTCCTTCTGACTCAGCTACAGATGATTTCAACATTAATTCATCCCCCACTTATCATCACACAAAACCCCACCTTCCAGTGCATGACACCTCACCTTCCAGTGAACAACACCTCACCTTCCAGTGTATGACACCCCACCTTCCAGTGAGCAACACCCACCTTCCAGTGCGTTTATATTTCAATTTCACTATTTTAATAATTTTATTTACTTTAGATTTTACTTATGACTATGTGAGTGTATATCATACACCACGTGTGTGGGGGTGCTTCAAGGGCTAGAAGAGGGCATCAAATTACCGACATGCAGTTGTGAACTGCCTGACATGGTGTGGATGCTGGGAACCAAACTTGGGTCCTCTGACAGAGCAGGTCACAGGGCCAGCTCCTCAGGCTCATGTTAGTAGTTTTAGTGGCAATTATGTAGACAAACTACATGGATAGATAAAAAAGGAGATGACAGACAGAACTGGAAGGCTCCCAAGTGGTCATTCATCCATCCTACTGCTCCTAGACAGCCCAGCTGGTCCTGCAGACTAATCTGCCGTCGTTCCTCAGAAGCACGCGCTCTGTCCTCTGACAGGAGCCGAGCCTCTGAGCACAGGTATCGGACCACACAACTTAAAAACGTGTGGGCAGTGGGCCGCAGGCAGTGGGACAGACTAGAGCAGGTTGGGTGAGGTTTGCCATAACAAGGGGGTCCTGCAAGCACAAAGCTGGGGAAACAAAGAGGCTTCGGTCTCTAAAGAGACCAGTCTTAACAGCAGGCTCAGCAGGCTCTCCCTTCTGCCCTGCAGGCCAGACCAGAGCCTGAGAGGCTCTGCTTCATCAGCAGAGAGCAGCGGAGGTAACTGTGTTGAATCAGACCAGACCTCCTCAACTGGGAGCAATGTCACACAGTCATAAAACCAGCTCAAGGATAGTAGAAGCCAAAAGATTAACAATTCAGGGCCATCCTCAGCGACATAGCTGGAGGCAAGCCTGGGCTATATAAGACCTGTCTCAAAAAGAAGGAAGTGCTGAGTTCAGTGGATAGGTGCTTGCTGAGCAGGCGTAAGGAGTAGAGTGCAGAGCCCTGGAATGCTGATAAATTCTGAGTGGGTGTGGTGACCCATCTCTGCTTCCAGCCTTGGAAGGTGGAGCTGGGATTCCTAGGACTTGCCATACTGAGGAGTTCTGCATTGTTAAACTGCCTCACTGAGTAACATGGAGTGATGTTCACAGATGAGTCCCAGTGTTAACCTTGTGCCTCCACATGTACATGTTCCCCACATGCATGTACCCCACACACATGCTAAACACCCTCTCACACACAAAGAAAGAAAAAGAGAAAAGGCCTCATCCCATTCAGAGGACCACTCCTTGCTGCCTCTGTCCTCAGCTTTGTCTGGTTAATCCTTTTGCTCTCTTAGCCACCAAGGAGGGACCGCCACAGGAGAGACCTACTGTCAACCAGACCCTGGCAGAGGTGATCACCGAGCAAGCCAACCTGAGTGTCAGCGCTGCCCACTCCTCCAAAGTCCTCTATGTCATCACCCCCAGCCCCAGCCACCCTCCGCAGACCGCCCCAGGTAGCCATTCCTGGGCACCGTCGGTTGGGGCCAGCAGCCACAGAGTGGAAGGTAGTTCTTTCAACACTTACAGAAACAAAGGTGCTTGTGGGTGCTTCCCCTGCAGACACAGGTTCAGATATAGGCCCTGCCACCTCTAGTCTGAATAGCCTTTGAGAGAAATGCCCTCATTAGCATAGCTCCGCTCCAAAGATGGCTTCTGTGTGCCTTTGGTAACTGTGATTAGTAGCTAAGATGATCTCTTCGTCATAGAAGATGTCTCGTGAGAACATCTTTGTGGAGCCCCAAGTAAAACTTCTCAAATATGCTGACTCAGAAGGTGTGGACAGGCTGGAGGTCGGCTGGGGGTAAAACATGCACCAATGGAGAGGGGAAGGTGAACCCAAAACATACAGAATTCCTTCTAAGGTACAAGCCTGGTCTCCAGGTCGTGTGCAGCATAAGGCCAGGCATCGCTCCTCTACTGCAGAGAGAAGTGCACACAGATGCTAGGACAGTACTGTGCATGTTTCCTGTGGTTCCAGTGGGAGGAGGGAAACCAGAAGCACTGACAAAGGCTAGGAGCGCTGAGAGCTTTGAAGAGAAGCCATGCAGGGCAGAGCCATAGGCCATGCTCTTCTCTGGTTAGGCTGGTGTGGTTGGCTGCAGATCTCCCCCCTGAGGGAGCTGGTGCACTGAGGACAGCCATCTGTAATCTGGTCTAGAGGTCTTCACACTGCTCCCTTACCTCTGGAGGTGTCACCACAGAAAGCGGAGGAGAGAGACCCCTCCAGCCCAGCACCGCTTGGCTCTGGATTCTAGAAGGGTTTCTGGATTCTAGAAGGGTTTCTCACTTCTCATCGCTCAGATGAGAAAACTGGGACCCAAAGACTTCTAAGTCATTCACTGCTGAGTTCCAGGGGCAGACAGATCGACCGAACCCCTTTGGACCCCAACTCTAGTGTCCAGGCTTTACCAGAGCTTGGCTCTGAGTTGCTCCTGTTGCAGGTTTACTGTCTGCTCCCACTGCAGGACCCCCAGAGCCAGTTCTGCCCCCTGAGCTGCCAGTCTCCTTTGGAAAGGGGAGGCAAGTGTGGTAAACTCTGCTTTGCATTTATTTACAGGGTGGACTGTGTACGGCCTGGCAACCCTCCTCATCCTCACGGCCACGGCCGTTGTTGCAAAGATCCTTCTGCATGTCACATTTAAGTGAGTACCCGTGCCCGCAGGGGCTTGGTGTCTTTCCTCTGTCATTTTTTCCATCTGTCTGGGGACAGTTTAACTTCAGCACGGGGTTCCAGAGGCTGAGGTCCAGGCAGCACAAGGCGGAGAGCAGTGCCGCTCCTTCCCAGAGAGACTGAAGGATGCTCTGTCCAGTACACTCAGCTTCAGGGAGGGTTGAAAACATTCTGGCGTGGAGATGTATTTAAAAATCCAGCTTTGCCGGGCGTGGTGGCGCACGCCTTTAATCCCAGCACTCAGGAGGCAGAGGCAGGCAGATTTCTGAGTTCGTGACCAGCCTGGTCTACAGAGTGAGTTCCAGGACAGCCAGGGCTACACAGAGAAACCCTGTCTCAAAAAACCAAAAAAAAAAAAAAAAAAAATCCAGCTTCCTAAGACAGTACTTGCCCCCCCCTCTGTGTGTGTGTGTGTGTGTGTGTGTGTGTGTGCTTTCTTTCTTTCTGTTTTTTTTTTTTTTTTCAAGAGAGGGTTTCTCTGTGTAGCCCTGGCTGCCCTGCAACTCACTCTGTAGACCAGGCTGGCCCCCCAAATCATAGAGATCTGCCTACCTCTGCCTCCTGAGTGCTGAGATTAAAGGCTTGTGCCACAACCTTCCGGACCATGAATTTTTCTTAATGTCTCTAGAAACCAAGGAAGTCTTACAAAGATAATCTCAACATTTCAATTAGTGCCTAGGAATTTTATCAGTTTATTTTTCACAGTTCCATACATGTACATAGTATATTAGTCACAACCACCTCATTCTTCTCTTCTCCCCTCCCGTTCCTGTCACCCCCACCAGTCCCCCATCCCACTCCCATGTCTTTCTGTCTTGGTTTTGTTTTTACTTTGGCTGCCCACATGGGCATGGGTGTGGAGCTGGTCACTGGAGCGTGAGCAACTCCCCACAGCTCCACTCATGAAGACAAAGGGTTCTGCTCCTCCAACAGCCCTGGACTGCCATTGCTCCCCTGGGTGAGGCTGTGGCCCAAGAGCCCCTCCCCCACCTGTGACTAAATGTTTGGAATCATTCAGTCTTATACAGACTCTATGTGGGCAGCCACAGCTGCCATGAATTCCTGAGTGCCAACACCATGTCATACCCACAGGCCAGCATTTCCCATTGCCTGGCCCTTGTGTCCTGAGCTTTGGAGGGGTGAGGGCTGTGTCCATTTTAAGGCTGAACTTGTAGCAGTCATGTGTTCTCAGCCATGGGCTCTGCAGTAATGACTGTCTGCTACGGAGGCCTTGGTCTAGGCTCACCGAAGTCCTGACACCCTGTGCTCTTACTTCACCCTCCTCTGCTTGATGCTCAGGGCCCCGTGGCCTTGCACGTGTCCGGCCCTCATCTCTCTCCTGGGCCATAGATCACTTCCTGTGCTGGCCCCTGTTGGCATCAGAAGCTGTTAGCCCATGTATGCCCAAACTCTGTCTTGTCCCCAGTGTGCCAGTAAGTATACATTATTTTTAAGCATACATTTAAGCCATGCTCAGTGGCATACATCTGAAATCCTAGCTACTTAGAAAGTTGAGGCAGGAGGGTTATGACTGAGACCAGTATGGGAAACTTATCAAGACCCTGTGTCTGCAGGGTACAGTAGCCCCTGCCTGCACTCTCCCTACTCAGCAGGCAGACAGGAGTGTTGCTATAGTCGCTCCCTGCCTGTTCACTGGAGTGTGAGCAGCTCACCACTGAAGACAATGGCTTCCGCTCCTCCAACAGCCCTTGCCGGCCCCCACTGTTGACTAAATGTTTGGAATAATTCTGTTCACTGGTTGGAGACCAGCCTTTAATTTAATTTAATAAATCCCTGGGCTACAAAGTGACACAAAACAAAAACACAAAAGCCAAAACCTATCTCAAAAACAAAAAGAAAACTTACAAAGGCTTTATCTTTCAGTTCTAACCAAACTGGAGGAAGCACTAGCTCAGAGTGCACTGCCTTCCCAGCAAGGCAGCCTCCTGCTGGTGCTGTCTGTGTGCCTGAGGGCTCGTGCCCGCTCCACTCCCACTCACAGACCTTCCTGAGCTTCTGGTCGGGCCTCCTCTCCTGGCCTCATTGCCTCTGCCACAAATGTTTACACATGAGAGCGGGCGTAGCCACACTGCTGACCTTCCCGGCTCCTCTCTGAACTTCTCCAATAGAAATAATGTCCTCATTGTTGTTGGCTGAACTCACCCAACAGACAGACAGACAGACAGAGTAAAGTGTGGGGAAGAGTGTCAGTTTCAGAACACCACATGGATGCTGGCTTGAATCCCCTCAAACCTGTTCTGTAAAATGGTGTAGGACTGGCCATGACACACGTATTCCTGTAGGGTGTATGCTCTGGAGCATGTCTGCACCTCTCACAGTAGCCAGCACTCTGCTGTTGTCAGTGAATGATGGAAAGGAGAAGTGTCTGGACGTGTCAGCACAGACAGAACTTCTTTTCCAGCCTTTCCACCTGTGGTTGGCTGTTCTCACAGATGTAGAACCTGTACCTTAGTTTCAGAGAACCAACATGTGTTTCAATGTCACAACTCACATCCAAGGAAGTCCTCAGTGTCTCACGGCAGGCTGAAGTAGGGCCAAGGCCCTAAAGCACATGCCTGGCTCCTATCAACACTGGGAGCCCTCCTCAGCTTCCCTGTCCCTGACAGGAGGGGAAGAGAAGGATGGGCTAGGAGCAGACCTGATGTCAGGGCTCGCTGCTTTAAACAGAACTTTCCCCTTACTCTGTTAGGTAGGCGGGCTTCTAGGTAAACAGCATTGGTGGGGAGGAGGAAGAGGAAGGAAAGCAAAAGAATATTTGAAAATTTATAATCTCCTAAAACAGCCTTTCCAGGTTTGAATTATTTTGACAGAAATTCCCCTGTTACCACAAGGAGGACCCTGCCCTGCCAGCTTCTGTGCCCAAAGGCCACACCTCCACAGTCCACATAGTTCATCCTTAGCTGTTGGTTGGTTGGTTGGTTGGTTGGTTGAGGCCGGGTCTTACTACATAGCCCTGGCTGTCCTGGAACTCATGTAGACCAGGCTGGCCTCAAACTCAGAGATCTACCTGCTTCCCCTCCTGAGCTCCAGGAGTTACGTGTGTGCATCACCACACCCAGTCTTAAGTCTCTGAGGCAGCCAACACCCTTCCCAAGACTAGCTCCACAGGCAGCGTCACAGGCTCAGGAGCCTCAGGAGGAGGCTATCTGAGCGCTTTCTTCGGGTCTACTGGAAAAACTGTTTTTGTTCGACAGATCTCATCGAGTTCCTGCTTCAGGAGACCTTAGGGACTGTCGTCAGCCTGGGGCTTCTGGGGAAATCTGGACCATTTTCTATGAACCTTCCACTACAATCTCCATCTTTAAGAAGAAGCTCAAGGGTCAGAGTCAACAAGATGACCGCAATCCCCTCGTGAGTGACTGAAGCCCGACGCCTGCATGAGAGGCTCTGCTCCAAGCTCGAGTTTGCTCCCCCTGAGTTTCCCTCTGATGAGTTCCCTGCCTCTCCATTCACCTCCATCTCTTTTGGGGGAACCTTGTTTTAGAGGCAGCTGGGCCTGGGACCCTCCATCACATGTACCAGCCTGGCTGCTCTGAGCTTTGTCTCCGAGAGCTGGGGATGGTAAGTCTGGGCCCGGGCTGACAGGACACAGCTGGGCCTGACTCCGGAAGACTTGGGTGGTGGGGACGTGTAGTGTAGGATGGGTTTTCTTGCTTCTTCTCTACTTTGTCCACATACAGATCAGTTTCCCCTGGTCTTTACAGTTTGCAATAGAGCCAGACTGAAAGAATTGTCAGGTTTTCTTAGTCTGGCCTGGTTCCCCACCGAGAGTGGCATTGGCACCCTAGAGGCCCAGAGGCCTGGTGTAGTCTTGGAGCTTTCTCTGCTGCCAACTACCATGTGTCATCTAGTCCAACAGGACTGAGAGCAAGGCCACACCAGATGTCGTCTTTCTAGAGGGTTCTTTTCAGTACCCACTGACCAATGGGGCAAGCCTAAGGATTGGTCCATCTGTCTGTCCATGGAACAGACACAGTGAACTTCCTGTATACTAGACTTAACTTGCCTAGCCCTCGAGTAGTTCCCAATCCTGTGGAATCTGAATTCAGCCTGTCTTTCTGTCCTCAGCCAAAGCCTACTTCAGAGGAGTTTAAAGACTGTAGCCTAGAGCTGGGACTGTAACTCAGTGATTAAGAGCTTGCCTTGTATACGTCAGGCCCTAGGTTCTATCCCGGCACTGTCAACAGGTGGAAGAGAAAAAGACTATAGCATAGCATATGGACAGCATCTGTGGTTCCTACGCGAGGTGTCTCATTTTAAAAGCAGATCAAAACTACCGAGAGCTTTGTCCTTGGTCCCTTATCATGGGAGCAGAGTGGTTAGGAGTAAGGGCTCTTGTCTTGCCCATTGTCCCTCAGACAGGGAGGCAGGGAAAGGCCAGGCTTGGGAACTGGAGATCCCCCCAGGACAAGCTGCAAGATTGAGAGTCCCAGCTGCAGTTGGGAGAGGAAGGGCCATCCCCGGCTGAGAAGTCCTGCAGTCTGGAAGTGGCCTTTGTCAGCAGCAGCTGAGAGGAACAGCCTGTGCCCTCAGGGTGGACCTTGGTCACTGTCCTGCCAGCCCTAGAGCCTCTGCTCTCCTGAGTGCCCTCCTGGCACACCATGCTAACCTTCCCTGAGTGTCTCAGCCATTGCCGTTGAGGCCTTTCATAGGGTTTGGGTATCTCACCTGTGGCTGCTGTCCCCCAGGACTGTCTGGGACCGTCTGGGGACCATCCTCAGGGAGAGGCAGTAGGAGTACAGATGAGGCAGTGACCTGAGCTGATGAGGCAACCAGAGGGACACTGTGTCTCTACAGTGGGCTGGGAGCTGGCCCAGCTCCTATAGGAGGCCTGCAGGGGTACAGAGCTTGGGGTTGTCATCTCATTTGATCTGGGAAAGGCTACAGGCTCCTGGGCGTGGACAGGCCCACTACATACGAAGGCCACTGGAAATAGACTGACAGGAGCAGGTTCCACTCTAGGCTGTCCATGGCATCTGCAGGACTCCCCTGAGACCAAGTGTTGAGTCACAGAGTACCATGTGCATAGTACATAGAGGATATGGGCTCTTTCCCAGGGAAGACTCACAGTGGGCCAGGACATTTTTTCAGCTCAGAGTGCTGGCCCCAGGCGTCCTCTAAGCCATCACTCACCTGTCTCTTCCTATCTTGGACACAGGAAGCAAGCCCCAGTGTGGTGGCAGCTGCAGCTCAGCATTGGTGTCCCCAGGAAGGGCAGTGGTGTGCCCACGCTCCTTTTGCTGTGGGTCTGGCACAGCCCAACACTGCAGGACCTACTTCCTCTCTTGGGGGGTGGGGGACACGCAAGGAAAACTAACCCACCTCCAACAACAGCAGGGGACAGTGAAGGGAAGGAAGCGCTGTAAGTCACCCAGGCCAGACCTCCAGAAATGACAGTCACAGTCTGTTAGAACCTGAAGGCGGCCAGTTACAGAGGCCTGGGTGCTGGTAATACCCTGCCTGAGCACAGGGCTAAACCAAGGGAGAAGAGCGGCCCTCAGAGACACCAGCTAGAGACGTAGGTGCC
Organism: Mus pahari; assembly: GCF_900095145.1. Lineage (NCBI taxonomy): Eukaryota > Metazoa > Chordata > Mammalia > Rodentia > Muridae > Mus > Mus pahari. The sequence goes on from NC_034602.1 coordinate 24,124,906, forward strand.
CTCTGTCCTCCCCTTCCTGTCACACTGCTTACAAAGTAGGAAAGAAGTCTTCATCCTCCCCCATGTCAGCAAGGATGGGCTGCGGCCGCCTAAAGTAAGCAAGGAGACCAGAGCTCTGGACTTCTCTAAATGTGGGCTCTGGCTTCAGACTCCTCAGCCAAAAGCTCTTGAAGATCAAAGCTCTGGCGGGTACAGCTGTCCTGGCCTCTGGGCCAGCCCATGGGATGTGCCTGGGCCAGGTGCCACCCCACAGCTCACTGTCATCCCAGGAGGGACCCCACCTGATGTGCTTCATCATCCGCTGGCCTGACACTATCAGAGCTCAAGCAGGCTGTTGCCAGGGACAGTCCACACTTGACCTTCAAGAGCACTTAGAAGTGGATGGCCTCCCAGGCTCTGTCAGCCTCTGCAAGGGCCACACAGGTCTCCAGAGCCAAGTCTTCAAGCCTCCATGGTTCCCTGGCTCCTCTCCTGTGGAGTCTTCTGTTTGATGTCTGAGGTCTACTTTGGGTACCGCCCTGGGAACTGCTAACCTCTGATTGGTCCCTTTATGTCTCTGTTTACTGTCCTCTTCTACCTCCAGGTCACTCAGCTCTGGCTGCTCTGACTGAGGGGGGAGGGGGCTGCCGGCTGCACCCCACCCTGGTCTGCCAACAGAACCTGGGGGCCTCACACGGGCTCCTGTCTTGCCAAGCTGGAGCTGAACACTGGCCGAGGCTGAGCGGGGCAGGGCAGACAAGTGGGAGGGGACCTCACCTCAGAGGGAGGTGTCCGAAGGTGTAGAACCAGTGCAGGAGCTGCCATCCCCGCCACCTTCCAGCACCAAGACCTTCCCGTTTCCAATCTCACCCTCCAGCAGGGATATGACTTTGGACAACAAGGCTTTATTTGTAAATATGCTCTTAATATGCAACTTTGAGAATAAAATAGAAACATCATGTATTTTAAAATATAAAATGAAGTGTGACACACTGTATACAATTTAATATATATTTTTAGGATTTTGTTATTTAAGTAAATGGAATGTGATGGTACTTAACTTTTACAAAAGAGAGAAAATGTTATTTTTACTGTTTGAAGAAAATAAATATTCTCATTGTTGTAGAATCCATGGTGAGGCCAGGCTGTCATTTTTCCAGGGAACCCTCAAACTCCTGGGTTCAAACATTCCTCGCCTCTCGGCTTCCCCACTGTGCTTCCAAGCCCTTTCCAACCCTCTCCATAAGTAAGCAATGCTTTACCCTGGTCTCTGTTGTACCAACAAGGAAAAGATGTCTCAGTGAGGCGGCGGCGGTGGCGGCTGTTGGTAGTCAGAGCGTCGGCCTGTACTTAGCCAGCCAGGTTCTGATTCTTCTGTCCATCAGCTTGAGGCCAGGAGGAGTGAAACAGCAGGACTCTGAAGAGGACCAATGAGGGCTGACATCTGAAAATCCAATCAGGGTGAGGAGACCAAAGGCAAGCAGACCAGGAGAAGGGGGTTCCTAGGTCCAGGCAAGGGATGCCAGGGCCAGGGGATGCCCCAGACCAGCACCGTGGAAGGAAAGGCTGGCCACGCCCAGAGGTCAGACACAGCTTGGACCTGAGTGCTCAGGTTACATTCAAAGCCATGGCCAGGCTGGTGAGATGGCTCAGTGGGTAAGAGCACCCGACTGCTCTTCCGAAGGTCTGGAGTTCAAATCCCAGCAACCACATGGTGGCTCACAAGATCTGATTCTGGAGTGTCTGAAGACAACTACAGTGTACTTACATAAAATAAATAAATAAATAAATAAATAAATAAAAATATTTTTAAAAAAAAACAAACAAACAAAGCCATGGCCATCTGTCCCGTCATGCCGTCTAACACAGGCAGGCATGATGCCTTGGGTTACTGCACTTCATTAGTTAAATGGTAGCTGTTGCTCTTACTCTAGAATATACCTAGGGGTTAAGAAAAAAGGTCTGACCTTGGTGTCTGGGTGGGGAGAAGAGCCACTCTGCCAAGAGACATATAAGTCCCGGCGCCTAGAACCCTGATGAGTTGCACGGAAGCCAATTCCAGTGATGTCAGTGTGGGCCATCAAGGCAGAGGTAGCTGACAGATGTCTGCTCTGAAGAGTCCCTTCCATATCGACACCCTAAGATCCTTGGGGTGAGTGTAGAAGGTGGCCCCCAAAAGCTGCCGAGACAGTGTTGAGCCGCTGAGGCAAGTGAAAGAATTAAAAAAAAAAAAAAAAAAAAAAAAAGGACCGGGATAGGGCAGAGCTTTCCCAGAAACCATGGAACCTACCAACCAAGCAGCCTGACCGGTGAAGTACATTATCCCTCACAGCCTGCTGCTCCTTTGAGTCCCAATTCCAGATTCTTGGGGGTTGGTTGAGTCTCAACTCAGCCAGATTTTCTTGGGGAGCAGGCCAGTTCAGCCAAAGGATTCCACCACCACCTGAGATGTTCGAGGTCCTGAGCCCAGACCCAGATCTCCCATATCAGCGTTTGACCACGACTTCATCCCCTTGGGAACTTTGACTACAGTCGGTTCTGGAAGGAGACACCCACACAGCCTTCTGTGCGAGGTGTAGACCACTTTGTCTACCAACAGGACATGGTTGTTGGCTATTCAGCTACAAAGACTTCCAGCCCCTGGTGTGTCACGGGACAGAGGTGTGAGGCACACAATGAAGACATGTGTGCAGCAGGCAACCGAGAGGCGTCGCCGGATTCTACCCCCTCCCCGACTCCGTCCCACTGAGGACACTGCTTCCACCCTTGTGTCCACACCACGAAAGGCCAGTTCTGTTTTTCTTTCCTCTGTTTTCCGAGAACTGCTGTCCTTCCATGATGGAGACTCTGAAACGGCAGGAAGTGGCTGGTGAGAACAGATGAAGGGGCTTTGCTGGGAGATTTCAGACAACCCCGGCAGCGACAGAAAAATAAATAAACGAGCCCAGAATGTGCAACTGCCCTGCCCAGAGAACCCATCTGGGATTATCAGACGGCAGGAAGCGACCAGCAAGTCCCTTTGAATGGAGTTTGTGGCCACCTGACCTTGACCTGGTGTGTCACACATCCCCACAGCCTCTGATCCATCACCAGGATGACTCCGGTCTCATCCTTTGTCCTGCAGTCAAAGGCTCTTCCCGTGCAGGGGAAAGGCTGGACAAAGGTGACCTTGTCTCCAAGCTTGAGAGTCACATGGCCATGCCCTCTCCCAAGTGGGCCATGTGTGTTGAAACTGTAGGCAGACTCGGGGGCTCAGAGAACTGAGGGGCCTTTGTTCCTCCATGGCAGCATTGGGTCCCTACAGGGGTATGTTTTTGCTCAGCTGAAGGGGACACTTTGGGGATAGGATATGTCAGCTTCAAGGGCAGTCGCACTTGCCTACAGCTACAAGTCTTGATTTCTAGTCTCCAGCTGCTCTTGAAGCTCCCAGGCCCCCACTGAATGGGCCTACACCTGCTACTGGGGGTGGACAGTGGATTGGACATGGAAGTCCATCTCTAGGACAGACAGCTGCAAGGATGCGCTGGGAAATGAACCTGTCAGCTCTGTGGGAGCAAGGATGGGAAGTGAGGTTCAGTAGGAAGGACTTTGGAAGGAAAGGAGATTGGAGACCAAAGGTCCTCGGGAGAACACCAAAAGGTCCAAATTACACGGGGTTTTGCAGGAGCAAAACTACAGAATCCTCTTCGCTCATGGCCTGAGTGGAGCAGCTACCACCATTAATTCTGGCCACTAGACATAGCACGGTCCTGGGTGCTGATCATGTGATATCTTAGGCGGTGGACGTGGCCAGGGCTGTTCAGACCTCTGATTTAGCCAAATGCAGGAGCAGCTTTTTAAAGAGCTTGTGTGAACTGAGGGGAGAGGCTTCTGGGTGTTCCGGTGTGATGGCAACGGTACCCATAGCTACCATCCTCCACGGTACTTACTGTGCATCCAGTGCCGTGCCACACACTTCACAGACTGCTGGATCTGCCTTTGTTTGTTTGTTTGTTTGACATTTTATCGCTGGCCAAGGTGACCTACAGCCTAGCTAGTGTCTTTCAAAGGCACCAAGGTCCTTAGGTCAAACCAGACAAAGCACACAAAACAAAAAAAATGCCCTTTAAGCCAATGTCTCCAGCCACAAGAACATCATTTTCTGCTGACAAGTGTCCCTTGGGGTCCGAGGTGCGATGGCCGAAGATCATGCATCCTACCTCAGAATCAGAATCGTAGAAGGCAGCTGTCATTTTTCCTTAGTCCTTATAGGAACTTTTTTTTTTTTTTT
>NC_034602.1:24129249-24192432 GCF_900095145.1 Mus pahari
CCTCGAACTCAGAAATCCGCCTGCCTCTGCCTCCCGAGTGCTGGGATTAAAGGCGTGCACCACCACGCCCGGCTTAGGAACATTTTTAAACAGAAGTCAGCCTTTGCTTCCAGACTTACGCAAAGCTGACGGAGTTGGCTGCTTTGGGGAAGAGACTAAATGCACACCACAGCAGCAGGAGCAGCAGTGGTAGCAACGGCCACAAGGCCAGATGAATCAGCTAAGAAGGCTTGGACCTTTTCAGCACGTGTCCTTGGTGTCAACAAAGCCAGGACCCCACTGTATCTTTTGATGATAGAACATGGGCTGAGGCGGTGATTGGGTAATCAGTCTGCAAGCACTGGCATTGTTGTGTACAGCTTCCAGGAAGCCAGTGCAGTGTCTGCTCTGTGATGTCCACACTGTGGGGCAGTAGGTGCTGCCAGTGTCAAACACCCGCTGGGTGAGGAGCCCAAAAGAGAAAGGGGTGCCGTTTCCCTGGCTCCCACTTTGTTCACCTCTGGTCTTTGCCAGCCTCACATCTCTGAATTTCAGTGGTACTTTGGAGATCTTAGCGTGGAGAAGAAAGAGGCCTTCTCAGGCCCAAAATCAATATCCTGGGGTGGCACAGTGACCTAGCATGGGGTGACGACATCTTGGTGGCAGTAGCCATCAGCAAGTCCCCGAGTAAACACAAGCCCACATCTCTGGGTATGCCATAGGTTTCTCCGGAGCTGCCTCGGTTTCCAGATGTTCCTGATGGCCTCACACATCATGGTGTTCTTACCCATCAGCGCCACAGCCTTGCCTTGAAGGGACATGTGGGTCTGCAGATCCTCCTGGAGCCCAAGCTGTCTGCCTCCACACTGAAGCGTTGATGGACTTCCAGGTTGCCTTGTCTTCCTTTGGCAATGCCTTTAAACCCACAGAGGGTTTAAAGACAGTGTTACTTTAACAAGGATGCATAACAAGAACCCTACTTAGTTGGCACAAAGCCTGAGTTGCCCAAGGAGATTAACAAGAGGAAAACACACCAGTCCTACAGAATTCTTTACAGCAGCCCAGCAATCTCAAGACGGGGTCAAGCAGTGGAGGTCATGGCCAGGATTCTGCATCCAGCCGAGGCCCACTAGCTCCAGAACTGGAGTACCTCCTCCTGATGTACTTCTGCCTCCCAGACCCCTCTGAGGAGAAGAATCCCGGACAGCTCAGTATCATAGATGTCTACAGACAGCCCAGGAAGAGTGTGGACACGTTTGCCCGAGACAAAGACATAATCTAACCTAGACCACTCCCTCAGTTTGAGGACATGAACTCCTTTAAGAACTGGATGTGGGACTGAGCTAGAGAGATGGCTCAGCAGTGAAGAGCACTGGTTTGCTCTTGCAGAGGACTTGAGCGCAGACATCTGTAACTTTAACTCCAAGACACACATGTGTACACATGTGGTACACAACATACGTGCAAACAAAACACCCATATATACCAATGGATATATAGATATAGATATAGATATATTGGTTTTTCAAGACAGGGTTTCTCTGTGTAGCCCTGGCTGTCCTGGAACTCACTCTGTAGACCAGGCTGGCCTCAAACTCAGAAATCCGCCTGCCTCTGCCTCCCGAGTGCTGGGATTAAAGGCGTGCGCCACCACGCTGATTTTTTTTTTTTTTTTAATCATATGAATGTGTACAGCTCCTTGCCGCCCACAGGACTTTGCATGACAACCCTGGAGGGACAGACATCGGGAAGCCATAGACTGTAGCCTTGTGATTTATCTCTTCAGTAAATCAGGACAAGTGGGGTAACGGCGATCATGCATACACCTAACAGACCATTCCCATACTGGGCGCGACAAGCTTTTTACTAAGTAGCCAAATACTAAATATGTTACCTTAACTCATTATTTAATATATTTCAACATTTCAAAGTAAGAAACATTATTGGGGGGCACATGCTACAGTGCACATGCAGAGCTCTGAAGACAGCTTGGCATGTTCAGTTCTCCCCCTCCTCCTCTACATGGGTTCTAGGGGTTGAATTTAGGTCATCAGGCTTTGGTGACAAATGCTTTTACTTGTTTCGTTCCACACAGCTTGGGTCCCAGGGCTGTGACTAGGGGAATCGAGGGAATGAAGACATGCAGATAAATGTACACAGAAAAGCTGGGGTCAGGTGGACTGGGCTATCTACTGGAGACACCATGGCACCCCAGCAGCTCAACATGTTTATAATACAAATTTGAGCTGGAGGCAGGGTTATTGTATACAGCTGGACAGGAAGCAGGGTGATTATATACAGCTGGACAGGAGGCAGGGTTATTGTATACAGCTGGACAGGAGGCGGGGTATTATATACAGCAGAACAGGAGGCAGAGCTATTATATACAGCTGAACAGGAGGCGGGGTTATTATATACAGCTGAACAGGAGGCGGGGTTATTATATACAGCTGAACAGGAGGCGGGGTTATTATATACAGCTGGACAGGAGGCGGGGTTATTATATACAGCTGAACAGGAGGCAGAGCTATTATATACAGCTGAACAGGAGGCGGGGTTATTACACAGAACTAAATAAGGAGGCAGGGTTTATGGTATACAACTGAACGAGGAGGCAGATTTAGTTCATCTCATGGGAGCAGGCTCTGTAACAGGGGAGCTGGCTGCAGGCTGTAAGCAGCTGGGCAGAGAATGCTACATGGACATTTTCTGTGCACATTGTCAACATTCACCCTTGACCTGAGGAAGGCTTTGGGTCCCTGTGAGCCTTCTTGCCCCAGAAGGCTTTCTACTCCCCGGAGCTAAGGCACTGGGGTCCTTGGCATGGCCACGCGGATGTCAGCAACACCTAGTCACTCAGAGCATCACTCACTTTCTGCACTCCCCTACTGAGCCCACCCGGTGGCCAGCGTGCAGGATTTTGCTTGTTTGGTGGGACAGGGTCTCGCTGTGTAGCTCTCGCTGTCCTGGAACTCACTCTGTAGACCAGGCTGGCCTCAAACTCAGAAATCTGCCTGCCTCTGCCTCCTGGATGCTGTAATTAATGACAAGCACCTCAGCAGGTAAAAGCGCTTGTCCCACGTCTGACAGTCTTGGGAGCCACATGGTGAAAGGGGAATGGCAGTCCCCCACAGGCTGTCCTCTACCCACACAGACATACATTCCATGGTGTGCCTGTGCACCCTGCCCCCATAAATGTAATAACATTTTATATGTAATAATAAGATGACCACCAAAATTTCCACCAGCAAGACGACAAGTGGGTAAAAGTGCTTGCCACGCAAGCCTGTCGCCTAACATCACTACCCAGAACCAGTGAACTCCCAAAACTTATCCTCTGACCACCACATGCATGTACATACGAGTGCATATGTGTATGTGTGTGTGCGCGCACACACACACACAGAACATTTTCAAAAAGAAACTTCAAGTTTCCAAAACTTGGATGCTGTCATAAGCTACCGTGTTGACTTTTGCCCCCCAACAGTGAAGTACATGTGAGAGTCCTCCACCCAGGGACCATGCAATAGAAGGCGCCTGCCCACACCCACATGCCTTTGCTTGCTCACAGCCCTGCTCGCCACACCACTGTTCGCTACTTAATCCTCGCAGCAACTGCATGGATTAGGTCTTGTTTCTGTCCCCACTCGGATGGGAGAAACATGGCCTGGAGAGTTTAAGCATCCCATCCGTGAAGCACTAGAATCAGGCCCAAGCTGTCCTCAGCCTGCTTGCTTTCCTGGGAGACAACATGGCTGAGTCTGGGTTGTGGGAAATAGGAAGGAGCAATAGAGCGGGGAGCTGAGGGGACACACACACACACACACACACACATGCCCTCCCATGCCGTGCTGCATCCTGGCCCTGAGAGAGCCCTAAGGAGAGAGTGAGTATCTTCCTCCCATAGCCTGCTCTGCCTCGGTCTCTCCTCAAGGGTCTGTCCAGCAGGGAGGACAGCTGGCTCTTGGGGTTGTCTGTTCCCGCCCCACCCCCAGCTCCAAGGCAGGAGTCCAGACCCAGGACAGCTGGCTGCCCCACAGTTTTCCAGAGCCCAGGTTCTTTTAATTATAACCGGTTTGCCATCCTCAGCAATTCTTTGTTTCCCTCTACTAATGCCCTTGAGTTGGACTCCGCCCCCAGAGCCTCCCAGCCAAGCCCTGGGTTAAAATCATTTCCTTCCCACGCAGAGACCCCTCCAGGCTGTTAGTCTGTCAGTGGGTGAGGCAAGGCGGGATTAACCACAGGGCCCGATCCATCTCTGGTTATTTGCTAAGGCTGGGACTCTCCCTCCCAGAAACTCTCCCAGTCTGAGTCTATAACTGGGGACAAACCAGAACTGAAGAAGGCAATTGTGTGCAGGACATGGGCTTGATGTCACAGCCTGTGCGTGTAACATTGGCCAAATCACCTTCTCCCAGGGAAACCAGGGACTTCCTGCCAGAGACACATGACTGCGGACCTAGGCTGGAAGCAGGGTCTGCTGCCGCCGCTGGTCCCCACTGCAGTCAGTACCTGTGCTTTTTCTTTTTCTGGTTTTGTTTGTTTGAGACAGGGTCTCTCTGTGTGGTTGGGCTATCCTGGAACTCACTCTGTAGACCAGGCTGATCTTGAACTCAAAGATCTGCCTTTTTCTGCTTCCTACGTGCTGGGACCAAAGGTGTGCACTACCACATCCAATCTTTTAAAAAAATATAACTTTTAAAATTTCATGTGCACCGGTGCTTTGCCTCCATGCATGTCTGTGTGAAGAACTGGAATTTTATAGACAGTTCATGTAATGTACTGATTTCCCCTCAGGGTGCTGGAAATTGAACCTGGGTCCTCTAGGAAGAACAACCCTTGCTCCTAACTCCTGAGCCATCTCTCCAGCCCTGGCCTCTGTATTCTTAATACAGATAGTTTTTAGCAGTAACTAAGGATCAAAGGCAGGAGGAGGAGGCCTGTCTTTGTAATGGATGCATGGCCCATAGTCCCTATTCTTGTGGTTTGCTTGATTTTGTTTTGTTTTGGGTTTGGGTTTTTTGTTTGTTTGTTTGTTTTGTTTTGTTTTCAAGACAGGGTTTCTCTGTGTAGCCCTGGCTGTCCTGGAACTCACTCTGTAGACCAGGCAGGCCTCGAACTCAGAAATCTGTCTGCCTCTGCCTCCCAAGTGCTGAGATTAAAGGTGTGCGCCACCACGCCCAGCTTGTTTTGTTTTTAAAAAAGAAAAAAGGATCTCATTCAGATGAGACTGGCTTTGAACTTGCAATGTAGTTGAGGTTGGCCTTGAACCTGATTCTCTCCTATTTCCATCTCCAGAGTGCTGGGATTACAGATTTGTGCCTCCGTGCCCAGCCATCAGTCCCTATTCTGCAAATAAGAGCTGAGTCACAAACCAGGCTTCACAAGGACTTTAGGTGATCTTGTCCTGGGGTGGGGGAAGGGAGAAGGCTGGCCTTGTATCAGATGGCAAAATGAGAAGCCAACAACACTAAGGGCAACAATAAGGGCAGTGTGCTTCTGAGAAAAGAACTGACAAGGTTCCTGTCAGTGACTGGTTTCCCCTCAGTACATTCAATACATGCTGTGTGTGTGTGTGTGTGTGTGTGTGTGTGTGTGTGTGTATGTGTGTGTGTGTGTGTGGTGGGCAGGAATGCCGTGTGTGTGTGTGTGTGTGTGTGTGTGTGTGTGTGTGTGTGTGTGTGTGGTGGGCAGGAATGCCATGGTGTGTGTGTGTGACAATCAGAGGACAACTTGCACATGCTGGTTTTCTCTTTCACGAGGTGGGTCCTAGAGTTCGAATCTAGGTTGTCCGGATTGGTTGCAATCACCTCTAATTGCTGAGCCATCTCACCCGACCTCTCCACCTTATGCTTTGAGCCAGAGTCTCTCACTGGCCACCAAGCCAGGTCTTCCTGCCTCTGCCTCCTCAGGCTTGGGACCTGCTGGTGTGAGCAGGTGTCTGGCTTTCTTACGTGGGTGTGGAGCTGGAACTCGGGTCTTTATGCTTGCTCAACAAGCACTTTCCCGGTTGAGCCAGACCCTCAGGCCCACAGCCCCATGGGAGTGTCTCCGGCCCTCCATTTCAGGGCCTAATCTATTACCTTGCTGCTCCTGTTCCTTCAGCGAACTGCATTCTCTTTTGCTTCAATTAAGGCAGTGGTTCTCAACCTTCCCAGTGCTGCGACCCTTTAATACAGTTCCTCATGTTTGTGGTGACTCCCCAACCGTAAAATTATTTTCATTACTACTTCATAGCTGCTGTTACTGTGATGAACCTGAGTGTAAATATTTTTGGAGCTAGATGGTTTGCCAAGGGGGTCTCGACCCACAGGTTGAGAACCACTTAATTAAGGCCCCAACCACAGAAGAATTTGAATGACCTCCAATTCCTTCAAGGCCCCAGGTGGGCAAACAGACGGGCTGAAGCACCTGGCCCAGCTGGCAGCCGTGCTCGCGACATGCAAGGCGCTGGCAGCCTCCACCCTGCAGAGCCCTCGCCTGTGCAGCCTTGCTCACCAGCGCCTCCCTGTGGTAAGATCTGAGATTGTGCGTAAGTGAACGCTCGACTTGAGCTTCCAGGTAACCTGCGTCATCCCTTAAAGTCTCGGGGATCTTGGCCTCCAGGTCCTAAGCCTGGACATTGACTTTGGCCTTCTCCTTCTCAGGATGACAGAACCTCTCACACTTGGAGGTCATTCACAGAGAAGACCGCTCTGGTCTCTAAGTCAATAGAAAGTCTGTATTAGCCAGCCTGCGGCTACACTGGGTGTTTGGGATCCCAGTGTAGTCTGGGGCTTTTCTCAGGGTGAGCTTTTTGGTACAACAAACAAACAAACAACCATGACCTGGGTCGACATACTTCAGTTAACAAAAACAGTTAACAAGGAGTGGAACTTCAGAAGCCAAAAAGCAAGTTAGTACTGTTAGAGACTTCCCAGAACTACGGGCTTTGATGGCGTTGATCTTAGCTTTATGTCTGGTTTGTTTGCTTGTTTGCTTATTTGTTTGTTGAGAACGTGTCTCTCTGTGTGTAGCTCTGGCTGTCCTGGAACTCACGCTGTAGACCAGGCTGGCCTTGAACTCACACACTCACAGACTCCTGAGTGCTGAGAGTGAAGGCATGTGCCACCATGCCCCGGCTGGATCAGGTCCTTGTTTTGGCGTTGGCAGGGGGTGCTGTCTGCATGCTGAGTCTTCCAGCCTGAATGGCACTTCCATCATGGAGTCAGTTGTGGTAAAGGTCTGGAACCTGTTACACTGTAAGAATTCGCACCCTCCTCTCACACCGCCCACGGGTTTATCAGTTCGTGTCTCTGTAACAAATAGCCAACAGAAACAAGGCGGGAAGAGCCTTCCCCTCATGGTTTCTGAAGTCCGGTTCCTCACACTGAAGAAGGCACGGTGGGGAGGAGTTGTGGTTACAGAGGCGAAGACAGGAAAGGGTTCATTTAGAATGAGGCCAGGGCTAGTGACTCCTCGGAGCCAGAGCAGGGTTGGAAGAGCACTCTTGCGGCCCATCAGTGAGCTCAGCCCATCAGCAAGAACATGATCGTCCATGCGTCATCTGTGAGATTCTGTGTTGCTGACACAGGCATCAGGACCCTCTACAGGAAGAAACCACATCACACAATGGTCTTATGTCTTCCGTATTTCTTCAGTTTTGTCTCTTAAAAACATTTATATTTGTGTGTGTGTGAGAGAGAGACTTTGTGTGTTTTTGTACACCGAATGCATACACACAGCCAGAAGAGGGTGTCAGGTCCCTGGAAACCGGTGGTACAGGTGGTTGTGAGTCTCCATGTGGGTACTAGGAACTGAATCCTCTACAAGTGCATCCAGTGCTCTCAACTGATTTGTCATCTCTCCAGCCCCATTGCATTATTACTCTTTTTGCGTGTCTGTGGTGGGGTGCTGGGGTGGCAGGTATGTGCATGTAAGTGTACCTTCTGGAGCTGACTTAGCGGTGGTTGTAAGCCATCGATATGGGTGGGCGCTCAGCAAGAGCAGTTACTCCTACCTGCTGAGCCTCCCTCAGCCCCTTTAAAGAAGGTCTTGTTAGGCTGCCCAAGTTAAAGAGCACACACGTGCATGACTGTGTGTGTAGAGGCACTAAAACCCCAGCCAGGCTGTCAGTGAGCACCTCTGGAGGGGCAGGAGGAGGAAGGGGATCAGGGAGCACCAATGGAGGGGCAGGAGGAGCACTCCCACTTTATTTGATGTGTTTACATGTGGCTCAAATCTTTTGCATTTATGAACTACATGTGCCATTTTTAAAACACAATGACATTGATCTTTAAAAAGGATGGGAGGCACAAGAAAGCACGGGCAATTTAAGTGTCCCCGTCACTCGGAAGAAAGCAGCCATGTGTGTTTCCAGAGCTCCAAGGAGAATATGTGCCCTGCTTGGGCAAGTCACCTGGAGATGTTCCAAAGCTACTGGCCTGGCACCCACTCTGCGGCCCTGCATTACTTATGCCACTGCCCTGCCTCACCCCAAGTCACCCTCCAGAGACACCTGCTGAGACAAGCAAAGCTTGTCCCCCAAAGCTTGTCCCCAAAGCCAGCAGGATGTTCAGTTTCTAGACCGAAAGTCCTTTTCTTTGAAAACTACAAAATAAACATCTCCGGCCCCCTCCTCCCTTCCCATGTGCTGGCAGTCCATGTGTTTATGTCTTTGGAAAGAGAAAGGAAAGCAAGAAAAGAGAGAGAGAGAGAGAAAAGAGCTTCAGCAAGCTCCCCCTTCCTCCGGAGCAGATGGCACCAAGTCAGTAATGAACCCTCCACATTTGGGACCTTTGATCTACCAGTGGGTCTGCGGCAAGCGGGAAGGCTGCTGAGGGAGGCTTCGAGGCCACGGATGCTCTCTGGAAGGATGCTGGCAGTGACTTTTAAATTGAATCAGGCTTTAGGGACCTGTCCCCCAGAAAGCTTCCCACACCAACCCTCGAGGCGCAAACACCAGAGTGTGCAGGGCTGGCTCGAAGCCTGAGGAGTTGGGTCACCTTGATGGTTTGTGAACACCTGAGGGACATACTTCTGGCTAAGCAAGACAAGTGTGAGATTTCATTTAACCCTGAGGGGCAGCGGTCATGGTCAGGCCTTCTCTAGGGTATAACCAGGGAATAAGAAGGACAGCTGTCACCCAAATGCACCTTGACTACAAAATTCTGTCACCAAAGGCTTCTCTCTCTCCACCTGGGACACCAAGGCCAGAGAGTAGAATTTGTTCTGAAGGGCCCATGTTTGGCAGTTTTCTGTTACTGTAACAAATATTTAAGGATAAACATTGAATCTGGGGCTTGGAGACTTGGAAGTTTGGCCTGTGGTCAGTCAGCCCTGCTGTTCTGGGCCTGTGCAGTGCATCCCAGTGAGAGCTTGTGTTAAGGGAAAACCTGCTCACATTTTGGCCAGGCAGCAAGAGAAGAAAGGGGGGTCAGGCTCGCAACAAATCCCCTTCAAGGACACACCCCAAATGACATAAAGACCTTCCACTAGGTCCCACCCTTTAAAGGTACCACCACCTCTCAGTAACAACAAGCGGGGAGCCAAGCCTTCCACACATGGCCTTGGGAGGCGTTGCAGACGTAAGCTGTCAGTTTAACGGTGGCTTTGCCTCCATGGCCAGTGTCATCTCCACAGAGGCTGCTAGAAAGAACCAGACTAGAAAAATGGGGGTGAGAAAAGGAATTCCACCTGTACTATGGGGGAGCCACCATCCATGGTGGGTGAAGACTTTCCAGTCTGCTGCTACGGGAGTCACCCACACTCCTGTGGGCAAGCCTTCATTCATGCTCTGGTCATGTGTAAACCTTGGTAAAAACCAAACTCTAGTTTGTTATGGCTTCCTTAAAAGAGAGGAGGTAGGTATTTACATCTCCCCCGGGAAGAAATTCTCATTGTTCCAACCACACCAGCTAAGACTGGACGGAAGCAGACAGTGCTACACCAAGGGGGGAGGCTCACAGAGGGAGGGACGCTTGCTAGCGCTGAGACCAGCCACCCAGGAACCTGGCTCTGCAAGAAAGAAGAGGGGACTGGGAAGTGGGGGCAGGGGGGATGCTAGCCTAAGGACCAGGGAGCTCTTAGGGAGCAAGGACTTGGGGCTGCAGCTCATAGGGCTGGGCGTCCCAGGTATATGGCGTCTGCAGTGTCCTGTGCTCCTGATTTGGCTCTGGCTGTTGGCCTCCTGAGAGTCTGCATTATTTTTCCAAGAAGAGACTCTATATTTTCATTTTGCACTGCGGTGCCCACAAGTTATAGTCAGTCCTGAGTCCAGAGACTCTCGCCGCTGAGGCTAAACACTTTGCCCATCTCCTTTCTAGCACTTACTACATAGATATTTGTGTGCACACCAAACATGTGTGTACCCACCATACATGCACATATCCCCTGGTACCAGCACACCCTTTCAGACTTCTCCTTCTGAGACCTTTTTAATGATTTATTTATTTACTTCTTTGTGCACTGGTGTTTTGCCTGTATGTATGTCTGTTTGAGAATGTCAGATCCCCTGTAACTGGAGTTACAGACAGTTGTGAGTTGCCCTGTCAGTGCTGGGAACTGAACCTGGGTCCTCTGGAAGAGCAGCCAATGCTCTTAACTGGTGAGCCATCTTTCCAGCTCCTACATGGCTTGTTTTACCTATAAATATTTACTGAACATCATATGATTGATATGATATATGACAGTGTTGAGGGCAAGGAATACTGGGACATACAATGGCCTCTGCTTTGTGGAACCTGAGGCCATGCACCCTGGCCGTGCCAGCCTTCTGAAAGTTACCTGTCTCCTTGTACCAGCTGTAGACCACTGAGCACGGAAGACTCCCGCCTGGCCTGGCACCTAGCTCAGTTCGCCAGAAGCCTACCCAGGGCGTTGGTCGTCGGCTCTGTTGGGAATATTCTAGAGGATCTAGTGAGTCTTAGGCGACACAGAAGTTATAGACGCCCATCCTCTTTCAGCCGCAATGAGATGAACCTTTCAGAGATCAAGAGACCACGATCAAAGGGTTTTTATGTCAGTCTTTCCTTCCTGCCTCAGGCTGTGGTAAGCGGCTGTGATACGCACATCCTGCTTCCTGCCTCTGCTGGCAGCCAGAATCTCTTCTTTAGTTCTTTTTTTTTTTTTTTTTCCAAACCACACTAGAGATCATGCCAGGGCCTTGGCAAGATACCCTAGCCCTTGTTCGTTCGTTTATTTGTTTGTTTGTTTGTTTGTGAGGTAGCCTCAGACTCTCCACCTTCCTATCTCAGCCTCCAGTATGCTGTGCTTAAAAGTCTGCACGCATGCCCAACTCAGAGACTGACTCTGCAGCACTGGAGCCTGAGCCTGGAGCCTTAGGCGTGCTACACAGGCGCTCTACCATCGGAGAGTCCCCAGGCCTATTCCAACTAAAGTCACTGTCCTCTGGCCTCAGTGGAATTTCCTAGTGGAATTGTTGTCTTTGTCACCAGTTTGACTCAGCAGCCAGATTTTCTTAAGCCCAGGCCATTGAGAATTCTGTAGTAATGTTGCTCACCTGGTCTTAGGCACTGCCCAGAAAGTCTGGACTACACAACAGCCCAGCTGTTTGAACAAAAGAAGCCGGTGACTTCAGAGGGTCAGGTGGAGCTGTCTCCTCAGACAGAAAGCATGTTCTCAGGACAGCCTGTCACAGCTATTCCCCTCACTTGAGGCAGGACCGAGTCATGCCCTTCTGATCTCGGGGATGTGATGTGAGTTTTGCTCTGTTTCTCATCAAAACAGCATACAGGACTACAGAATCCACTCAGTGGGCATGTGCCTACGTCCACACAGCATGAGGACCCGAGTTCAGATCTCCAGCACCCAGGTTAAAAAGCCAGGTATGGTGGCGTGTACCTGCAGTCTAAGCGCTGGGACGAGAGGATCCTTAGGGCTTGCTGGCCAACCAGCCTAGCCAATCAGTAACTGAGTTCAGTGAGAGACCCTGCTCAAAAAATAAGCTGCAGCGTATGTGAGCGTGACACTTGACCTCAACCACTAGCCTACACAGACAGACAGGCAGACAGGCAGAGACAGACACACAGACATACAGAGACAGAAGAGATAGACAGATACACACACAAGACAGACACACAGAGAGTAAGTCAGCAAGACAGACACATACAGAAACAGAGACACACAAGACACACGCAGACACACAGAGACAGAGACAGAAATATAGACAGACAGATACACATACAGAGAGACAGACACCCAGAGAGATACACACAGAGTTAGACACACACACCACAACAAGAAACCACAGTGGCAGGTGGCTGGGGGGCTCCCACAGGCCCTGGCCCTGGCTCCCGTGTGATTCATTCAGCCCTGGAAGGCCAGGGGAAGCCATGAATGGTTTGTGTGGATTAGTGGCCACAGTTGTCTAATACCGTGGTTGGGATCTGTCACTGAGTGATGTCAAAGGCTGTAGGCTCAGGGTAGACTCTGGCTTTCCCAGAACCAGCAGCTATGTTGGTCTGCTGTTCCTTAGAGTCTTTGAAACTATGTCACTCCTGAGAGACTTCATAGTATAGATTTAAGCATCCCTGGAACCTCTCCCTGGATACCACCTCAGCTACCACATCTGTGGCTATGTCAGTCAAGGGCCTTTGGCACTGGAAGCTGCCTATGCACCCAGCTCCTTCAGGGATGCCAGGTGGAACTTGCTCCTGCTGTGAAGGCCCCAGGCCTTTCAGAGGACATGCTGGGACTCTGAGGAGGACCACATTTGTACACCAGATCTGAAAGAGTCTTTCTGATCACATGAGTTCCTGAATAAACAGGTCCGAGTGACTGCACATCTTGGTCACACTCCAGAAAGACTGCCACTGCTGTCACAGCTAGATATGGCCCACCTTCCTGTCACAGGCATCCATATACACCCCGGGCAAGCATCCCACCTCGACCACTGCTTCCAGGACAGATGGCTCATGCCTCATGGGGGCTGGTGCTGGACATGTGTAACAGGCACCTCTTTGGTCCTTAGGCTCCTGTTGGCCCACAGACACAGGGTGTTAGCCAGGGTGAGAAGCTGTGCTGGCCACATGAGGAAAATGATGGAGATTGACATTCTCAGTCCCTGGCTCTGTCACTGAGTGAGGCAAAACCTCACGGTGCTAGCACGTGGCAGAGCAGTGCTGCCCTCCCCCATAATGGCCGGGAAGCAGATGAAGGAAGGGAAGAACCAGGTCCAGGCATACCCTATGGGGCATGCTGACCGTGACCTACTTCCTAGCTCTACTGCCTCGCCATAAGGCCTTACACCAGCATCCCACAACCACCGATGGATTAGCCCACCACCTAAGTCAATGCCCTCAAGGTCTTACTGCCTCTCGGTGACATTACCAACTGAGGACCAAACCCCAGCATGCGGCCTTTCAGTGGACATTGCGTATCCAAGCCTAACAGGAGGCTCGCCGCAACCACTCTCTGAACCCCCACCGCTGCCAAGGCCCGGCCGTCGTCGCCATCTCCTGCAGAGGGACACCCGCCACACCACCTCTCCCTCTCCTTGCCTTTCTAGCCCTGCAGACTTGACAGCCCCGCCTGTTGAGAGCTTCCCAGTGCTTCTATAGCAACGGGACCCTCCCAGGCCCATTCATAGTAACAGTCAGGTTGAGGGATACAGCTCCATCATAGGGAGCTCACCTAGCACGCGCAAGGCCTGAGTTAGATCCCCAATGCGCCCAAACAGCCCTCACTAGAAACATCCCGCCCTGTATAGCCTGCTCATGTCTGAGGTCCTACCAGGTGCTCGTATATAAACACCTCCTCAACGGCTACAAGGACCATCACCATGGCCCCACTCCAACCCCTTGTATATAATCTCCTTACCCTTATTATATCTTTCCTATATTGAGGCCCATTCCCTGTCCTGGATGCCCCACTTTCAGAGGTAATGTGGGGGATACCCACACCCTCAGGCAGCTGCCTGTTTCCAGTCCATTTATAGAGGGTTCTCTATAGAGGACACACAGAGGTGCTCAGAGGGCCCAGGCACGTGCGAAGGTGGCTCTCTGTCCTCCTCCCCTGCCCCAAGGCCCGGTCGGTCACAGTGGTGACAGGGCCTCTCTGTGGCTCCAGCTCTCCCAAGATGCTTCTTCCAGCAGGCTGGCCTCAAACTCACGGCAATCCCCCTATCCCCGCCTTCTGAGTACTGGGCTCCTGGCACGAGTCACCGACCCTTGCTTTCTCTCATTTAAAAAAAAAAAGATTTATGTGTTTGGGTATATGTGCATGTGAGTTCAGATGCCCTCCAAGGCTGGGGAAATCAGATCCCCCTTGGAGCTGGAATGCGGGTGCACACCTTCAATCCCAGCACTCGGGAGGCAGAGGCAGGCAGATCTCTAGGGGTTCTGTAGACCAGCCTGATCTACAGAGTGAGTCCCCAACGTTTTACCTTCTGCCGCTGTCTTTCCCAGGTGTCCCCTCGCTGACCTGCCTCTGTTCACGGCTCAGACCCAGCCTCTTCAGTACCAGGCTGTAACAAGCCTCCTGCTTTCCAGGGCCTGTTGCTGCCTGGCTGTCTTAACGGACTTGCTTGGACTGATTCTAATGAAGTCTGTTTTTCTGAGAAAGTATGCAGTCCCTGATTTCACCCCTCAGAGACAGCCCTGAGCATGCTCAGAGTCACCCTGGGTGACAGGGTCACAACAAGACCCTCCCTGCCCTCCCTTGGCTTCACATGTAACTGCCTGTCTTTGTTGGACTCCCACCGTGTTGGTCTCCTGGGATAGAAGCCATTCCTCAGATGACCTAATTAAACTCAGGCCCCCTTCCTGGGGGTCCTCTTGGAGGTCAGTCTTTGAGGGTTGTCATGGTCCCTTGAGGGTTCCTCTTAATTGTTTGGTTTTGTTGTTTTTGTTTTGTTTTGTTTTTTTTAAGTTTTAGTGCACTCAAGCGTGTGTGTGTGTGTGTGTGTGTGTGTGTGTGTGTGTGTGTGTTTGTATGTGTGTGTGTGTGTCCCCTCGCGCATGCCTGCAGAGGCCAGAAGGCATTGATCCCCTGGAACTGGAGTTACAGACCATTGTAAACCCCGACCTAAAAACCAAACCCAGGCCCTCTGGAAGAGCAACCAGTGCTCTCACAACCACTGAGCCATCTCTCCGGCCCCCATTGTCTCGTTCCAGTCTATAAATGTCTAGCTGTCCTGAGTCTTAGCTTGCTCCCCTCTTGGGGCTATTTATGGCAGCCTCCTCTTAATTAGTTGCTATTATCTGCCTCTTAATTGCTTGCTACCAAGATCTCCACTCTTCTCACCCTTGAACTTGAGCCATGATAAGACTCTCAGTCCCATAGGAAGTGAGTTCCCTTGGGAGTGCATTAGTTAGCTCTCCGGTCAACCCTCTGCACAGCTGCTCTGCATCAGGGGCAGGGCCAGCCTGCTTCTCCCAATGCTCCTGCCTTAGGAACCGAACTATGGGTGGGACAGACCCTCCCAGCATGGAACCTCTACTCTACAGCCAACAGGGGTAAAAGCGGTCAGGTAGGGTGGCTATGTCCCCAGGCAGATCTTCCCTGCCCCACGGGAGGCTGTGGGAGGAAGCCAGTCTCAGGCCCCAGATGCTCTTTCCTGGAATAACATTTCTGGATTCCCGAGCTGGAGATGACACATGTTCCTGTTGGCATCCTGCCTTTCCTGGGGAGAGCGTCGAAGCTGTGCTCTGGGCTGCCTTTACCATCATGAGGGACCCTGAGAGGGTGTGGAGGGGAGGAGTGGGCGTTGCTCTTCTGAGATCCAGTCAGGTGGTTGCTTCTTTGTCGTAGTAGGTGTTTCTCCATTCCATGTGCCCTTCTTTGGGACAGTTCCCAAGGATTCTGAGTGATTTTGTTTTGGCTAACATTTTTCACTAGCTGTAGCTGTTTCCTCTGAGACATGGTCTGTCCTCATCACGGTCTCTGAATATGCAATATAATACAGAAGAGTATCAAATTTATCCATTGCTATGGATGAGCTGTCTCCCAGGAAGGTAGGTGGTTCTAACCAGACAGTATCATTCACCTTGTCAACAGAGTAAAAAGGTCAAAGCCACCGCACACATCGGCCAGCATTCGTCCCTGAATGGTGGTGGCAAACCCAACTCAAGGGCCGGGACCATGGCTCAGAGGCAAGAGCTGCCCCACATGCACGGCAAGGCAGGAATACACACAACAAGCCAGGATGCTTAAGGGCAGCTGGGCCCCAAAAGATGTGTCCCCGTTCAAATACATAGACCCTGGGAAGGATTCCTTATCTGGGAAAATGGGTGCTGGGTTCAGGGACTACAGGTGTGGGCCAGTGTGCCCGCACCTCTTCCGGCCTCTGCCCTCTCTGGGTGTCTCCCCCTTTCCTTTTGTTATTAGTGCATGTACAGGCAGATGTAATGATCCAGAGGATCCAGAAGTAAGAGAGTCACTTCAGATGATCTGAGTGGGCCCAAGGAAAAGGATATCTTTTTCAAGAGGCACTAGAGGTCATGTGTGAGGGTGCACACCTTTAATCCCAACACTTGGGAGGTAGATGCAGATGGCTCTCTATGAGTTCAAGGCCAGCCTGGTCTACAGAGCCAGTTTCCAGGCCAGTCAGTGATATCATGTCTCAAACAATAGCAGTGTTTGGAGTGGTGGGGTAATAGAAGTCGCTCCATGAGAGGAGCAAGCTAAGACACAGGCCCGCTAAACGTCTACAGGAAGGGGACAAGTGAGACTCAGAATGGTGCAGTGCTTAGGAGCATGTGCTACACTTCCAGAGGACCTGAGCTCCAGGTTAGCCAGGGCTATGCAAGAGCCAGGAGGCTAAAAACCAGAGGGCTGGCATAATAGCTCAGTGGGTAACATATTTACCACACAAGTCTGACCATCTGAGTCACACACACCAATATACCCCCAACTCCCCATATACTCCATATACCCACTGACATACTCATACACACACACACACACACACACACACACACTCACACACACACACACACCATACCCATATACCATCTTGCACCTCCATACACCCACTCACACACTTATACACCCCACACACCCATATATACCCACATGTGCACACATGCACTCCCCCAACCATGTATACTGCACACACCCATACACCTCATACACGCATGCCCATACACAAAAAGGAAAAAAGAAAACTGGAAAGACACTCAGAAGAGAAGCTCAGAGGCATAGCTGGACTTGTTGGCACATACCTGTAGTCCCAGCCCCAGGAGGCTAAGGTGGAACATGAGAGTTCAAGGCTAGTCTGGATTACATAGCCAGACATTGGTGTGATGAGGTCACAAGCCATGGGATGCCTGTTTAGACTGCTGTAACAACATGCCTTTGCCCAGAAATTTAGACTCAATCGAATTTAATGCTCATGTCTGGAAGCGTGCAGGACCCAGGTACCAGCAGGCTCCCCATGTGAGGAAAACTTGTCATCCCACAGATAGCAATAAGAAATCTCTCTCAGGCCTAAGTCCCAAAGTCCAGGTCTCCTATATATGTTATTTGCACTGGGGATTAGCGTCCAGACCCTGGTACCAAAGCAAGAACCACAGGGGCAGAGAAGACAAAAAGTGCCTTGGGCTAGGAGAGATGGCTCAGTGCCCACACCAGTGCCCATAACTCTAGGCCCCAGGGATCCAACACCTGCTTCTGGTCCCCATGGGTTTACACATAAACACACACACACACACACACACACACACACAAATTTTAAACAAATAAAAGACTGGATGCTCCCTGGCCCTGGCAGCCCCTCAGAACCTCTGTTGTTTTAAGCCTGAGTGTATGGTAACCTGTTATATTATCCTCAGGAAAGTAGTGTCACATGTGTAGAGACACCTATATGAGGATGTGTGTACACATCCATGAATGTGTGCACCGTGAATGCATGTTTGTGGGGACTGGAGGCCAATGTCAGGGTCCTCCTCAGTAGCACTCCACGTTATTATTGTTATTCTGAAAGTACTGAAGATGGAACATAAAGCCTTGTGCATATAAGGTACCATGCATGTAAGACCTCATGCATGTCAGGCACCTGCGGCTGAGCTCCGGCACACGCCTGGCACATAGGCGCAGTGGGGAGTTACATGCATGTGACATGGTGATGGCGATCTTACATAGTTTATATGGGACAAGTAAACTGAAGTGGTTGCTCCGGCTTTCACGGCATGTCCCTGAGTCCAGGTCTCTCTACTCAGGAATGACAGTCTCCTTGCTGTGGTTAATCTCTCTCATTCTTCAGCTGTCAGCCTGTGAAGATTCTCTCTCTACCCCGTCCCCAAGTCCTGGAACCTGACTTAGGCAGGTCCTGCCGGTTACTTTCTGCTGTATCCACCCCAGTGTGCCCTGGGCATGTGTTCCATTACAGTCATCTGCCTGGTTTCTCTCAGATCTTGCAATGTGCAGCTGGTCACACCAGTTTTCCACACTTGTCACACAGTACCTGTGCCCACCTGGGCAGCCGTAGGATGAGTGAGGATGGGACCTGGCGCCGGGATGGTGCCCAAGGCCACAGAACTGCTATTGAGTCTCCTCGGATTCAAGCCCACCACGTCCCACCCAGCAGCAAGATTTCCAAGCTGTCATTAATTCAGATCCCCACACACACGAGAAAGCCACTCGGACAGACAATCTGGCCCTTTGTAGAAGCTGTGGGAGTCTTGCTGTCCATAGAAGCCAGCCTCACACCAGTGGCTGTCTCAGAACCATGAGCTCAAGAAATTAAGGATTCTGCAGGCATGCCCGGAATCTCTGGGCCCAGCATTAATTCCATGGCGATTAAAGGATTGTTGTGTTTCTGATACATTATTATGCGGAGTGGGCTTGCTGTGGATTTCAAAACTTGAACCAGACTCCTCATTAACTGGGACCTTTTATCTGTGTGCAATTTCTAGAAGAGATGGGTTAGGAAGCGAGCTGGTGCCTCCCCCAGCCACATTCCACGGGTGTCCTGATGCGCACCCAGCCGGTGTTCTCTTCTGAGGACCGTGTGGCTATCAGCCAGTTTTCTCTAGCTTTACAGGTGACAACCAACTCTATCTGGCCTCCAGGCCTCTTAACCCCCTTCTTCCTGATGGCTCCATCTCCCTGATGGTGACCATCACTATGTAGAACAGTGAGCCCCAAAGATGGCCTCTGGAGCCACTGCATCTGGGGAGTTGGAAGACCAGATGAAACAGGCGTGGATTTTTGTGAAGCCACCCAGGGGCTGGACCCGGTGTGGCAGCATTCTGTTGCCCATGGTGAACAGGCTCTGGCCTCTCCAGCATCAGCTCCCCTCCTGGGTCTATCTGGAGATGTAAGGGCTCCCTTGGAGCTTCCATCCTAGCTGCATTGACAGGATCTTCCAGGGGGGCATCTCCAGAGCCCTCATCCAAGGCCAGATGGGCTACCTTGAAGTTAGCTTGGAACTTTCTAGCATTTTAGCAGCGCCTGCGCTTTGTCATCTGGGTTTAAATGCCCAGCTCTGGTGCACACAGCTGCTGCCTTACCCCAGCGAAGCCAGGCCTGTGCCCACCGGCCTAGGTGGCTCCCAGGCCAGGAGCCAGGTGGCTGCTCTTGCCACCCCTTCTATAGAGTGGTTTTCCTGGAATTCTGCCATCTTCATCTAGAAACTTTGGACACAGAACAGGACCTGGGTCAGGGTTCCAGATGTCGCTAATAAATAAATAAATGTCCCCTGAGGGAGAATGCCCCTGAGGAAGCTGTCCCCAGGCTTCCTTCCTCCTGGCCCCTATAGTCTACTTTCCCTGAACCTTCCACCCAAGAGCATCCAGGCTCCCATAGCCCAACGTGGCCAATGCTGCTCCTTGACCCCGCGCTGGCTCTTAAGAAAGAGAACTAGCAAGGACTGACCCACGTGGAGAAACTGGGCCCTTGCTGCTTCCTGGAAGGAAAGTAAGAGGCCAGCCCGGGGAGTCAGCACACGCTCACCTTGTGACCCAACTCTGTGACTGGGTGTGCACCCCAAACACTGAACTCAGGACCTCATCGAAGTCAGGCATGCTGATCACTGGAGCTCTGGATCACAAGGTGTTTACATGCCATGTTCATTGTGCATACCTCGTAATATCCAAAACGAGGGGCAACCTCAGTGTCCACCCGCGGACGAGTGGATAGCTGAGGTGTATCTTATAGCCATACAGTGGACCATCATTCAGCCATAAAAAGAAAGAAATTCTCACTCACGCTACAGCATGCGTGAACCGTGGGGATGTTCTGCTGAGCGAAGCAAGCCAGACACTACATACTGTAAGAATTTGCATCCTGGATCCATAGGAACTTATGGAGAGTGTCAGCGGCATCTTGGCGTGAATTCCATCACCCTCATTTTACAAAGGACATGGCCAAGAAAAGGAAGCAAGAAGCCTAAGGTGACCCAGCCAGTGGCAGGGCCAGGATTCAACGGGAGGCCATTGCCTTGGGGGCTGGCTGGCTCAGGCGCCCTTCCTGAAATCCTGTCAGAGCCTGCCAGGGGACAGCAAACAGGCTCCAGATGGCTGTTCCAGGCTGGGCTCCACTTGAAACCCCCAGCCAGTTTCTAAATGTATCCCAGCCTGCAGAGCTGGGAATGTCTGGGGCTCCCCTGCTGGGGCGGTAGGGACAAAGGAGGCCCTGGCCACACAGTCTGGGACAGTCATAGGGGCCTGGAAGGGCTTGGTCCCAGCTCTGGCTTCATCTCTTCTGAGGCCCAGGCACCCTCCTGCAGGTTCTGGAGCCTGGGCCTCACACACACACACACACACACACACACACACACACACACACACACGAGGCTTACTGTAATCCCACCCACAACACAGATGGAGCTGCAGAAAAGCACTTTAAATATTTTTTAAATTTGTTTTTGATTGACTTATTTTTATTTTATGTGTATGGGTGTTCTCTCTCTCTCTCTCCCTCTCTCTCCCTCTCCCCACCCCTCTGTGTGTGTGTGTGTGTGTGTGTGTGTGTACTGTGTGTATTCAGTACTCACAGAGGCCATCAGATTCCCCTAGGACTAGAGTTACACATGGCTGTGAGCCACCATGTGGGTGCTGGGAGTCAAACTCTGGTCCTCTGGAAGAGCAGCCAGGACTCTTAATTACTAAACCACCTCTCTAGCCCCTTTATATTTATTTATTTGATTTATTTGTTTTTGTTTTTTGAGACAGGGGTCCTTGCTATGCTGGAACTCACTCTTGTAGACTAGACCACCCTCTAACCTCAAACTTAGAGATCCGCCTGCCTCTGCCTCCGGGGTGCTGGGATTAAAGGCGTGCACCACCACCGCCTAGCATTTAATGTTTTAAATTAACATGTTGAACAATGGGCTTCGTCTGACCATACAACGTGTATCGTTTATCTTGTATCTCTTGTTCTCTCTCCTCTCTCCCCTTCCTCCCCCAGACAGCCCTGTGTATTTCTAACCAGATCTGCAGCACAGACCGCACGTGACACTCCTCTTTCAGGTTTAGTTCACTCCTTGTGTTGATCCCAACTCTCCTCTGTTTTCCTGCAAATGCCCTAGCTTTATTCTTTACCGATTAAGATTCACTCCCCCACGGGTGGGCTTCCAGGCTGGCCACGCATCCCAGCTGCTCCCAGTGGAGAGGCGAGGAACACGGACTGATGCCCCTCGTTTGCTGCTGCAGATTCCGCCGGCAGTACACCTGGAGCTGTCTCTGGATCCCAGGAGGGCTCTGTCTTCAGTTTTCTGAGGACCTTTCTCATTGGTTTGCATACTCAACTCCCGTTTCCCTCCAGTCCTTGCAGGGATCCAAGCCACGCCCATGCCCATCCTCAACAGCACTTCCTGTTCGTCCATCTTAGTCTGCAGCTTCGGAGGCTGGAAGGCTGAAGTCGAAGGTTGGACTGCCTTGCTTCTTGAGTGTGGAAGAGTGTCCTCTCTACTCTCCTGGTTTCTTCTGGTTCTGGCCATCTTCTCCCTGTCTTCTTGATACTGTTCTAACCAGGCCTGTGCCCCATGTTTAGGGACAATCACAAAGAAGCAAGAACCCACACCCACACTGGTTAGCCACGCAGGCCCTGGAGGAGTCACTTGCCCACTCTCACAGCAAATCACTCTTGGTTAACCTGAATTACCAACCCAAACCTGAGGACCTCTCAGAACAGTGTCAGGTTTCCTGAAACTCCGGTCACCCAGGAGTGTGTGTGTGTGTGTGTGTGTACACCCAAGAGGCATGGAGGGGCATCTTACCTTTGAAAGCTGTCTGGAATCTGCTTCTTACGAGGGGTTCTGATCACAGACCATCATTAAGTATATGGCTTACAGGAGCAGGGCTGAATCCTGAGCCAGCCCAGTGGGGACTGTCATCCCAACACTTCAGAGGTAGAGGGAAGGGAATCAGGAGTTCAAGGTTAGCCTGAGCAATACTGGAAATTGCAAGCCAGCCTGAGCTGTGCAAGACTATGTCAAAAACAGACAAACAGAGCTGGGGTGGACCTCTGGAAGTTCTGGAGACCAGAAGCATGAAATTAGGACTGATGGCTTTCCCTCTGAAAGCCATGGGGAGAATTCTTCTGGGCTTCTAGAAGTTTCTTCTAGCTCCAAGTGTTCCTGCTCTGTGGTTTCATTAAGTAAACGCCTGCTTCCCTCTTCCTAGGCCCGCCCAGCTAGGCCTTGCTGTATAGCCCACCGTACACGAAAACTCCCGACCTTCCTGCCTCGGTCTCCTTTGGGCTGCTTCACAGATATGCACCGTCATGTCTGGCTATGTATCTCTAATACAGACACCCACACCCCCATTACCCCATCCTAGTTATATCTGCTAAGACCCTTTACCAGAATAAAGTCACTGACAGCATCTTAGTGGGCTCTATTCTACACAGCACACCTCCCCCACCCAAGCACCGTCATCTTCTGGGACACTGGGTGGGTCATCTTCCACTGGTTTCCAGACTTCCAACCCTCATAGACAGGAAAACTGATCCACACTCCATGTCACGTAGTCTCACAATGACTCCCAGGACCCCAAGAAACAGCCCAGACTCCCCTTCCAAGTCCTCCTGGACCGATCTTTCATGCCTAGCTCCTTTTTATCTCGTTTGCAAATGGAGTCCATGTTGTAGCAGGCGCCAGCTCAATCCTGTTGATCTGGTTGGTTGGTTTGGCTTCCTGAGACAGGGTTTCTCTGTGTGGTTCTGGCTGCCTTGGAACTTGTTGTGTAGACCAGGCTGCCTCCTGAGTGTTGGAATTAAGGGTGCGCGCCACCACCCCAAGCTTTGGTTTCTTTTTTTGGTTGAATTGTGTAACTAGCACCCACCTTTTCTACATCTTTGCTATGTTTGGGGTTTTTCCTACTTAGTGAGCCCACATCTTGAGCAGGCACCAGAGAGGGATGAGTCTGTTTTTAACTTTTAAAAAAATTGTTTTTTAAATTAATACAGGGGATTGAACCCTTGGGCTTATGCATGAGCTACACCCTCAGTCTAAACTTAAATTCTTTTTTTTTGTTTTTTGTTTTTTGTTTTTGTTTTTTTGAGACAGGGTTTCTCTGTGTAGCCCTGGCTGTCCTGGAACTCACTCTGTAGACCAGGCTGGCTTCAAACTCAGAAATCAGCCTGCCTCTGCCTCCCGAGTGCTGGGATTAAAGGCGTGCATCACCATGGCCCGACTTAAACTTAAATTCTTAATTACAGTGTAAGTCATATCACAAGTAACAGATTGGAAATAAAATATTGGCACAGCCATAATGTCCACGAGGACATCGCCCCCCCCCCATGTCCCTTCTTCACGTGAACTGACAGAGTGTGAGGCCGCCACTAGCACAAAGATTGTGGCAACCCCTGCCCTGAGCAGAGGAGGCCTGGGTCTGATCCCGCAAGTGACTATGAAGGGTGTCATTCAGCACCGAGTAGAAATAGAACCAGCTTTGATTTCAAAGAACAAACAGAAGCCAGAAGAAGGAAGCTTTTCACTGTTTTGGGCAGGGACAGGGGTTCTCAAGCGCAGCCCCGAGGCAGCATTAAGGCAGGATGGACGGGTTGCTGGAGAGTCACTTCCTTTTATTCATAAAAACCAATCCAGTGACACTATATGGACATCATGAGTTACCTCGAGAAGGTTCCTCGTAGCCACTGAAAGATGACTGGAAGAAGAACGATTTCATGAAGGTCAGCAGAATCCAGCCAAGAGGGCGTCTTACTCCGGAGGCCTTCCCTCAGAACAGGCTGGTCAGGAAGCAGGCTGCAGCAAGGGGGGGGGGCATTCAGTTCTGAGGGATGGAAGAAGAAGGAGTGGAGAGCGCTGCACTGGGCCTGCCATGCCCAAGGCCCTGGGTTCAAGCCGAAGCATCCAATAAAGGCTTCTCTCTGAGACTGTGCCAGGTGTGTGGCTGACACCCACATCAGCTGTCCAGAAGGCCTGGTCTACATAGTGATGCCTAGGTCAGCCAGGACGAACATAGTGAAGCCCTGTCTTCCCCCACCCCCCAAAAAAAAGTTAAGATTAAAACCAACTAAAACCAACCAAACTGAAAAACCCGAAATTCGGCACCATTCCTGATCAGAAATAGTGGTTTTTGTTTGTTTGACTTACATATGTGTGTACCACATGCATGCAGTGTCCTCTAAGGCCAGAAGAGGGCATCAGATCCCCAGGAACAGGAGTTGGAGATGGTTGTGTGCCCCTGCGTGGGTGCTGGGAATCAAACCTTCCTCTGGGAGAGCGAACACTGTAAGCAGCTGAGCCCCCTCTCCAGCCTCCAAGCTTCTGCCCTCCATCACCAGGTCTCCAGCATTTTAAAAGGAGCTCTCTGCTCATTCTAGAGAGTCGTAGAGTCTCCCTGTGTGCAGGAAGTTCTCCTGTGCCTGGCATCCAGAAGTACCACACCCAGACTTGGGGGCCTTTCTTTCTTTTTAATTTTTAGATTTATTTATTGTTATATGTAAGTGCACTGTAGCTGCCTTCAGACACACCAGAAGAGGGCATTAGATCTCATTATGAGATGGTTGTGTTATGAGCCACCATGTGGTTGCTGGGATTTGAACTCAGGACCTTTGGAAGAGAAGTC
This sequence comes from Mus pahari, assembly GCF_900095145.1. NCBI lineage: Eukaryota > Metazoa > Chordata > Mammalia > Rodentia > Muridae > Mus > Mus pahari. Next base: position 24,154,203 of record NC_034602.1, read on the forward strand.
AGTGCTCTTAACCACTGAGCCATCTCTCTGGCATTTTCTAGGAAGGGGTCAGGTGGAGCAGAGCACAAGGCTGACAATTCTGCCTGAGCATGAGAAAGCCAATGCTCCACCTAGTGGCGGAGTTTGTTAATTGCAGGCAGAGAGCTCGCTTCCAAGTCTGGTTAGTGAGTGTCACAGTATGGTGGTTTGTGTCTCTAGTTCCAGGGCTCTGAGGGTTGAGGCAGGAGGATAGTGAGCTTCAGGCCAGCCTAGGCTACGTGAGTTTTCCTTACTTTGGCTAGAAATATTGACTGGCCAATAGATGTACTTTAGGAACCTCAGACTCCTGCTCAGTGTTCTCCCCAGCCCCACCCACAAGGGCTGGCCTTTTTATGTGCCAGTTTCTCACTCTATACACTGTGTGCAACATACTTTGAGCTCCGTGTGGGTAGTATTTCCTGAGCGAGCACCTTGGTCCCTAGAGAGGACCTAGGTGCCTTCTTTAAATGTTCCTTGTAAACAAGTAAGACCATTGAGGCTCAGAGAGAGAAAGCACTTTGACACGGGCCACACAGCAGAGAGACCACAGGTAAAACAAAACCCTTCTCTTTATCCAAGAGGATCCTGGGCTATCATGTATGCCGAGTTCCTCCCTAATCACAAGCCACCTTTCTTGCTGGCTTAGTCCACGGTGGATCAGCTGTGCCTGGGCACATTCCACCAGGACTGGCTATAAGCTGCCCAGATAACTACCAGTCCAGCTAGTGTCTGAGCCTAGTGCTGCTCCTAGCGGCTAGCCTGTGATCCACTATTCCCTGGCCTCCCCTCCTCCCGGGGCTGTGATCTGATCAGGGCAGTAGCAGATAAGGGCTCCAGCCTGTCCTGTGGAGAGGCGACTGCTCTGCTCTGGCTCTCCTATCCCCACCGCCATATCATTCTCTGGTCTTGACACTCAGTCTTCATCTTTCCCTGTGTCCTTCATGTCTATTTCTCTGTCTCTATTTCTGTCTCTATCTCCATATTCCATCTGGTCTGTCTCCTCCCCTCTTCCTCTGGCTTCCATCTTCTTGCCTTCCTTTTCCTCCGTCCCTCGATCCAGGGGAAGGAACCAATTCTATTCCTCCAGTAGACTTGGGGTAGGAGAGAAGCTGTGGCCAGGTTCTTGGGGGCATGCCCTTTCTTTTGTCCATTGTCCCTCTCTCCCCCTGCTTCCAAATAGGCTCTACTCAGATGAGTCCTGAGTGTTGGGAGCATAGCTCAGGCTTGCTGCCCTGCCTGTCTCATCTGTCCCAGGGCCCCTCACAGGCTGCTATCACTGGCCCCCAAAGCCCCCAAAGCGCTCTCTCTCTCTCTCTCTCTCTCTCTCTCTCTCTCTCTCTCTCTCTCACACACACACACACACACACACACACACACACACACACTTGTGCCAGCACAGGATTGTACCACAAGGGCAAAAACAATTAAAAAAATTTTTTTTAAAGCACAAAACAGCAACGTTGGATGCAGTGGTGAGCTAAGGGGAGGAGGCAAGAGCATGGCTGGAAGCTCCAGGGCCAGCTAGCTTGGAGCACGTGGCAGGACAGAAACAGAGTGACTTACCTCACAAAATGGGGGGCAAGGACTGAACTCAGACCTCCACACGTGCACTGTGGCACACAGGCAACTGTGGACATGCATGAATAACTTATTTTTATTTAAAAATTTATCTAGAAAAATAGCTCCATATCTAATAAACACTTTGCTCTGCTAGCTCTATCGTTATTTCTAGCTCTCTATCTATCTATATACACAGAAAGACACACTACACACACACACACACACACACACACACACTCGGAGTCCTACACTCTCTTTTTGAGGACCAGGTGGAAGCAGGACTTTGCTCTTGCTCTCTCCCAGCTGTATCCTCTGCCATTGGTGTTTGGGGACCAGGTCTCACCATGTACCTGATCTCACACTCAGCATCATGCGCCTCCAGCCTCCCAAGTCTTAACCGCTTGACTCAGGAGCATCTGAGCGCCACGTTGTTGGGTGGCTTCCTGTGAGCAGGTCAGTCACTCCATGGGGAGTTAAGGCTCAAGGCTGTTGAGCGCACAAGCCACCTACCTTTGACAGTAACATTTTATCTGTGGAAAGATAGTGTGCTAGGAGATAGAAACACAGCGGGGATGGAGTTGCAGGTAGGCTTGCTCTGCCTTGCTGGGAGTTATGTTTGCTGACACCTGTCAGCATGGAATTGCCGAAACCAGCCCCACCGGACGTGCAGCACCACAGTCCACTGTGTTATTGTCCTGACTGGGGACCGGAGATTTTTCAGCTCTTTGATCACAGGACCAGCGCCCTCTCCACAGCTGCAGCTAATCATGTGCCTTGCATTTCACACCTTGGAGGCTGAGCTCTGCATAATTGCCAACCCTTCAAAGCACCCCACCCCCCAAGAGAAATTGGGCAGACTTTCCTAGGCCTCTGCCTCCAGAGTGGGACGTTTCGGGTCTGTACTTCTGCGGCTCCTGCACGCTTCAGTAATCCCCTCGTGACTGAATTCCCCCTCTGCGCATGTGCAGGTTGACCGGCCTGTATACGCGCCCTCTGCGCTCTTCAGTAGCAGCTTTCTCCATCATTTCCCGCTCATCTCTTCTTTTGTCGTGGTGCTGGAGTAGAACCTGAGCCTCCTGCGTGCTACCCAGGCCCCCACCAAAGGCTGGCTGTTTGAGCCAGGGTCTTATTGTGTAATCCAGTCTGACTTTAAACTCAAAATAACCCCCCTGTTTCTACTTTCCAGGCTCTGGAAGCAAAGACCTATGTCCCCCTTGCCAGCCTTACCTTTAGTTCGAGACAGAATCTCGCTAAGTTACTGAAAAACTTAGGATCTTTCTGCCTCTGCCTCCAAGGCAGCTGGGATTACAGAAGTGCGGCCCCATGCTAGACGCACCGTGATCTTTTTCAAGGTGATATAGTATTCTTTATGAGGGCCCCAGCTGCCAGCTTCTTGGGATGGGCATTTGAGTTGTTCCCAGATTTCTGTTGCTACAGCCAGTTCCTTGTGTCCTTTGCAAATCCAGCTGTGAGAAATGTCTCTCTGGGAAGTGGCTGGGTCGTGGGTGTACAGGTGACAGCTTTAGTATGCATTTGGTACGCTCTAAAAGGAGCACCCACAAAGGTGGCGTAGCCCCCAAATCCTTGCCATCACATTTTTTTTTAAAAAAAAAAATAAACAAATCAGACCCTGGCATCAGTTTTGCAAGAGTCTATAGACTGTGGTTTCCATTTCTGTCTTGTGTTTGGAGGCGGGACCCTGCGGTGCACCCTGCTTTTCTCTGTTGCCTCTAGGCCTCCCCAGTTTGTCCTACTGTTTTCCTTCTGCATAAATTTGAATTCCTCTTCATTCTGAAACCACCATCTGCTCACAGCTCCAGCCCGTGTGTCTATTGCATCATCAACCAAATATTATTGGTTGACAGGAGCTCTTTACATGTGGAGGAAAAGCTTTTTTTTTTTTTTTCCTGACAGCATATCATCTGGGACCCTGATTGCTCTGGAACCCTCAGACATGCACCTGCCTCTTCCAATCCCTTTAGAGGAATCCCAACAACTGGAAGATCAAAGACAAGGTCATGGAGAGCAAGGCCCTGTCCACAGGATGCGGGTAGCCGACACCACACACTACAGAGGACACTAGTGAGAGGACTCAGAGCCAGCCCTGCCAGCTGGAGAGGAGGAGAGCGTGCCAGCGGCACAGGTCTGTCCATCTGCCTCAGCCTCCCTAGGTGAAGCCCTGGGCTAGGATCCATGTCTCTTGTGGCCTGTCTACCTAAGTGGCCACAGACAGCCAGAGCCACTGCCGGAGAGGAGCAGGCTCCTACCCAGGGACCTGGGAGGGGTCAAGGGGAGCCAACTCTGTAAAGTGCAGGGAGCTGAGAGAACCCCCTGGCCCTGCCCCCAGGCTCCCATGTGAGCTGACACCTACAACCTGGAGCCCTCTCTTTAGAGCACCCCTCTCCCCATGTGCCTGTCTCTTCTCCCTTTTCCCACTTCCTTTCTGCATATTTCTGGCTGTTTCATTGCTATCTCTGCTCTGTGGCTTGCTTCCTTCCCTTCTTGTATACAGGGACTGAGACGGGGTCTCATGTAGCCCAGGCTAACCTTAAACCCTTGATCCTCCCACTTCCATCTCCCAAGTGTTACCCTCCTCCTCTTCCTCTTCCTCCCCTCCTCCTCCTCCTCTCCTCTTCTTCCTCTCCCCCCCTCCTCCTCCTCCTGAGTCTCTGTCACTTTCTGGTACTCCCAGTGATGATTCACACCCACCTACACCTCCCCCCACCCCCAGGGAGGGTCAGGTGAAGGCCCCAGAGCCCACTCAGTGCCACCTAGGACCAACATGGCAGCCAGCAGTTCAGAGCCGTCTGGTGTGAGCTTTGCCTCTTGCCTGCCCTTTACGCTCCCAGAGCTAACGTTGGGAGCTCCAGCCTTCATGGGAGCTGTATCCAGCAGGAGGGGTCCTGAGCTCACTGGAGCAGGCATACGCATACCTTTCCACGTTGCAGAACACATTTCTAGGCCCCTGCTCAGCCTCTGACTGACCCTGCCTCCACCAATTTGGGATTTAAGTCAGATGGAATCTCAGTTAATGCCCCTTCATCCCAACTTTAAATATCATTAAATATATCAGTTCTCACTTGACTAATTACTACTATTTATAATACATACGCATGCCGGAGTATGGGTGCCCAAAAAGCTCCCCTCTGCTCAAAAAACTTCATAATGAGACCTCCTCAGTCCACTCTTGCTGACAGAGTGGGGTAAAAGGGGAAACAGAGTAAGGAATCAGAAGGAGGCAGGGAGGCAGGGCAGATGGAAAGATCCAGGGAGGGAAGGAGGAAGTGACATTGTTAGGAAGACCTCTCCTAAATCCATCCCTTCATAGTTAAGAAAAAAAAAAATCAGTCACAAGAAGTTTCAAGTCCTCCTGTTACCCCCATCTTCCAGATGGAGAAACTGAGGCTGGAAAAGGCCTTATAGATGACTGAGAACTCCTGCCCCTGATTTTGGTGCCCTGTCGCACAAGGATTTCTTGTGAGCTTTACTTTATCACTCCAGAAGGCCCAAGCTGTTTCTCTGGAGGAGTTGAGAGAAGGGTGGGAAGCCTCACCAGCTCTAATTTATGATTTCCCGGCAGTTTCCTTCCCCTGCCTGCCAGCCTCAGCCGGGTAAGAGCAGCTAGCTCACTGAGTGAGCAAATAACAGCAGGGCAGCCACAGCCAGCCAGCCAACCAGAAGGCCTCCTCTACCCAGCCCCAGGCCTCCTCTGCCCAGCCCCAGGACACAGCCAGCCCTCCTTGACCATTTATTTCCCCCAGCCTGGAAGGGTCTAGAAGGCACTGCCTTTATCTGAATAGCCTTTGACGGCGGATTTGTGAGGCCTGAACGCCTGGGGTTATGGGCATGGATCAGATCAGCCAGGGCCGAGTTCTGCCTTGTTGTTGGGGACAGGCACTTCAGGTATCCTGAGCTAGGCAGCTGTCTCATGGGACACAGTGGGGACGGGGGCCAGCCCGAGCTGAGGTCCAGATGGAGTTCCCAGGGGAAAGAGGCCATGGCCCAGGTTTGTTTGGGACACAGCATTTCCTGTTTGGACAAGGCTGAGTGGATGGCTGCTCCCCATGCCCTATGGCTAGCTCTAAGAGGTTCCTCTGTGTTTCCTGTGGTCCCTCAGTGTGTGGATCCAGCTCTCTGCCTATCTCCACGTGCTCTGTCCCCTTCAGCCTCCAGATGGAAGCCCAAGTCTGTGCCAAGTTCCCTCACCCTAAAGAACCCTCCTGTGGGGCTTGGCCAGAGGATAGTATACCATTTGATTGTAGCACAGGGCCTGCCCACCACTGTCCAGCAGCCCTGAGCCCTACACCTGGGAGCCAACTGCTGCCTCCTGGATGGTAGAGCCTGGCCTGTGGTCAGCCTGGGGGAGCAGGGGGACAAAAGAAGCTGCTGTCAGTGCTGGTAGTTATGGTCTGGTTCTGGTAGGCGAGGAGATCAGGCTCAGGGTGTGTGTGTGGGGGGGGGGGGCTTCAGTCACAGGGACAAGTCCTAAGACTCTCTCAAGCCAGTGACCACTCTCCCCCAGCTCAGTGGACACAGAAACCTCCAGTAAACCAAAAGCCCATCCCTGAGACACAGCCTGCTTTTCTGAACCTCTGGAGTGAGAGAGAGAGAGAGAGAGAGAGAGAGAGAGAGAGAGAGAGAGAAAGAGAAAGAGAGAGAGAGAGCCCCCACTTCACACCAGCTTCTGACCCCTAAGACCACCTCAGGGAAATGAAGGCTGTCTCACCTTCCCAGAAGAGGGGATGGGCCCTGCCTCGGGTCACGCGGCTCTCAGTGGGCACAGAACAGCCTGGTTATGGTATAAATCAATATTCTAGACTATGGGTTTCCAGCCTCAGTCAGACACTTACTTCACTGTGGGAAAATGACAATAGCTTTTACTGAGTCTTTCACAGGGAAAGCGACCATCTAGAGCTGCAGGGAGCTTCTATGCATTTGGTGATCTGTTGAGGAACCTGGGCGTCCTAACTTACAGGAGTGTCTCAGATGACTACTAACAGGTGCTGGGCCTTCCTCCTGGCTGATGGCATGCGCTACTACAGCATGCTCTCAGCAGTGCCTCTGGGATGGTGGGGTTTGATCTTGGCCACTTGACTGGGGCCTCAGACAAACCTGGATCCGTCAGTAGGATGTGCATTTAGGGGCAGAATCAAGTTGTTAATCTGCCTGGGGCAAAAACAAGGCAAAGTTTGGAGGTATAGGCAAGGTCATAGGTTCAATTCCAAAATTGTACAAAACAAGACACGCCCCCCCACCCCCCATGAAGGCATAGCCAGGGAGTCAAGGGACTGACTGATTTGGTATCAAAAGACAGCACACATCAGTGCCAACAATCTCAGTGAAGGGAGGCAGGCACCCCTAAGGGGGCCAAGTTAGGCCCACGTCCATGCCCTTGGAGGGAGTTGGGAGATTTGGAGGGCCATGCGCATCTGGGACATCATAAGCCTGCCCAAAGGCCTACAAGGACCAAACAAGAAGCTCAGGCTCAGACACAGGGAAGACTCGTGTAAGCCGGCGTGGGCAGAACAGTCGAGAGACAGGGTTTGAACAGCCTCTTGGAGACAGGGCTGGGGCTCTTTCTTCCTCTGCAAAGGACTCTGGTTATGCCCTGGGCCTGACTCTACCCACGGGTTCAGGAGAAGCAATCCCCAGGACTCAGACTGTCTTTGTTTCCTCGCAGAGATAGGCAAGCAACCACAGGAGCATGGCCCCTTGCACAGCTGAGCTGGGTAAAGATTCCCTGACCTAGGCTGCTCACTGCTGGGGTGAGCAGTAGACGCTCTTCCGTGACCTTCCATTGTGATGACTCTGCTCTCGGGTACAGCTGGGCACAGTATCGAACCCCGCATGCAGGAGCAGAGGCAGACAGACAGACAGACCTCTGTGAGATGAAAGCTAGCCATATATATATATATGGCTATATACATATTCCAGACCAAACCAGGACATACAGAGAACTCATCTTAAAAAAAAAAAAGAAAAAGAAAGAAAATCATACTTCATATACACACATACATAACATGTACACATGTACACAAACATGATATTGCATGCATACAAGCATCTCACATATACACAGACATACATGCATACACATACCCACCACACAAACACATACATTGTTCATTCAAATATGGTGTAAATAAGCAAATACTGCCTATGCTCACAAACACATCATGTACATGCAGATCCCACACATCCATGTATACAGCGCCGTGCATGCACACAACATTATCCATGCACACAAATAGTCTATCATGTCTGCCCAGGCAGACTCCTTGCACCTGCTATGCCCGGTGGAACATGCCTGAGTCCCACCCAGGCCCTCTGCTCTCAGCCAGTCCTTACCTTAGGGAAACTGAGGCCCATGCCAAAATGCTGTCCACACTTGTGCTTAAGAGGCCCCAACACTGAGATGAGGGGATTGTGGGTCTGGGGTTACTCTGCCAGAATGCTCTGGGTCTTAAGTGTCTCCCTATAAAACAGGTATAAGGGAACCTGCACTTAGAAGACGTCTAGGGAGCACCTGAGCCTCGGGTTGCTCCTCCGTAACATGGGCAACTTAGCCAGCCCAGCACGGAGTGATGAAATCTTCAGCCAGGGCAGGATGTATGGGGTGAGATGCCTGGGACAATGGCACAGCTCGCGCAGGAAGCCTGTGTTGGGTCGATGGGAAGATCCTGTGTGTTCGGGAACCCGGTTCCGCAAAGATGTCAAAGATGTGCATCCAGAGGCGATCGCTCTGGAGTGGTGGGTTCGGGTCCTGGAAGCGTTGCGGGGGCGAGAGGGCGGGGGCGGCCAGGGCCTCAGTTTCCCAGTCTGCGGTTTCAGGTGGGCACCTGGAGGGCGTCCTGGCGGGGGCGCGGACGGCTTCCGGGTTGGCGGAGGGCGGGGGGCGAGGGGCGGGCGAAGCCGAGCGCCCCCGCCCTGCTCCGCCCGGAACCGGCTCTGCGCGCCCGCGGCTGCGGCGGGGACGACAGCATGGGCGGCCCGCGGGCCTGGACGCTGCTCTGCCTCGGGCTCCTGCTCCCGGGAGGCGGCGCCGCGTGGAGCGTCCCGGGCGCCCGGTTCTCGGGTCGCAGGTAAGTCCCCCCTAGCTCTGTGCAATCCCGGCACTGGGGTGAGGGAAGCGGACTCCAGCTCCGTGTAACCCCAAGACTGGGACAGGGACCCGATCCCAGCTCCGTACAATCCCGCGATTGGGACAGAGACTCGACCGCAGCTCTGTGCAACTCGGGGTCTGGGACAGACACCCGACCCCAGCTCCGTGCAACCCTAGAACTGGCACAGAGACCCGACCCCAGCTCCTTGCAACCCTGGGACTGGGACTGGGAACTGGACCCCAAGCTCCGTGCAATCCCGGGACATCGGAGGCAGTCCGGGACTGGAGCAGGGGCTCCATCGCTCATCTCTATACCATAAGCAGTGGGAGCAGGGGCTTGGCACGCTGTGCTCAGGAGAGCCGGCTCACCTACTTCTGTGTGAAAGAACAGACAGCCCCCCCCCCCCCGAGATCCCGGAGGCCCCAGAAGGTGGACCCATGGCAATGCAACAGAGTTTCCCAGGACTTCTGTGGGTCTCGCCCAAGCCCCCCTCCCCTTCATGTACATGTAAAATGCCAGGGTCGCCCCTTAGCCAGCCCTTCAGGAATCCCCTCCCCTTTCCCCTGCTACTGTCTTTTTTTTAATGTCCCAGCTATTTATTTCGCTCGGAGGAAGGACGGGGGTGGAGACTGCACAGTGGGTCAGTGTCAGAGGCCCCCTGGGACCTGGCATTTGGTTGGCCCTCCAAAGAGCCTGTGACTCTCTGCCGGCCTTTGTGGAGTGTTTCCCAGGATCTGGACCTGAGGGTCTTTTTCTAGACAGTGCCTTCAAGACTGGAGGATGCAGGGAAACTTGTCCCCACTCAATAGAGGGGCAAACTGAGACTAATGATGGCTCGCAGTGGGTATTCATGGAAGAACTGGGATTCAGCTCTCCCATTCTGGTCTTGATGGCAGAGTTTGAACCTGCCCTGGCCCCTGCTCTGTCCGGAGCCCCTGGCCCTGTCTCCAGGACAGACAATGTGGACTAACCAGGCCTCTTAGCCTTTCAGTCCATTCAAAGGCCCATGAGGGCCCCACCCCCCTGTGGCCTCACTTCTTTCTTTTTAGAAGTTTCCCTTTCTCAGTGGTCAGAGGCCAGCAACCCTCCCTGGGAGCTAGCAAAAGCAGGTGGCAGGGTAGAGGGGGTAGCGCAGGCTCAGGGGTAGAAGTGGCCGAGGCAGCAGAGGCCAGAGGAGCAGTTAGCTGTCTGAGATGGGGACAGCCGTGTGGCAGATGCCACAGCACCCCTACAGTGTGCCAACCACAGCTGGTGTGGGCTGGCACGGTTCCTGCGTCCATTGCTTCTAGAACCTTCCCAGCTGCCATCCGAGGCTCGCTTCTCTTCTGCTGTCTGTTTTATAAAGAAACAAAGGCTCAGAGTGGGGAATTGCCTGTCCCACTTCATAGAGTAAGGCCCCACATAAGAGGGATGAGGATTTGGGGCTTCCCGGGGTCAGACTTGGGGTGATGGGTGAGACACTCCCCTCCAGCCGGCCCAAGGCCACCGCTTCCGAGTTGTGCTCCGTGTGCCCGTGGGCAGGTGTCTGGGCTTCACCCAGTCTGTCCCAGCAGTCTGTCCCAGCAGTCTGTCGTCACAAAGCTCTTGCAGCAGCCCGCTCATACCCATCTTACGGACACAGAGACCTCAGTTTCCCCTTTTGCTTATCCTGTGTCTGAAGGTCTGTTCTGAGAGTGAAGACCAGCACAGGGAGCCCCACTGGTTACCATCTTGAAGTAGGGTAGGGACCTAAAACCGGAGTTACCTGCGGTCCTTGGCTGCCGGGACCTCCCCTCGTGGTCCTACCCCAGCGTCTTGGAGACAGTATGAGGATGTTGCGCCTTGTCAACCCTCCCTCCACTCCCAGCCAGGCGCCCCGGGCACCCCTTGGCAGCTGAAGGACTGAAGGCAGAAAAGAGGCTTTGTGCTGAGGAGGGGGAGGCCCGGGAAGGCATCCAAGGGGCCACCCCCAACCCCAGGAATGTGGTGAGACTTTGAGCCCCTACAACTAGGATGCCCAGGGGCTCTGCAGAGCCACCTTGGAACACTTGGCTGCTGCCAGTCCGCATCCCATAGTAGGATGACTTCCTGGCCCTGTGACATCTCCTCCCCCCTCAGTCCTACTTCTCTGAATGGTTCCAGCATTCACAAATCCCAGTTCTACGCCCACATGGCTAACCCAGGTAGGTGCCTCCTCTCAGACCCTCATTTCTCGCTGTGTAAAGCTCATGGAACCTTGTGAAGATATGACGCTGGTGTCCTGGGCCCCAAGGGAAGACCCTACCCCCCTCCAGCTGGGCTGTCATCTGTCATAGCTGACTGTGGCACCTCAGGGCAGGAAGAATGGGTGGTAGGGGGAAGGCTTGCCGAGAGCACTGTGCATGGAAGCCATTCTGCTCTCCCCATTTGCAGATGGGGAGCAGCAAGGCCGGAGGTAGTCAAGGCCATGTCCAGGGAAACTGTCCCAGGACTGGAGGCGCAACCTGGTGTGGTTCAGGATGTGGCTCAGGTTATGGCTCTTGTCACCCCACCCCCACCTCAGCCTCAGTTCTTTGCTCTTCTTTTCATAACGGCCCTTGGCCCCTGGCCCGCTTGGCTGCCTTCTGCAATTAGTTCCTATCACTGTTCCGGATCGCAGCCCTGGGCCCTGTGGAGACAAAGTCCCCTGGGCCCCTCGCCTCAGGGAGTGGAGGGCAGTGTGTAGGTCCACTAGAGAGGGTGGCTGGTGCCAGGCTGAGCTGGTCTGGCCTGTTTTTTCCCCTTTGGTGGCCTCTGGAGGCTCTGGGGGTGCTGAGTGGCTGAGGTGGGGGGCCAGGGAAGGTTATGTTGTCTCCTCTCAGCCCCGCCCAGGCTCTACCTCCCAGCTCAGCCTCACCTGGCTCTCAGACACCTTATCACTGACCACACCCCAGGGAAGGAAGTCCTCGGGATGCTGGGCTGTCTCTCTGAAAGCCCTAGGTCTTCACTTCTCTGCCCAGCCCCCCCCCCGTGTTCAGTCGCGAAGTCAATTAATAAACACCCCTGAGCAGGCCCGGGTTGACTTCTGTACAGACCCGGTCCCTGCTTAGACTCTCTTCCCCGAACTCGTGGGAGAGAATAGGGCTCAGAGCTGCTGTACCAGTGTGGACCTTGAGGTTAGGACCCAAAGGATGAATAGGAGTTGCCAGAGTGAGGGGGTGGAGCTCTGAAAATAGATTCTAAAGATCAAAGCGGGAGAAGGGGAAGCTTGGCCACATGAGCACTCAAGAGGTGTGAGCCGTGTGAAGGACTGAAGCAGCGGGACTTGGGGACAATGCAGAGCCATGGTAGACTGAATTCCATGGCTAGCGTGACCACACGTGATAAATGCTTTGCAAAAAAAGCTGTTTGCACAGACCATTAAGATGGCTCGGCAGGTAAAGGTGCTTGCTACCAAGCCTGATGACCTGAGCTCAATTCTCAGGACCCACCTTAGAAAGGACAAACTGACTTCCACAAGTTGGCTTCTGACCTCCATACACATTTAGGCCTGTGCACGTGTGTGCACACATACATGCATGTAACATGCACACATGCAGATGCATATATACACATGCATACAAATAAATATATACATAGCGAACACACACAAATGTACATGCAAATACATATAGGCACACACATGTGCACATACATAAATTAAATGTGAAAAAAAAAACAAGAAAACTCTCCTGATATTCCTGAAAATCGGCAAGAGGGGGCATTAGGCTAATGCTGTGGCCTGTGAGCTTGACCACCAGGTGCTAACCTTGAACACCACCTGGTCTAAGTGTCCCTTCCCCTATAAAATGTCTGGCCAGCTACTGGCTCCAAAGGTCCTTCCTTGGGATTACAGAGTTCACCGTGTCGCAAACACCAAAGAACAGCCTGAGACCTTTAATTAAGGAAGAAAAAAAAATGTCTTCCTCTAGCCTGGTCCACAGCTGCGGGAGGGGATGTTCACATGCAAGTGAAGCATGGATGAATGTGCACAGACTCTAATGCATGTGAGCCCTGCTGCACCTGCCTCTGCCAGTTTGTGTATGAGCACACCTGTGTGCTTAGCGAGACTACATGACACTGTGCATTTGTGTGGAAACATGCACAGGACGTGACCTCTGTCTGTCTGTCCAATGTGTGTGTGTGTGTGTGTGTGTGTGTGTGTGCAGGAACATGTTGTCTTGTGTGGGCCTTGATCTTTGTATAGAAGTCTGTGTGCTTTGTGGGTCTGTGCGTGTCCTTGCCCGCACATTTCCAAGCATTTGTAGGTGCACATGCCCTCGAAAGTGCTTCCACCTGTGTGTTCCCATAGACAGCCCCAAGCTGTATGTGTGAACTTGCACACCACAGACAATGCTCATCTGGTTCCCAAGGGTCCCTGAGCCTCGGGCTTCTGAGCGCTACCCAGGTGAGCTCCTTCACTCAGGAGTCCTGAACCAGCCTGAGTTGGGAGTCCCTGGACCCCTGAACTGGATGTTAAGTTTTACACACTTGGAGGGAGATGCTTATGCTCCTACTTGCTGAATCCAACCCAGCAGCCTGCAGGCCAGCTCTAGGGATCTGAGTCTGTACACGGTGGGGACTTGTTTTTTTTTTTTTTTTTAAATCTCTAAAATTATTGTGTGTGTGGGTTTGGGGACTCACACCTTTAATTCTGGTGCACTGGAGGAAGAGGCAGGGTGATCTCTACAAGTCTGAGGCCAGCCTGTTCTACATATTGAGTCCCAGGGCAGCTAAGACCAGACTACATAGAGACCCTGTCTCAAAATACAACTCTCGATAGATAGATAGATAGATAGATAGATAGATAGATAGATAGATAGATAGATAGATAGATAGATAGATAGGTAGATAGGTAGATAGATAGATAGATAGGTAGATAGATAGGTAGATAGATAGATAGATAGATAGACAGACAGACAGACAGACAGAGGTATATATCTTGTGTGTGTGTGTGTCTGTGTGTGCATGTGTGCATGTGTATTGGTGTTATGGGACATACTAGCGTGGAGGTAACTCTGGGAAGCAGGTTTTCTCTCTCCACCCATATGCGGGTTCCAGGGATTCAACTTCGATCCTCAGGCATTTACAGCTGAGCCGTTTGCCGTTCTTTTTTATTTTTCTGAGGTGCGAGTGAGTCTCCTGGGCTAGGCCAAGAGACTCGGCCTTCAGAGTGCAGAACGGCTAGTGGCATGAGTGTGGTTAGGGACTGCCGTGGATGGAGCCATGGTCCTCCTTTGCGCCCTCGGGACCGGCTGTGCTTAACCACCCATCCCCTAGTCCCCTTACCTCGCAGAATTAGGCAGCTGGTTTGTGTCTTTCTCTTGTCCCCCTCTGTGGATGTGAGAGAGGTCAGGCCCTGACTCGCCGATCCTGATGTCCCCTCTCTGGGACAGCACAGATGACCGACCTGTCTGGATGCCAGATTGTACACACTGGGCACTTACTACATGCTAGGGATATTTAAATGGTTCTCTACTAAGCCAGAAAAACGTCCCTCCATTTTAGAGAGGAAACTGAGACCCCAGGAAGAGAAGACAGCATGTCACCAGGCTGGGGCACAGGGCCAGAGTTGAGCCCAGGAATGTGGATAGCCAGGCCTGGCCTTTGGCTCTTGCAGAAGGCATTAGCTCCATCTCCTCCCTGTGTTGGTTGAGACATGGTCCGTGGCTCTGTGAGGGTCCCCGTCTGGGAACATGCTGACCTTGGGCTCAAGGGCACAAAGAGCCTCTGCTGGGGAAGACAGCCCAAGCTGAGAAAGGCCACCTGACACCGTCTCCTCCTTCCTGTGCCCCAGCAAATTACCCTGGACTCCTGACCTCAGGCTGGGCTGAGGGCTGCTGAACACCTGGAATGTCCCTGTCCCCCACCCTGCACCAGTCCAGCTGTCCCCACCCCCACCCAGCTGCCCTGCCTCTACCGCCCCAGGAGAGACAGCCTCGGCGCGTGAGGGCAGGGAAGAACCAGCCAAGGGGAGGAAGTGTCCAGGGGGAGGGAAGCTGAGGGAAAGGACAGCAGGGCTTGGCAGGAGCACTTCCTGACCCAGGGAAAGGTGAGGATTGACCCAGCTATAAGGCCTCAACAGAAGGCTAGGCCTCCACGGGCTAACCTGAGAACCAGCTGACACACACAGCCAGAAGCAAGAAGCTTCCAGAAAGGACGAGAGCTTGTGGAATGGTGCATGCCTGTGGTCCCAGAGTTAGGAAGAAGAGGCAGGAGGATCATTGGGACCAGCCTGGAATACTTAAAGAGATTCTGTCCTTTTTTTTTTTTTTTCTTTTAAATTTTTTTTTTTGGTTTTTCGAGACAGGGTTTCTCTGTGTAGCCCTGGCTGTCCTGAAACTCACTCTGTAGACCAGGCTGGTCTCCAACTCAGAAATCCACCTGCTTCTGCCTCCCAAGTGCTGGGATTAAAGGCATACACCACCACTGCCCGGCAAGAGACTCTGTCTTAAATAAACAACCACCAAAATAAAGTAGACAGAGACAAGCAAGCGCCCCCTGCTTCCGCACATGCGTAGATAGGTGTGCATGGCCATAGGATAACCGAATCTTGTCAAACTGTCACCTCTGGGACGGAGAGAGCATTGTCCTTCTCAGACACCCACAACAGCTTGCCTTGGGACACTTGCTGCACCAGAGTTGTGCCTGGCCTTCTGCTGTTCCTTTATTTACGTTCTTGCACCCTAGACGTGGGGAAGACCGAGGGAGGCTACAGTGGTCTCTGTGGGTAGCTGCCCATCATGGCTTGGACTCAGCTCCAGCGGACCCCACAGCTTGTCTCTTAATCCCTGACTGAAAATGTTTCTCCTAAGAAAGAAGCGAAGATTCTGTAACTTTGAAATGGTATGCTTCAACTGGTTCAACTGGTGGAGCAGTAGTTGGCGAGCAGAGGAGGTAGAGCCCCAGCCACTAGACCCTGCCCCACCCACCCTGTTCCTGCAGCTTGCTCTCTAAGGCCTCCTGGGAGCCCCCAGCATGAACACTCCATCTAGGGCCATCGAGTTCACCCACCGCGGGCTGCAGGCTCTGCAAAGCCTTCACCTAAAAGACACAGAGAGCCCGGTGGTCTCTCTGCCTGGAGACTGAGGGCTCGGGAGAACACATGGTCCCCTCTGCCCCATCCTCTTGGTGTCCTGGACCTGCCCCTTGAGCTTCCCTTCTGTGGGTTTGTCTCAGGAACTGGTGCTCCTACGTGGTGACCCGGACAGTCTCCTGCCACGTGCAGAATGGAACCTACCTCCAGCGAGTGCTACAGAACTGCCCGTGGCCCGTGGGCTGCCCTGGGAGCAGGTGAGCAGAATTGTGGTGGGGACAGAACACTGGCTCTGCAGGTCGGGGCCCAACACGGGCAAAGGCCTGGGTGATTGCATGGGGTACCCGGGAAGATTGGGAGCCTCAGGATGGGTGGGACAAAGACAGCATTGTGTAGGGAGGAAACTTCAGAGCTCTGAGCAGCACAGTTAGGGCAGGCTAGCCCAGCCGGCAGCGGAAATCCAAGAGTGGAGGTGGGAGAGGGTCCGGGAAGCTCTGACTTTGTCTCGGGGGGTGGCGCCTTTTCCTGCGGCGGGAACGGTAGTGGCAGACCCTGTCTGAACCGGGGTACCTGGCCTTTCTTTCAGCTACAGAACCGTGGTGAGACCCTTGTACAAAGTGATGTACAAGACAGTGACGGCCCGAGAATGGAGGTGCTGCCCTGGACATTCGGGGGTGACCTGTGAGGAAGGTAGGACCTGGGGCCTGGGACAGATGGTGAAGTGCCTCCCGTGCCTGTGATGCTGTCGTGCCCCTTCGTGACCGCTGCCTCTTAAGGACCCAGGAGAGTCTCATATCTGTTGTGCCACCTCCTTTGAAGTCCTGCCATCCCCAGCTGGGTTGTTTGTTTTTTCCTAACTCGTGTTAGCCGGCTTTCCATCACTGTGACAGAATACTTCAGGCAATGCATTTACAGAGCAAAAGGGTTTATTCTGGTTCACATTTTGGTCTTTGGGCTTCAGGCCTGTGGGGGAGGCACATCCTGGCAGGAGCGCATCACATGACTAATACAGAAAAACAGTTTCTTGTAGCCCAGGTTAGTCTTGTACTTTCTGTATAGCCAAGGATAACCTCAAACTTCTATTCCTCTTTCCTCCATCTGTCAGCGCTGGGGTTATAGGTGTGGGCCACCATGCCAGGTGCTTTATGCACGTTGGGCAAACATTCTAGCAACTCAGCCCATTGGCCCCACCTCTTAAAGGGCACACCAACAGTGCCACTCTGAGGACCCAAGTTTCAGCATCTCAGCCTGTGGGATGTTGAACACTCAGGCTCTGCACTGGAGAAATCCATCCAGATGATCCCACGGGATAGCAAAGCCCATGGCATCTGGAGGCCAAGAGCTATCTGAGCCTGGTAGGAAGCGGGGTCAGTGCGTCATTCCCTACATCAAAAGAGACTAAGGCCCAACAAGGTAATGGCCACCCAGAGCAAATGGCAGACTTGGACCTCAAACCCTGTGTGCCTGGTTCTGTTGTCTTGAGTCTTTGGGATACCATTCATCCGTGTCCCATCCTGGGGTCCCCTTTCACACATTCCCTGTCTGCATGTTATTTTGGGGGTGGCTCAGCACCAGAGCCTGCAGTTCTCCCTGGGCCTTCCTGTCTCTTGTACTGCTGGGCTCTCGGCTGCTTCACTGCCTGACTGAGCCCACGGCAGCAGGGGTGAAAGGGTCAGGTGCTTCACACCCAGGGGTGGCCCTACTGGGGATAAAGTGGAATCAGTCTGAGAACCTGGCCTTAGAGAAGGCCCCATGGCACACAGATATGTCCCAGTTCCAGAAACAGGGACACATAAGTGGGGCTCTGCATCAGGGGAGCAAGGAGCCGAGTGAAGCCCCACCTCCTGCCAACTCACACTGGAGAAACTGAGGGCAGAGAGGCGGAGTTAAAGGCCCACAGTCCATTGCGAGAGGGGTAGGACTCATCAATAGAGTACTTGCCTGGCGAATACAAAGCTCTGGGTTCCATCGCTAACCTGGAGCTGAAGATAGGGATAACACTGGGCCCAAACTGATGGAAGAACAAGATAGGAGAGAGGATTGCACGGTCCCGAGACAGGGGTCTCCAGTGGGGCTGGAGAAGAACGGAGCGGCCATGCCCTAGATCAAACACCCCGCAGGGGGAATATGCAGTCCATGTGGGAGGCTAGAAGCCTGGACCAGTGTCCTCCCCATCAATAGAAGGGAAGGTAGATGGTGTCCCAAGGGTAGAAAGGAAAGCTGGCTGCTAGGAGCAGCTGCCAGGGAGACCACGGTGGTACTGTGGGCAAATCCCAGGGTGTGGGAGCTCAGGTGAGGCCTTATCAGGCAGTGGCTACTGTGTCTCTGGGGCCTTGGTGAGCAGTTGAGGGAGGCTAGAGGCCATGTGTGGGCAGCTGCAGGAGGCTGTGTGCCAGCCACCTTCAGGGTCTACCACTCTCTCTGTGGGGCTTTCAGGTCCCAGCCCAAGGACATGGCACCCAGAGCCACCTACCAGCTGTGAACCTTTAGCTCAGAACTCCCCAAGCGTTACACAAGAGCCCTGTACTGCAGGACGGCCATCTAAGCAGTGTGCCTGTCCTGTGTGTGTGTGTGTGTGTGTGTGTGTGTGTGTGTGTGTGTGTGTGTATCTGTGCGTCTCTGTGTGGGTAGTGGGTGGTGGGGCAGGGCATGGTGGTGCACCTTTAATACCAGCATTTCGGAGACAGAGGCAGGCAGATTTGTGTGGGTTCAAGGCCAGCCTACATAGAGCAACCAGAGCTACACAGTGAGACCCTATCTCAAAACCAAGCCAAACCAGGGTGTGCGTGAGTCTTTAGTGAAGGGCGCCAGGCTGTCGGGTGCACTTACAGCAGTCTGGGCTCTCCATCTGAATCTCAGGGCTCTCACCTGTGAGACTGTTGAGTCTGTGAATGGAGTCCACTTCCCCGGAATTGAAATGAGGTTGTGTGCCAGGCTGCATGGTGGTAGATGGGATGGGGAGCTGTTCCCATCTACAAGGCTAGAGCTAAGGGGTGTAGGTGTCCAGCCCAAATATTCTGGGAAACTGGGAGTGGGGGTTGGGAGGCATGGGGACATTTCCAGCCCAGCCTGGCCTCTGTCTGCCCTTCCTCCCACAGCTGGATTTAGGCCACCCTCTTCCAGCTGCTTCCCCTGATGTCGGCTGCTCTATGGCTGTCCCATGGCTGTGACATGACCCTGGGCCCCAGAGCTGCATCACCAGCAGCAGCAGGGACTGGAGCAGCCACAGAGGAAGGCAAGCACTGCCATTACAGAGTCACCAAAAGAAAGTGGACAGTTGTGCCTGGCACTTTTTACATACTCCAGATAAGTCTCGCCTGTGCTGGGTGAGGATTCCACGCTGGACCTGGTCCCTCAGCCAGACGCTCACCCAGCCAGTGACTATACTGCTGGTGGGCTGGGCTGCTTTCTGTATATAAGGAATGGGGACAGGGAATGAGGACAGTCTCAGTCACTGTTTATGATTACAAGTGAAGGTCCCTTATCACAGATGAGACTGTGAGGCTCAGAGAGGGGAAGAGACCAGCCTGGGCTCACACAGCAGAAGAGAGCTAGAGTTGAGACTCACCTATCCTTTGGTCCTTCCAGGCTTTGAGAGGAAGCCGTATGGCTAAAAAATAACTTGGCCCAGGCATACCTGGCCATCTACTTGTGGAAACAATGGATGAGAAAGATCTGGGGTCAAAACATACTACACAGGCAGGGCAGGCAGAGAGCTGACCCAGTGCCGGGGGCCCTGGCTGGAAGGGAGGAAGAGTGTAGCAGTCACATCCTTTGGACCAGCGCCCGAACCTGTGCAGAAGGTAGAGCTGCTTAATCTTCCCCATACACCTCACCCCATCACTCTACCAAAGGGCCGCCTGCAGTCCTACTGTGCACCCGTCCCATAGTCCAGATGATAAAGCTTAGGCCTTGGGAGGCCATGGGCATGTAAGTAATGTAGGCAGGTTCTTTCCAGTGGCATCCTGCCCAGCCCCTCCTGCAATGACAGTGACAAAGGGGACAGGGAAATCACCACTGTCCTCTGCGTCATCACAGTGAGGATCAGACAGGGGAAAGCTGTGGGTCCACTCAAAGTGGGTTAAACTGGCTCTGGAGTGGGTCTTGCGCTCTGCGGCAGGCAGCACGGCTGGAGATGTCCCAGGGAGCACGCTCAGACAGGCGGGGTGCTGTGAGCACCTCCAGACTGAAAACTGCAGAAGCTGGGGCTCTCCCTCCTCTGTTCATGGCTCCCCTGGAGATGTGTAGCCTCTGCTTCCCTTCATTGGTTCATGTCTTCCACTATGTCTTTCCTGTCCCTTTCTGGGGCCCCCACAACCTTTGTTCTCCGTGGTGGGAAACCAGAGATGGACATTCACTAAGCTATCACAGCCCCAAAGCCTTGGAGTAGAAGGGAGGCAGGTCATGGCCACGCCCTTCCAGGCCCCTCAGCTTCCCTCTCCACTTTCCAGGGCTGGGCACATCCCACACATGTCTGTCTTGTGCCAGCCAGGTGCCAGGTACAGAGCCAAACCTGTGCTTTGCCTTATAGGCTGAGTCCTGAGGGCTAAATACTGTGCCATCCCACCTCTGGCCACCACCCATCACTCCCATTCCATCTGGAAGACTCAACCGCCGCCACCCCTTCCTGCCGCTCCACCAGGGTACTGCCCTTCTACTTTCCTAGAACACTCAGCTTCATACCACACCCACCCTGTACCTGACGCTCACACCAGCTTTCTCCCTGCGCTCTGGGGCCTTGACAGTGGCCGTCTCGTCCCCTGGGTGCTCCTAGGGGAGGCCGACTAATCTGCCCCCACTCTGCCTGCGTTGGCTCCTTCAACTCCAGTGCCCAGAACGGACCTGGCAGAAAGTAAGTGTGTAAAAACTGAAGGAAACTTGCCCACCCTGAACAGTCTTCTCAGAGGCCCCTGGTTAGGCTGGAGGGGTCTTAGAGCTGAGAGCCCCAGCTCTGACCTAAGCCCTGGCTTAGGCCACCGGCTGGTCATGGGCAAATATTTACATTTGCAAAGTAAATTCACACAGGAGACATGACCCAGCTAGAAAGGCTGTAGCCACACGATCTGTGTGGTCACTGACCCAGGTGGGCCTGGACGGTCAGATGTGACCAAGGGAGCCTCTCCCCTAGCTCTGTTCTTTGGCCAGAAAAGTCACAGCGTTGAGGGAACCCAGAGACCCCCCAAACTTCTTCCATCTTCATTCTCAGTTCGGGGCAGGCTTGGAACCCAGCCTACTGGTCCTGCTGCAGGAGCTGGGCAGAACCCTCTCTCTGGGTCTCGGTTCTTCTGTGCCCTGGCATGTGGAAGATCGCTTGCTACAGGAGTGGGGCACAGGGCTAGAAACTGCAGAACGCACCACCAGCCTTAAAGGGGCCCGCACACTGAGCGATGAGCACTTCAGCAGGACTTTGGCCCTGGTGGGAGACCTGGGCTGTCTAGGAGGACTTCCAGAGGAGGTGACATAGGAGCCATAGCTGTAGGAATTAGGGCCTGCCATGTACACACGTAGATGGTTGGGGACCTCGAGGTAGTGGAGGTGCCCCAGGGTCACTGTGATTCACGGTTCATGGTCTCCTGGGATAGACTATGGCGTTAGAGGAGGATTTCAGGGCAGGGAGGTCTCAACTGTGAGCCAAACACCAATGGGAGGGATGGAATGCCTTAACCATAGCAGGCCATCCCTACCCACAGCATCTGTACTAAGCTGTGTGCACTAAAGGGCCCTCTTACAGCAGGGCATGGCTCCAGAACTGTTTTTGTCTGTTTATTGGAGCTCGGGAGGTTTGGCTGAATGTAAGCTCAGTATCTTTGGTCCTCTTTGAGTTTTGTTGTTTCCTTAAACTTGCCTTCTCTTTCCTCTCTGCTTTGCTGCTAGGAATGGGACCCAGGGCCTTGCCTGTGCTGGGCCAGCCATCCACCACTGAGCTGACCACTCCCCAGCCCTACGCTTAATTTTTTTTTTTTCTTTTAGATGTACTTTTACGAGTGTTTGGCTTGTATGTATGTGTGTGTGCATCAGATCCCCTGGAACCGGAGTTACAGACAGTTGTGAGCCATCATGTGGGTGCCGGGAACCGCACCTAGGGCCTCTGTAAGAACAAGTGCTCTTAAGCCAGGCAGTGATGGCGTACACCTTTAACCCCCCACCCCTGCACCCAGGGGGCAGGGCAGGCAGATCTCTGAGAGTTCCAGGCCAGCCTGGAGAGAGAGTTCTAGGACAGCCAGCACTACACAGAGAAACCCTGTCTGGGGTGGTGGGGATGGGAATAAGTGCTCTTAGCCTCTGAGCCATCTCTCCAGCCCCCAAATCAGATTTTATAATCTCTCTCTCTCTCTCTCTCTCTCTCTCTCTCTCTCTCTCTCTCTCTCTCTCTCTGTGTGTGTGTGTGTGTGTGTGTGTGTCTGTCTGTCTGTCTGTCTGTCTGTCTGTCTGACTGTGTCTGTGTGCGTGCGCACGTGCATGTGCACATACATGCATATGTTAATGCAGGCATCCAGTGGAGCTGCAGTTATAGGGGCTTGTGAGCCAAACAATATGGGTGATGCTGGGGACCACACTGGAGTCCTCTAAAAGAACAGTGGGCACTTCCAGCCACTGAGCCTTCTCAGACCAGGCTGGCCTCAAACTCCTGGCTTTCCTGCCTCACCCTCCCAAATGACAGACGTGCAGGTGTACACCACACCACCGTATCCAACTAGACTTCCCTTTCTAATTGAAATTCGCAATCATGTTGAACTACTCTGTGGGTACTGCTGCTCCAGGTATGTGTATATATGTATACATGTGTGTACATGCATGTATGCAATGTGTACATGCATATGTGTGTTTTCACGTGTGTATAATGTATGCATGTGTGTGTATATGTATATGCATGGGTATATGTGACACGTGTGTGGGTATGTGTGTGTACACATGTGTGGGCAAGCACAGGTGTGTACTTCTAGAGGCTGGAGCTTGATATTAGGTGTCTCCCTTGCTCTCCCTATTTTCTTTTGAGACAAGGCCTCCTCCCACCGGCCCTGGAGCTCGGCAATCAGCTAGGCTGGTCTGCCGTACGCCTCGAGTCCTCCCTCCTGTCTGTACATCTCCAGCACAGGGACTATAGGCACGCACACCACAGCCAGGTTTACATGGGTGCTAAGACTTGAACTCTGCACAGCGACCACTTTGCTAACTGAGCCCCTCCCCCCAGCCCTGCCAGCCATTTTTCTAGTTCTTAATGGCTCTTGGCTAAATATCCCAAACCAAATTCTTCAGAAAATGACTTCCAGCCACAAGTCAGTAACTCGAGGACACCCTGTGTGCCATGGGAGCATCTGTGTGCTGAGCCTCAGGGCCGCTGTGTCTGTCACCTGCATGGATTGGCCGGCTCATGTGCTTCCAGGGAGTGTATGGTTTGCTAGCCTGTGTGTGAGTGTGCTCACAACAGAAGGTTTATCAAGGTGCCTGCAGGTCTTTTCTTGGCAAGTACAAGTTAGCCAAGGTCCTTGTCCTGGTGCGACAGGAGCTGAAGTCAAGGGACAGACAAGTGCCAGTCATCTGGGAACTGCTGTAATCAGTACATCTTCGATGGCATGCACACACAGAAAGTGCTGTGAGGGAAAAAGGAAGAAGAAGCTAGCGATGGTGGTATGCACTGCTAATCCTAACGCTAAGGAGGCTGAGGCAGGAGGATTAAAAGTCTGAGGCCAGCCTGGGCTACATAGGGAGAACCTTCTCTAAAATAAAGAAATAAAGCTAGACTTGGTGGTACACACCTGTAATCGTGACATTTGGGAGGTAGAGGCACATCATTTCTCCGCCTTGGTTTTCCCCAGGAGGAAAGCAGAGAGCTTCCTATTTTTTTTTGGGGGGGGGGTATCGAGACAGGATTTCTCTATTTAGCCCTGGCTGTCCCGGAACTCACTTTGTAGACCAGGCTGGCCTTGAACTCAGAAATCCGCCTGCCTCTGCCTCCCGAGTGCTGGGATTAAAGGCGTGCGCCACCACGCCCGGCTAACAGAGAGCTTTCTATTTGCCCATCCACAGGGCTATTCCTGGGACCAGGGGAGGGCACCGTGTCCCCATCTGTTAGAACTGCATAGTCCCCATTCACAGTGGCAAAACCAAAATAAGACATATGTGGGGGGTGCTTGAGATGTGTGTGTGTTTGTGTGTGTGTGTGTGTGTGTGTGTGTGTGTGCGCGCGCGTAGGTGCACTCACTGAACACAAGTTAGCTGCAGTAGCCACCTCTTGTAGAGCTGTACTGGACCACAGAACCCACTGGGCACAAGTCCTGCTCCACAGTGGAATCTTCCCTCCATAGGCACCGCACTCACCCCCCATCCTTGCCCCTGTCCAGGGCTGCAAACCCCCATTTCTCTATCCTGTACCTGAGCAAGTTGCAGGCCTCTGGAACTCTTAGGTAAGTCGCCCAGCCCGAGCAAAACTCCATGAGCACACTGGGACCCGGAGCAGGGCCAGGCAGCCTCCCTGCTGGGGGCTGGCCAGAGACCCGTCTGGTTTGGATTGGGTCGCCTCTCGCTCCCTGCCTCAGCCCACAGCCCATGTCCAAGCAGCCAGGCTGGTGCCTCATCTGGGTCTTGTCTCCCCTATGGATAGCACTTCATGGCCTTAAAAGGCAGGCATGGGGGACTGAGGAGGGCAGTTACCACTGTTGGCTGAAGAGCCCCTCCAGCTGCGCCATCCACCCTTGGCTCGGCTAGCCAGTCCCTCCAGCTGTGTGGAAAACCAGGCCCGTGAAACCAGACCGGGCAGGCTGGTGTGGAGTGGGTAGGCTCCTGGAACAGGCAGCCAGCCTCCCTCTGGCTTTCATTTAAAAATGTGGTCACTTTGACCTTTTCTTAGCGAGTAGGGTATGAAGAGCAAGCATGGCGACCAACACAGGGCCATTATTGAGCATCTGCTGTGTACCTGAGCCCTGTATATGCGCGGTAGACCCTTCGCACGCATCACCCTCTCCTGGCCTTGACAAACAAGAACAGGCCTTGCTGTGCTGTTTTACCGATTGGACGGTAGGCAGGTCCAGAGAAATCAGCACACAGATCAGGAAACAGAGAGCTGGAAGCTGAGCTTGTCAGTTAGCTCCAAACTCTTAGCTCTGTCACTAGCTGGGGTCACTGGGGCAGCCTTCAGCCTTCTGTATGGCCCCACAGATGGTCACCCCATCAAGCAGGCTGCTTCGTCCCTGCCTCCTTGCTGTGTGACCTCCCAGCGCCTCTCTCGGTATTAAGGGGAGCAGAGAAGTCCATGCTGGGGTAACAGTAGCACAAAGGGCTGCCTAAGGAGGCAAGGCTCGTTCAGGTCACAGACTCAGCCCGCTATCCCTCCATTGCAGGCTCCCCTGGCCTCCTGGAACCCACGTGGACGGGCAGCAGCATGCGGCGGATGGCAGTGAGGCCGACAGCCTTCTCAGGTGTCCTGCGGCAGCCTCCGGGGACCTCTGGGCTGGAGGGGATCTAGGGTAGGACCAGGGCAGGTAGTGATTGTCCCTGGAAGTCAGCTGGGTCCAGCAGTAAAGGGTCAAGGTAACACTGCTTTACCTCGTCCCCTGACAGCCTGGAGGTGGAGAAAGCACTTAGAGGGGATTCTGAATTGGGCCAGCCACCCCAAGTCAGCTGGATTTGGGTAGTTACAGGTCCAGCTTCCCAATTTCCTCTCCGTGCTAATTTTCTGCTTTTCTGGGGTGCCTAAGGCCCAAGCTGGATGTTTTCAAACCTCATAGCTGCCCATAACTCCCAGAATACCTTGTTGAGCCTATTCAATAACAGGAAACCAAGAGTCAAGTGGAGGCCGCCCCTGCCCAAGATGCCATAGTCAGGATTGGGCAGCACCGGGCCTGGGTCATCTGAACTGAGTGGGTTATATATGCTGAGGCCGGCCTCACTGTACCTTGTCACAAACTCAGGCGCTTCCTGTGTGGCGTTTGTGTTAACACACACAGCTATAGTGGGGACCAGAGCAGTCAGTTTGTGCAGGTTCCATAAGTGGCAGAGAAGCTGGAGCGTGGCTCTGTGGCACAGCCAATGTGACCTGTGAGGCCTGTAGCATCCGAACTGTAGTCCGTTGGTCCCCAGAGATGGTAGGCTCAGGCCCAACCCCTACCCAATAGGAAACAACAGGATTTTCTGCCGGTAGCCTCGGGGATTGGCATCATTTGGATGCTGAGACGGTTAGGACCAGGACCCCAGAGCCTGTGCAAGGAGAAAGGAATCCCAGGTGTATTGTCCATCTGGGGCTGCAGACTCTGCACCTCTGCCCCACACTGCGCCCCATAGATTTAGGGTTATTGGTTACCTGCCTTTCCCCAAGGCTGAGGACTCTCAGAGGACCTAGAACCTCTGGCCTTAGTCAAGCCTTCCCCCTGCCCACAGGTTGTCTCAACTGCAGCAGAGTGTCTGAGCTGACAGAGAGGCTGAAGGCGCTGGAGGCCAAGGTGGGTGAGCAGCCCCCCTCTTGTCCTGAGCCCCCTCCTTCCTGTAAACCTCCTCCATGCCCATCCTTTGAACTTCTACCCTCAGGGTAACTCATGGGTTGGTCAGACTGCTTTCCGGCAGCTTGGCCCAGCCCCCTCTTGGTGTCCATCCAGGTCCCTGGCCTCTGCTCCTCAGGGTTTTCCCCGTGAAGCTGATGTAGTCCTATAGCCTGGTGCACCACCCCTCCAGGAGGCCCTAAAGTCCCCTCCCATGAGACCCAGTCTCAGTGAGATAAGCCATGACATATCCCCAGAGCAATGACAGTCCCTGCCTGCCTCCTCCCTTTGTCCTTTATCCTGCCCATCCATACCATCTTCCAGTTTGAAAACGAAAATGCCCATTACACATCTCAAGCCATCTCAAGGGAAAAGGGTTTTTGAAATTACAAAATCTGACAATATACAAGATTCTGAATGTAGAATCAGAAAAACCTCAGAAATCCAGAAAACCAATTACAGAGACTACCGTGGCTCAGAGAGGAAACTGGCAACTTTTGAGGCAGGGTCTCACCGTGTGGCCCAGACTGGCCTGAAACTCACTCTATAGACCAGACCGTCCCTAACTCAGAGACCACCTATCTTTTTAAAGCCTTTTATTGTACATGGAGGGGCTTTCCCCATCCAACACTTGAGTCTGAGGAATCAAATCAGATCTCTGCCCACTGAGTCATCTCACTGCCCCCTCTGTTTTTTGAGAGGGCCTTACGTATCCCAGGCTGGCTTCAAACTGGCTGCGTAGCTGAGAATGACTTTACCTGTACCTGCTTCTTGCTAGGATTACTGTGTAGACCACCATGTCTGGTTTCTGGGGTGTTAGGATCAAGCCCAGGGCTTCTTGCATGCTAGGCAAGCGCTTCGCCAACTGAGCTACAAAACCATCCTTTTTCTTTACTCCTCCTCCTCCTCCTCCTCCTCCTCCTCCTCCTCCTCCTCTTCTTCTTCTTCTTCTTTTTCTTCTTCTTTTTCTTCTTCTTTTTGTTTTTTTGTTGTTGTTGTTGTTGTTTTTGTTTTGTTTTGTTTTTGAGACAGGGTTTCTCTGTGTAGCCCTGGCTGTCCTGGAACTCACTCTGTAGACCAGGCTGGCCTCGAACTCAGAAATCCGCCTGCCTCTGCCTCCCGAGTGCTGGGATTAAAGGCGTGTGCCACCACTGCCCGGTACTTTTACTCTTCTTCTTAAGTGGTGTATTTCTGTGTTGTCCAGGCTGGTCTTGAACTCAAGATCCTCCTGTCTCCACCTCCTGAGTAACTGGGATTACAGCCATGAGCTGTCACCTTTTAAAAAAATATTTATTTGTGTTTGGTGGCATGCAAGGGCTATGGTGTATGTGTGGAGGCTAAAGGACAATTTGGGGTGTTCTTCTGTTTTACTGTGTGGGTTCCAGGAATTGAACTCAGGTTGTTAGTCTGGCCCGTAGAAGCTTTTGCCTGCTGGTCCGTCTCTAACTGGTTCTTCTCTTTTAATCTTTTTTCCTCCAGGTTTTCTGAGCATGCGTGGATATACACTGTCTCTTTGCTCTGCTGTTCCCTCCTCTGGGAACTTGTCCTGATCAGATGTGAGGAAGTTTAGTAAAGTGTTAACTATCCTAGGGAAATCTGGAAGTCAGATCCCTGAAGGAGCGGTTACATAATTACAAACCATCTGCTGTGAAGACAGACCACAGTCGGTGGCCATATTTCCTTTTCCTGACCATTGGTCAGGAGCTTCAAGAACTTGCAGGATCTTAATCCTTGGCCCTGTGTGCGTGTCAGACTCTTGCAGTTTTCCCTACAAAATCTCAGTGGCATAGCACTTTTTTGGTATATAGGAGGCGGTGTGTTCAATCTTCAGCATATACACACATACACTTACACACACACATATACACACACATACACACACTCACACACTCTTACACACATAGACATACTCACACACTTTGATACACATAGACACACACTCATACACACACATACACACACTCACACACTCTTACACACATAGACATACTCACACACTTTGATACACATAGACACACACTCATACACACACATACACACACATACCCACACTCACACACTCTGACACACACACACATAGACACACATATAGACACACAGACACTCAAACTCACACAGACACATACACACACAGATGCACAGACACATATTACATAGACACACACATTCACATAGACACGCAGACACACTGGCAAACACAATAGAAATACACACATACACACACACACACACACACACACACACACACACAGAGCTTCTGCCACCCCACCCCCGTGAAATTTTGCCAGCAGCAGCATGCAATTGTGGCCAGCAGATCCCATGATCACAGAGCTCACTTGGGTGGCAGCAGCAGTGCGGAATGGCTGACTGTTCCACGGTGCAAATCATGAATTGTCTGTCTTGAAAAGGTCACTTCTGATGACATTCTGGACCCCTGTAAGCTCAGGTCTCCAATCACAGCTGGATCCTGCTGGCTCCTTGGGCCTCTGGACCCCTGGGGCCAAAGCCTCCTGGCTGGACTGTCCTCAGTGTCCTGGTGTCTGCCCCACCTCTGTCTTCCTCTTCCTGCACAGGTGGCGGTGCTGAGTGTGACAGAGCAGACAGTGCCCTCAGTCCCAGCCACCCCTGACGACTCTGCCCTGCTCTGGGGCTCCCCAGCTGCCCAGGGCAGCCCTGGAGATGGAAGCTTGCAGGGTAAGGGATAGAGGAGGGTACATACCTCCATGCGATTCTGTAGACTCTCGAGTGGACTTGACGGGAGACACCTGGGAATGCAGCACTTCTAGTTCAGGGAGGGGACTCTGGGGTCTTCCCTCCCAAGCCCAGCAGGGATGCTGCCCCCTGCCTAGCCCCTCACTCAGGGTTTGCTAGGAGCGAGTGGGAATGTGAGGAGGTGTGTGGCTACCTCAAGAGAGTAGAGGCTGAGGGACCAGGACAGAGTCGGGGGTCAAATGGAACCCACAGAGACCAAGGGCATGTTCTTTACTCTGCAGATAGACTTTCTTGGGGGCTTCCTGGGCCCACTGGCCCCAAGGGAGACACCAACAGCCAGAGCCCGGTGAGGATTAGAGGCCCGCCAGGTGAGTGAGCCCAGAGTGAGCGCCTCCTAGGCTTCTTTTTGTATTATGTTGTTTGGTTGTTTTGGTTTGGTTGAGACAGGGTCTCACTGTGAAGTCTTGGCTGGCCTGGAGCTTGCTGTGTAGAGCAAGCTGACCTTGAACTCAGAGATCTGCCTTTCTCAGCTTCCCAAGTGGTAGGATTAAAGGTGCGCACCCCGCATCTGAGCCCCCCACCCCGGAGCCCCAAGCTGGCTCTCTCCAGCTTCTGTAGGGATCCCTCAGAGGCTGCCTTCCCCAAATTGGCACAGTCGAGGTGGACAGGCCTGAGCCACACGCCTGGCCCCTCTGCTCACCAGCCCTCCTGTGTGCCTGTTCATGCCTGGGCTATGAAACATCTCGGTCAACTTGGCTCATATACTTCTCTCAGTCGACCCTGAGCTAGGCACTGGGTGGAGTGAAGCTAGTCTAACTCCGTGATGGCAGATAGCTAGACAGGCAAGGAACATCAGTGTCTAACCCCTCTAACCAGGGTTCTGTGGAGGAACTGGGAGGTCTGGGAACCTGTAGACAGAAGCCAGAATAACTTGGTAGAGATGGCGAGCACGATGCTGTGTTCTTTCCTGTCACAAATGGCCAGGAGGACAGGCCTGTGCACTTCAGAGCCTTTGTATCCACTGCCCCAGACGTCCTTGTCCCCACCTCCCATGTGTCCACTAGTCCCTGTTCTTGCTGCAGGCCCACAGGGACCCCCAGGACGCCCTGGCCAGACAGGAGCTGCAGGAATCCCTGGAAAGATGGGACTTCCAGGGCCTCCAGGTCCACCTGGACCTCCAGGGCCGCCAGCCCCTGTTGGGCCACCCTATGCCCAGGTCTCCCTGCATGGTAAGTCCCCCTGGAGTCCCAGAGGTTTGAGGTGGGGCGAATGAAGCCATCTGTCAGGTGTCAGGTGTGTGTCTAGCTTGCCCAGTTGTCACCCAGCTGTTCACAGAGGAAGGACCCTGAGGCTGGAGAGGAAATCCATGTGCCACACACTGGGGAGAGGGGGCGTGGCTTCAGACCCACCTGGCATTAGGCCCTCCCCAAGCCTCAGAGCGGGCTGCACTCACTCCAGCCCTCAGAATGCTGGGAAGCTCAAGGCTTAACCTCAAGACAGCTCAGAGCTCCCAAGGCCACAGCCCTGGCCCTGTTGCTTAGGGTGGTTCCAGTTCCCTCCCCCAGCTGAGCAGCAGAGTGGATCCCAGGCCTCCCCCTCAGGAAGCCTGACCCAGCCTACCCTCAGGCTGCTAGAGTTTCCACCCCATCCGATTCTGACGTTTGATGAATAACTGGACCCCGCTCCTTCATCCATTCTCTCATTACATCATTTATTCCAACATCATCATTTTTTTATTTTATTTTATTTTAATTTTGCCCCAAACCTCATTGTCCTTGTTCCTGTCGTGTGGATGGCAGCATTGCCGGTCTCTTGGACCCCAAGATCCCCTGTGCAGACAAGCCTGAGATTTGTAGGCAGTTGGTAAAGGCAGCTTTCACTATTATCCCTCTCAGCGGGTGACAGAACAGGGTCAGCCAAGGAGGGAACCTTTCTGGATGTAGCCAGCTAGACTGCGGCAGAGGTAGAACGCAAGCAGCAAGCGCGCATGCAGCTCTCCCTTCCTCTCTGTACCTGACACGGTGTGCGCCAGACTCTCCTGCAGGACCAGCAGGTGATGCCCGACTGCCCGGCTTCCCCAGCTCGACACATTCACTGTCTTTCCCTCCCAGGGGATCCACTGCTGTCTAATACCTTCACTGAGACGGGCAGCCACTGGCCCCAAGGACCCGCTGGGCCCCCAGGTCCTCCAGGCCCCCCAGGGCCGATGGGTAAGTTGAGTCCAGGTGGGGGATGGTAGGAAGCAACATGGTAGGGCAGGGCTATTCGGAGACAATTGATAGGGAACTTCTTAGCCTTGTGGTCCTCTCTGTTCCTGAAGACATTGTGTTTTATTCAGGTCCTCCTGGACTTCCTGGCCCCACGGGTGCCCCTGGGAGTCCTGGACACATGGTAAGTCATTATCCAAGTTCTTCCACCCATGTATAACTCTATTCACCCATCTGCTCAGCCATGCGTTGAGTCAGTACTTTGATATGCAAAGTACTCCCCATAAATCTTCTTAACTCAGTTCACCCAACAAGAAGTAGTATTATCCCTTGAGGCCAAGTAAAGGGGGAATTCTCCAGGCTGCAGCCAGCACACAGGGTGAGGACATCTGCTGCAGACCTCTTTAACAGGCTGACCTGCATGCTGTGTGCTGCGCATATGGTGATGCCCGGCCCACGCTGAGCCTCCCTCACCATTTCCTCAGTCCGCCCCTGTCCCCTGTCTACCCTGTCCTGCCTACCGCAGCACAAGGCTGAGCCTCTCTCTGTCTTATTGTTCAGGGAACCCCAGGCCCTTCTGGACCCAAAGGAACCTCTGGCCACCCAGGAGAGAAGGGAGAGAGAGTGAGTGCATGGATCACCTCATGTGGGGGATTCTGGGGAGTCCGGGGTGCTGGATGACAGCTCTCACCAGCCGATTTAATTCTTTTCCCTTCTCTGATACAGGGACTGCCTGGGGAACCTGGCCCCCAGGGTTTGATGGGGGTTCCGGTAAGTGATGCAGTGCCCCCGCCCCATGCCCACCCCTCCAAGACCCCAGCAGCCCGGGTTCCTGAACCTGGAACACCCAGCCCTTCATGTGTGATTCAGGGCAGCTCCCTTCTGTCATTGCTCCCCATTGCTGGGAGCCATTGTCCATCCCTTTCTGTCAGTCTGTCTGCATGTGGCTTTGCATCTGTTTCTTTCTGCCTCTTGGACTCTGTATTTTTCTTTTTCATTCTCCATCTCTGAATGAAGAATTGCCCGTTTCTCTCTCTAGTATAGCCAACTTTGGCTCCGTGTGTTTTGAGTCTTTGTTACTAAGCAGGTTCATGTTTAGGATTTCAGTGTTGCCTTTGCCTCTGTGGAATTAATATTTATATCTCTAGAATACTCACCTTGAACTCTGCGTTGCTTGCTATTGAAGGAACCACGCCAGCAAAGCGATGCGCTGTCTATGTATGTTGGTGTCCCTGTATTTAAACTGCATCTCTTGTCCGCAACACGAGCCTTGCGTTTTTCAGAGTCTGCTGTTCAGTTCATTGATATTTTCATTTATTAGCAGCTTTCTGTGTGAGCCTGCTGTCTGCAGTCGGTGTCTGTTTATCCAGACTTTTCCAGTCCCTTTTCTTGCCTTTGCTCTGCTCCTGAGTGCTCTGGGGTCCACTGCACCCACTAACAGCTTTTTGTGTTGGTTTTCACGGTTGCTGAGGACAACATTGTCCTTCCCTCCTCACATTTTACCTGAGTTAACAGGATGCTTCACGTGCTATACCAACCGTGGGTGCATGCCGTGGGCTTGTGTGCATGTTAAATGCATGGTGTTCATTCCCATCCTCTTATGCTATCACTGCTCTGTGTTATAAGCCCCACAGCACTTTTGTGAGAATGCTGAGAATTGAGCCCAGGGTATTGGGCTGCATGCATTGGCAAGTGATCAATTGTTAAACTACATCCTCAGGCCAGTACCACCGTCACCATCACCACCACCACCACCACCACCACCACCATCATCACTACCATGTCATTGTCATCTCTTAAAGTCAGTTGCTTAAAAAAAAAAAAAAAAAAGAAAAAAAAGATACAAATTTAAACACTGTACATTCTGTAACTGTGACTTGAAAAAGTGTGGTTTGAACCAGGTTTGAGCATGACTTTAATCCCAGAATTTGAAAGGCAGAGGCAGGCGGTTTCCTCCCGAGTGCTGGGATTAAAGGCATGTGCGTGTGCCACCACGCCCGGCTGGCAGGCAGATTTCTTTTTTTTGTTTGTTTGTTTTTTTTTTTGTTTTGTTTTTTCCAGACAGGTTTTCTCTTTGTAGCCCTGGCTGTCCTGGAACTGTAGACCAGGCTGGCCTCGAACTCACAGAGATCGCCCTGCCTCTGCCTGCGGAGTTCTGGGATTAAAGGTGTGCACCACCACTGCGCGGAATGCTTTCCTTTTCGTAGACATAGTTAACAGCATCTAAAATGACATGGCGGCTCATGCCTGTAATTCCAGGACTTGGCAGGTGGAGGATGGGGAATCACTTTGTGTCTCAGTCAGCCTGAGTAAGTTAGAAAATGAGTGATCAGCCTGGGCTATGGAGTGTGAGCCTGCATCAAAGGCAGAACAAGTAAATAATAATACAGTGAATATTTCAAAGCTGTCAGCACTCCACAGAACTGCCATTCCAGGCATGTACCACCACCACCACCAGCTGAGGCCCAGGTCTCAGCATTAGTTCTCAAGCTGTACAGCAGCAACCGTACAGAGCCTTTGCATTAGTATACTAAAGAATCTGGAGGCTGACGGACACTTCTCTATACACTACAAGTTATATACAAAGACTAAGCCTTTTATGGAGGGATTTGAACCCCCATGGGTTTTGGTGCCCACAGGACAATTAATTCCACATGAATACAGAGGGATAACTGTAGCCTTTTAAATTTGCTCATGTATATATCATTTCTAGTACTATACATTTCTGAAGATCCAGATTTCTGTCTGTCCTAGCTAATGCTCTGTGGCTGCAATTCACATCATAACCAAAAACAGCCTGGGAAAGGAAAGGGTATTTGCCTTAGAGGTTCCAGTCCATCACTCAGGAATGCAGAGACCATAGAGAAATAGGACTCACTGGTTTGGTTTCTCCAGGACGTGCTCATGAACATGCCAGCTTTCTTATATATCCTAGAGCACCTGCTTAGGGGAGACTCCGCCCACCGTGGGCTGGGCCCTCCTATATCAATCAACAATCAAACATCTCCCCCTGCCCCGCCCCAGACATGCCACAGGCCAATCTGATGGAGGCAGTTCCTCAGCTGAGGGTCTGTCTTCCCAGGTGCTTCTAAGAGTTTGTCACATTGACAATGAAAGCTAACCAGTATACTCTCCAATATTATTTCGTTTTAGCCTAAAGAACATCCTTTAGCTCTTCCCATTGTACAAGTCTCACAGTAGTTTATTAGAAACTATGTTTAGGGGATGGTTGTGCTGATCAGGGTTAGAGCTCTTGTCTAGCATCTGTGAGACCCTAAATCCAATTCACAGCTTTGTAATCAAGCAAGCAAGCAGGCAGGCAGCAGGCAAGCAAGCAAGCAGCAGGCCAGCAGGCAAGCAAGCAAGCAGGCAGCAGGGAGCAGGCAGGCAGGCAAGCAGGCAAGCAAACAGGCAGGCAGGCAGGCAGGCAAGCAGCCAAGCAGGCAGCAGGCAAGCAGGCAAGCAGGCAGGCAGCAGGCAGCAGGCAGCAGGCAGCAGGCAGGCAGGCAAACAGGCAAGCAGGCAAGCAGGCAGCAGGCAAATGCATTCCCAACACATGAGAGGCTATGAGGCAGAAGGTTCAAGAGTTTGAGACCAGACTGGAGAAGTGTCTTGGCAGTTAAGATCATTTGCTGTTCTTGCGTAGGATCTGGACTTGGCTCCCAGCACCACATGGTTACAACCATCTGTAATTCCAGTTCTAGGGAATCCAGGCCCTTCTTTCTAGTCTCCATGGGCGCTGCATGTATATTAACATAAATTAACATTCATTAGCATAAAATAAGAACTTTTTTTAACCAATCAATCAGCAGTAAGATACCTTACAAGGTCTCACTATGTACCTCTGGCTGTCCTGGAGCTCACTCTGTAGACCAGGCTGGCCTCGGACTTACAGAGATCTGTCTGTCTCTGCCTCCCCAAGCACTGGCATTAAAGGTGTGCACCATTACGCCTGGCTAAGATACTCTTTATTACAGCTTAGTTGTTTAAAGATAGTTTACTAAATATAAAAGTGCTTGTTGGCAACTTTATCATCTTGTCCTACTTTAAAAATATTGCTCTATGACCTTCTTGTTCATATAGTTTCTCATGAGAAATAAATTGTCACTATTCCCCACCCCACTCCTGTGTGTTTGTGCCTGTGTGTGTGTGTGTGTGTGTGTGTTGCACTTTTAAGATGTTCTCCGCAGCCTTAGTCAATAGCTCATGGCTGTGATGTGGCTAGGTATGACACTCTCTGTGTCTAATCTGCTTTGGGTTCACTGAGATTCCTGAATATGTAAAGTTTTATTCCCACTGGGCATTTCTACTGATCATCTGTAAACAGGCACAGGAACAGTGTACAGGGGGAGTTTTGTGGAAGTCTCTTTGACCTTCACAGGCAGAGGGATGCCTCACAGGACACACACACACACACACACACACACACACACACATGGGAGTAAACACCTATAATCCCTGCACTTGGCAGAGTAGTGGAGGCAGGAGGATCAAAAGTTCACGGTCATTCCCAGCTTCACAGTGATTTCGACACCAGCATGGGATGCAGAAGACCGTGCTGAAAAGATCAGAGAAGCTACCAAAGTGTCTTGCAAAGTGGCCGTACCACTCTGCCTTCTGTCTTGCAAAGTGGCTGTACCACTCTGCCTTCTGTCTTGTTCTATTTCTGTGAGGAGACATGACCAAGACAATTTAAAAGAGAAAGCATTTCATTGAGGACTTGCTAACAGTTTCAGAGAGTTAATCCGTCGTCGTGGTGGGGAACGTAGCAGCAGGCAGGCATGGTGCTGGAGCAGTCGCTGAGAGCTTTACATTCTGATCCACGGGCAGCAGGCAGAGAGAGACACTAGGCCTGCTGTGGGCTTCTGAAACCTCAAAGCCCACCCCAGTGGCACGCCTCCTCCAACAAGACCACATCTGCTCCAAAACGGCCACCCCCCCAGTCCTTCCCAAACAGTTCCCCTAACTAGCGACCCTACGGGGGTGGATCTCACTCAAACCACAAAGTCCTCACAGCATGAGGGAGCTTCATCTTCATGGTATTGTCATTGGATGTTTCGGCCATTCTGATAGGTGTGCAGGACTGATTCATTGGCAAGGTGTTTTGTTAGTGGTGCTTGGTTTGGCTTGGTTTGGTTTGGTTTGGTTTGTCCAGACTATCCTCCCACTGAGGTTGTCCTGCCTCAGCCTCCCGAGTGCTGGGATTACCTAGCCTGGTGTTTGCTGTGATGACCTCACTGCCGTTTTACTGTGCAGTTCCGGGGTGACACTGACTGTGGTGTGTTCATGTGTTCCTTTGCCTTCGTTCATTGTGAGTGTGCTATTCAGGTCTTCTAACTATTTTATTTTGTTGCTGCTGCTGCTGCTTTCTTGAGACAGGGTCTTCCCATGTAGCCCTGGATGTCAAGGTTGCATAGGCCAGGCTAGTTCTTAACTGACAGAGACATTGCCGCCTTTGCATCCCAAGGGCTTGAGACTAAAGCCATGTGCCACCACTCTGGACAATAGTAATATATATATTATATATTTTAATTTCAAATTCCAGCTGCTCACTGCTGGCTTTCATGAGCTTCTATGTACTAACGTGTCTTCTTGCTGTAATAACTTACTAATTCCAGGAACATTTTTGTTAGTTGAGGCTGGTCTTCACTACTTTGTGGGTTCTTTTCCTGTCTCCTAACAATATCTCCTCTGGCTCAATGGTCTTCTCGTCTCACCCTGGCATCTTCTCTCCCTAACCCTACCCAGTCTACTCAGTCTCTTTCTGCACCAGCGCCTTCTCTTCTCCAACCCTGTCAACCTCGTTTCTCAGCCTCTCCTGGCTTTTCTAGATCCTCTTCTGTTCCCAGAGAAGGTAGGTCATAGGGTCAAGCAGTTCTAAGAATTTTCAAAGGCCAGTTGCTAGCAACTAGGGCTCCTTTAAACAAGATAATAAAAAATAAGATAAATCACTTTACAGTTATTTCAAGATTTTCTACATAGATAAATCAAGTCGTGTGCAAAAATAATTGTTTGCCAAATCCATATACTTTGTATTTCTTCTTGTCTTTTTTTTTTTTTTTGGTTTTTTTTTTTTTTTTTGATTTATTTATTTATTATATCTAAGTACACTTGTAGCTGTCTTCAGACACACCAGAAGAGGGTATCAGATCTCATTATGGATGGTTGTGAGCCACCATGTGTTTACTGGGATTTGAACTCAGGACCTTCAGAAGAGCAGTCAGTGCTCTTAACCATTGAGCCATCTCTCCAGCCCCTATTTCATTTTGTTTTAATGTATTGGCTAGGACTCCCAGTAAGTACTGTGTTGAAAAACAATGGTAAGAGGGGTCCTTCTCTCTCTCTCTCTCTCTCTCTCTCTCTCTCTCTCTCTCTCTCTCTTTTCTTTCTTTCTTTCTTTCTTTCTTTCTTTTTATTTTGAGACAGGGTCTCTCTGTGTAGCCTTGGAAGTTCTAGAACTTGCTATGTAGAGCAGGCTAGTCCTCAACCCACAGAAATCCACCCGGATACCTTTTTTTCTTCGATCCCAGCGCTCACAGGCAGAGGCAGGCAGCGCCCTGGGCTGGTGGTCAGTGGTAGAGCTCAGGCTTCAGCATGCCTGAGTGCTTGGGTTAACGTAGCCACCGGCTTTTCCGCCCGTACCCCAGTTCCTGAATAAGGACTCGGATGCTTATTTATTTAAGAATTAATGCCTAGTTCTTAAGCTAGGCTTGTTCCCGGCTAGCTCAGTTATCCTATTGATACCATTCTATGTCTGCCGTCTGGCTGGTTACCTCAATTCAGCTTCATGTGTCCAATTTCCTCA
Source organism: Mus pahari (assembly GCF_900095145.1). Taxonomy (NCBI): domain Eukaryota; kingdom Metazoa; phylum Chordata; class Mammalia; order Rodentia; family Muridae; genus Mus; species Mus pahari. The sequence continues at coordinate 24,192,092 of NC_034602.1, forward strand.
GAGTTGGGGTGGTAAATCTTCCCGTCTGAGTATTTCCCAGAGTTCCTCTCTCTTCCCCCTCCCCCCCTCCTTCCCCTGTGCCCTCCCCACTTCTCTCCTCTCTCTGCTGGATATCCCACCTTCTAATTCTGCCTCAGCTTATTGGCCACCAGATTTTCTTGTTTTTGTTTTCTGGACAGGTGATTATCCCTATACAGTACACATGAGAATATCCATACAGGTCAAACTCCCAGCACTCAAGAAAGAAATGAATTATGAATTATTCTCTGTGCTTCTAAAAGGAATCACCACAATTCCTTCTTATACTCTTTTTTTTTTTTTTTTTTTTTTTTTTTTTTTTT
>NC_034602.1:24193169-24206083 GCF_900095145.1 Mus pahari
GAGAGAGAGAGAGAGAGAGAGAGAGAGAGAGAGAGAGAGAGAGAGAGAGATTGGTCCATTTTGTTAGGCCCATAAAATATATGGGCATGGTGTTGTTCATAATATTTGCTTATGATCCTTTTCTTTAAAAAAAAATACTTAATCTATTTATTTTATGTATCTGAGTATATTGTCACCGTCTTCAGACACACCAGAAGAGGGCATCAGATCCCATCACAGATGGTTGTGAGCCACCTTGTGGTTGCTGGGAATTGAACTCAGGACCTCTAGAAGAGCAGTCAGTGCTCTTAACTGCCGAGCCATCTCTCCAGCCCTATAATCCTTTTCTATGTCCATAGGATCTCTAGCAATACCTATTCTTTGTTTCTGATAATAATTTCAATCATCCTTCTTTTATCTTGGCTTGACTAAAATCTTGGTGATTTTTATTGATCTTCTTAAGAAACCAGTAGATTAAAATAATTATATAGCTTCTTGTTGGCTTTCTTGGTTTTTCCTCTCCTGCTTCACTGCTTTCTGACCATGTACACATGCTTGCTGGTTGAGACAGAGCTTGCTATGCAGCCCCACTCTGTGGTCCAGGATCACCTTGAGGTCCCGACCTTCCTGCCTCCCAAGTATGTGAGTGTGTGTGTGTGTGTGTGTGTGTGTGTGTGTGTGTGTGTGTGGTGTTAGAGGTGTGAGCGCCTGTGCAGTCACCTGCGTGAATGTGGCTGTTTCTTCTCTCTTGCTGGCTGTAGGCGTCATCTGTTCTGGTGTCCCACAGATGTCCCATGACTGGACCTTCAGTTATTTACTCTGCTCTCTCTTCTAATACCTACGTTGCTGCTGCCAGTTCCCCGTGAGCGCTCCTTTTGCTGTATTGCACACATTTCGATAAGTTCTATTTCCGCTTGATTCAAAATAGTTTTGCATTTCATTGTGGGTCCTTCTCTGACCTGTGCCAAAGAGACTGGTTGGTCTCCCGATGTCGTAGACTTTGCCAGGTAGCTTTCTCGTATTTGGTTTCTTTCGTAGTTCTAGAAGAGCATCTGACATCACGCCTCGTGTGGTTTCTCTTCGGTGTTTGTTCAGGTGTGTGTTGTATGGCCCTGTCCCCTGCTCAGGGTGTCTGCTTCTGATGAAGGCAAGTCACAAGCTTAGGGTCCTCAGACCTCAGCCTCCCAGGAAGCAGTGACTGCAGCCCCGCGCCACAAAGGTTTTTCTTTTCTTAATTAACTTGTGTGTGCATGGACATTTTTTCCTGGATGCATATCTTGCACACCAACTTCCTGGTGCCTGTGGAGGTCAGAAGAAAGCATGAGATCCCTTGGAACTGGCGTTATAGATGGTTGTGAGCCACCGTGTGGATTCTGGGACCTGAATCATGGTCCTCTGCAGAGCAGCCTTAATTGCTGAGCCATCTCTCTCAGTCCACCTCCTCAGTTTGTATGTAGTATGTGTGTGTGCACATGCCTGGAGGTCAGAGGTCAGTATCAGGTACCTTCTATTACTCTCCATCTTATGCATTCATTCATTCATTTGCATTCACTCCTTCATTTTTGAGACAAGGTCTCTCACTGAACTCAGAGCTCACCTTCTCAGCACACCTCGGAGATTGGTTCTATCTGCACTCCTAGGTTTGCTGGTGCCATGGCCACCCTCCTGTGAGGGTGCTGGAAGTCTGAACTCAGCACCCTCACAGGATCTATCTGTCCTTTACTGATCTATCTGGACTCTTACCATGGTTTTTAGATTATTTATTTTATTTTATGCGAATGAGTGGTTTGTCTGAACATATGCATGCGTACCTCCCCAAGCTTGTTATTGCTAACAAAATGTAATATCTTTATCACATCTTATTTCTTTGTACATGTGCAGAAGTGGAGGTCTGGGCACATCTTAAATTAATTGATCTGTCCTTCCATCATGCGAGTTCAGAGGATTGGACTCAGGTTAATGGCGAGTCCCTTCTGCCTGCTGAACTGTCTCACTGGGCCCTGTGCCTAAGGAAACTTTATTTCCAGGAATTCTATTTGATTTTTAAAAAACAATTTCCATGTCCCCTACCATTCTCCACCTTGTCACATAGCATGTCAATCCCAGGTGATTCTTTGTTTTGTTTGTTTGTTTATTTTTCTTGAGACAGGATCTCACTATGTAGCTTAGATAGACCTGGAATTCTTACCTAGCTAACTCAGGCTGGCCTTGAATTCATGCCAGGCAACCGTGTGCCTTGGCCTCCCCAAAGCTGGGGTTACAGGCATGTGACACTAGACGGTCTAGCCTGAGTCATTCTGCTTTTTAAAATTTTATTTATTTATTTATTTATTTATTTATTTATTATGTATACAGTGTTCTGTACTCCTTGTGTGCCTGCAGGCCAGAAGGCATCAGATCCCATCACAGATGGTTGTGAGCCACCATGTGGTTGCTGGGAATTGAACTCAGGACCTCTGGAAAAGCAGTCAGTGCTCATAACCCCTGAGCCATCTCTCCAGCCCTTAAAACATTTTTTTTAAGGAGCTGAAGAGATGGCTCAGTGGTTAAGTGCATAACTGCTCTCTCTGAGGATCTGAGCTCAGTTCCCAGTACCCATTTTAGATGGCTCACAGCCACCTGCAACCCCAGCTCCAGGGCCTCTATTGGAGTCTACACTCGTGCGCTCATAGTCTTTAAAAAACAGCTTTTTTTTTTTTTTTAAGACAGGATGTACATATAGGTGTATTTCAATTTCTTTTTAAAGTTTTTATTTATTTATTATTTGTAAGTACACTGTAGCTGTCTTCAGACACTCCAGGAGAGGGCGCCAGATCTTGTTACAGATGGTTGTGAGCCACCATGTGGTTGCTGGGATTTGAACTCCGGACCTTTGGAAGAGCAGTTGGGTGCTCTTACCCACTGAGCCATCTCACCAGCCCAAAAAACAGCTTTTTAATCTTTAGGAAATGTTTAGATTTTTTTATTTTATTTACTGTTATTATTTGATGGTGGGAGCACGTGTGAAAGACAGGGCAGAGTTCAGCTCTCCTCCCTCTGTGGGTTCCGGGACCCACTTGGCCAGGTTTGCGGAACCATCTCCACGGTGCAGAGTATCTGTCATAGATATTTTATTCATTTTTTACAGTTTCTTTTTATGTATATGAGTGTTTTGCCTGCGTATATGTCTGTGTACCACATGCAAGCCTGCTTGCTGCCTGCAGAGGTCGGAAGAGGGCGTCAGACCCCCTGAAACTGGAGTTACAGATGGTTGTGGTCTTCCATGGGGGTGCTGGGAATTGAACTCGGGTTCCCTGTGGGAGCGTCCCGTGCTTTTGACCGCTGAGCCATCTTTCCAGCCCCATCCCTTGTCTCCTCCTTACGACACCGAGTCCGCTATGGGTCTGTTTCTGTTGACTGATCTTCCTCTTAGGCGCTCAGCTTGTTCTCTTCACACAGCCGTTTCTGAAATGCGTAACTGGATGAGAGGCGCAGTCTGAAGAGCTGCGTGCTGTTATTTTCTTGAGAAGTCCTGGGGGCCCCAGGACAGCTACATTACAGATGGGTCGCCCCATTCTTTCGGAAATTTACCTTTATTACAGAAAGTCCATTTTGGTTTTGTTCTTGGACCTGGGAAAACTCTGTAGGCCTGGCCTGTGTTCTTTCTGTTAAGTCCTGGCTTTCTGCAGTTTCATGAGAAAGCACTGGGTGTTTCCAGGCCCTCTGTGCTATGTGATAGAAAGTTCTTGACATCTGTGCTCAGTCCTACCAACTGTTGTCCTGGGTTCCTTGTTGCTCTGAACTCCCCATGGACTGAGCCCAGTTTCTCACAGGTGCGAGACATCGCTCTACACCCAGCTTTCTGATAGTCTTTCTCCCTCACACAGGCCCCCTCCTCTACCTCCTGCTCTCTGCCCTTCCCTCCCCTCCCTTCCCCTCCTCTCCCCTTCCCCTCCTCTCCCCTTCCCTTCCTTACTTCTGTCTCTGACTTCTTTCAGGGAGAACCTGGCCCCAAAGGAGACCCTGGTGAGAAGAGCCACTGGGTAAGCTGCAGCCCTGCACCTGCCTCCCCTCCTCCTGCCCTGCCTCCCCCTGCCTCTTCCTGCCCTCCCCTGTTTCCCCTTCCCTGCCCTGCCTCTTCATGCTTCCCTTGCCCTCTCCCTGCCTCCCCTGCCCTCCCCTGCCCTGGGTTCTCAGTAAAGAATTCTCTGACCAGTAGACCCTGGGATCAAGGGTGTCCTACTCACATACTTATCAGAGCCCTGCTCCCACACCCTCCCAACACTCCCCTCCAGCAGACCCCACCCATGCTCTCCCTGTCTCTGTCTCTGCCTGTCTTCACCCACCTACCCTCTGTAGCCTCGCCAGGCTGTTGGGCAGTTTAGGTGACCCAGGCAGACCAATTCTCCACTTCCACGGTCCCTCCTGTCACAGGCTTTGGCTTTGTCCTGTTGGCCACAGAAGGAAAGGAAATGTGAAGAAAGCATCTACCTAAAACAGGAAGGGACCTTAGGCAAGTCATGGGACAAAAAGGGGATGCACAAGGGATCCATGGGACAAAGGACCGGGGACCTAGAGACCAACAGACACACTGAGAATCCAGGAAGTTTGGGAAGGGAAACCTTGAAACCATTATGTATATGTTTGACATGGTTAATGAGGCTAGGAGACATAACTCTGCTCTACCCAAAAGATCTATAATAGGTACCACCACATACTTCAAGCGATCTACTAGGGAAGCCTAGAAACTGTGCAAAAAGAACCGTAGAAACTGAGATAAAGTAATCTAGACACTGCCATACAAAGGAAGAAGTATGAAAGTACAGTAGAAAGGGAGGCCTAGAAACTGTCACATGCAGAGCAGACACTAGGTAAACGGAAGGGGGACCTAGAAATCACATACTCAGAAATCTCAAGGTTTCAAGGACCTCACTGGGAACCTGCAAGATCAATAGAAGTAATTAATGGACAGATCTGGGGGCCTAGGAATCTACCCTGCCTAAAGACAGAGAAGGAAGCCTAGGACATACCATGCCCTGAAGTGTCAGGTGCCCGCACTTGGAAACCATTGTAATGCGGGAAACATTTGGAAAATCTGGCGGGCGGGGCGGGCGTAAGCATCCCTCAAAGACAGCCAGCCTGGGTTCTTTAGAAGCTGACGTTATGACTTCCCTCCTCCCTTCCTGAGCACCGTTGGTGAGGGCGTGGCCAGCATTAGCTTCCAACCTTGTCTTGCCTGTTTGTGGTCCTGGAGTCAGTGATGGATACAGCCGTGGTTGTCCTCACCCTGCACGAGTCCACCTCTGTGTACCCCATGACTTCTCGGGGCCCTGCTACCTCTCCCAGACGCTTGCTTCCCGACCCTCCATCCTCGCCCGTCCACTCCCTGTGGTTCCTGGCCTCTGACAGTGTCAATGTGGCCCCAGCTTTGAGCGAGGAGACCCATGTGAGCAGCTCTCTGCCTCTTCTAGGCCCCCCACTCTCCCAGAGACCCGCAATGAGAAAACAGGTTGTTCACCCATCCCGGAAGGTATGGGGAAAACCAGGTCACTACAGAGCCAGGCTACAGCAGCTCCTATCCCTGCATAGGGAGCCTTAGCCTGCCTCAGGTCAGACCTTGAACCCAGGACTAGCCATGGGAGGGACCCCCAAGAGGTAGCAGGACCCCTATCTGCCCACCTTCTTCCTTTCATCACCTGCATTTCTACTTCTGCTTGCTGCCTGGGAGAAGGTTTGCTGGGCAGGAGATGCATGCGGCTGGCTTCCGGGCTGAGGGACCAGCTCTGTGAGAGGTAGGTAGGGATCCTGGTACGGTGGGAACATCCTGCTGAGACGCGTCACCTACCAGCGCCCCCTAGAGGTAGTGCAGCTTTCAGAGCCGCTTGCCAAGTTTAACTGTAGCTCAGCAGTGTCACCAGGTGGTCATAGTTGTGTACTGCAGGAGCTGAGTGACTGGCCTGAGTTACTCTACCTAGTTATGAGGGAAGCAAGCCTTCATCCCTTATTTAGACAGGGAAACTGAGGACCAGCTCTGCAGAGCAAACTGGTAGCACCAAAAATGAGACCCAAAGCAAAACAGGCTAAGACATCTAAATTCCCAGAGGAGCTAGAGAATCCATTACCGTTTCCTAAGCATTGCTCTGTATGCCAGGCTCAGGGCTTGACAGTGCAGAGAGGCACTCTGCAGACACAAGCCTCAGGAGGAGTCACCATCGGGTCAAACCCCATGGTCAGCAGCCACAGGACAAAAGGAACTTAGGTGTGGTGGGGGTGTCTGTACCAATAGTGTATTGATGATGAAAGGGACCTAACCAGTCACGGGGTATTCAGACAGAGAAATGGGGGCAGCATATAGAATGGGGCCTGGGACATGTTCAGAGTAGCAAGTACTTGGAGAGGCAGCTTGGCAGGCAAAGTGAGAGAGGATAGAAGCTCTCAGAAATTCTAACGTTGGTGGACCTGGAGTATCAGACCTTAAGTACTGCTAACTGGGAAGCAGGAATGGTGGTTCAGACTCGGAATCCCAGCATTCAGATGCCTGAGGCAGAAGGATTGCTCCAAGTTCAAAGCAAACCTAGGCTTCGGAGTGAGCTACTGAAGGATCTCAAAAAAATTAAGAATTATTTTTGAAAAATTAAAGAATGTGAGGAATGGAATGTTCAGGGTTTTGTTCTCAAAGTAAGTTTCTGAACACCAACTTGGAGAGTGAATTGGAGACAGAGAAGGGTTCTGGAAGGCAGGGGGCATCCTGATCAGAGGCCAGGAGCCTTTAAGTGTGAGCATGGACCGGCAGCAAGGCAGATAGTGGTCAGTGGAGTCAGGGGACCGTGGGTGTTGCCTTGGCTATGAAGGGAAGTAAAGAGGCAGACCTGGGGCTGGTGTGTAAACCTGTAATCCCAGCTGCTCAGGAGGCTGAGACAAAAAGATCACAGGTTCAAGGCCAGCCTAGACAAGTTAGTGAGATCTCGTCAGAGAATATACTGGGAATATATAATTTTCTCACACTAAAGGGGAGGGGGCTAGAGATAAATCTCGGTGGTCGAGAAGCTGCTGACCTGGGCGGCTCTATCTCTGCTGCTATACCCAGGAGACACAAAGAGACAGCACAGCAGTTAAGGTACTCAGCACAGCAGTTAAGGTACTCAGCACAGCAGTTAAGGTACTCAGCACAGCAGTTAAGGTACTCAGCACAGCAGTTAAGGTACTTCCTGAGACCCTGAACTTGAGTCCTATTAGTCACGTGGCAGCCCACAGTGATCTGTAAGTCTAGTCCACAGTGGGCACTGCTCACACGTGGTGCACAAACATACACACAAGCACAGATGCAATATTTATACACATTAGGAATAAACAAATATCTTAGCCAAGATCTGAGCAAGGTTCCTGCGCTGCAGTATGTCACACAGCTGCTGTCTTAGCCTAGAGTGTGCTCCCTGCCCCTCTCACTGGTGGTTTGTAAATGTCCTAGATCTGTCCCCCACCCCCACCCCCGCTTCTCCCCAAGGAGAGCAAGCTAAACACTCTGGGCAGCACTTGCTGGGACCAGATGCCCTCTGATTGCCCTCACTGGCCCATCGTCCACGCTGGAAATGACTTCACGGTGTTTTTAAAGACTGACCTTTTAAAGTGTTTTAAGATTTATTTTTATTTGTGTGCATATGTGTAAAAGTGTCTATCACATGTGTGTTGGTACCTAAAGAGGCCAGGAGAGGGCGACAGATCGCCTAGACCTGGAGTTACAGTTACAGGTGACTATGAGCTGTCCAAAGTGGGCACTGGGACCCTAACTCAGGCCCTTTGGAAGTGCAGCAAGTGCTTTCTTTCAGCCATTTCTCCAGTCTGTAAACTAACTCCTCTCTCTCTCTCTCTCTCTCTCTCTCTCTCTCTCTCTCTCTCTCTCTCTCTCTCTCCCTGTGTGTGTGTGTATTATGCCTGTGTATGTACATGTGTGTGGTTGTGTGTGCATGTGTAGCATTCTCTACCCTGTCCCCTTGGGATGGAATCTGGGAGCTCACACTTTCCAGCAAGGCTAGCAGCCAGCAAACGCCTTTCTCTATGCCTGCCAGTGCCGGGGTTACCAGCAACAGGTAGTTTTTGATTGTGTGTGTGTGTTTGTGTGTTTGCTTGTTTGTTTGTTTGTTTTTCAAGAGTGTGTCTCTATGTAGCCCTGGCTGTCCTAAAACTCTCTCTGTAGACGAGGCTGGCCTCAAAACCATAATCTGCCTGCCTCTGCCTCCCAAGTGCTGGGATTAAAGGCATGTGCCACCAATGAGCTTGGGTGGCTTTTACATGAATTCTGAAACTCCAAATTCAGGCTCCTTGCTCTCATTAACCAAGTGCTCTTCCCACTGAACCATGTCCCCAGTCCTGGGATCATCCATTTTCACAACCTGCTCCCATGACACCTGAAGAGGGATTACTTTAGCATGTGGCCTATAGTGAACCCCATACCCCAGGCTGAAATGGCAGTTCAGTGGACCAAGAATAGCTCCATCTTTATTTATGATATTAATAGAACAGCTGAAGCACAAGGAATGGCCCCGGGAGATGAGCACACTCACAGTGGATACATTGGGAGGCCTCTCGGTTGCTTAGATGTTCTTGTGGAGAGCCACTGCTTCAGAGTGTTGGACGGTGAGCCAAGTATCTAAATTCCAGCACACGGGAGTCTGAGGCAGAGCTGTCATGAGGTTGAGGCTAACCTGGGTCACATTATATCTCAGAGAAAAAAGAATGGGGGGAGGATCTGGAGAGATACAGAAGTGAGGGGCAGCCTTTAGATTCCAGGATCCACATAAATGCTGGGTGGGCATGGCAGCCCATCCCTAATTCCAGAGCTAGGAGGGCAGAAACAGGACTACCAGAGCAAGCTCTGGGTTCAAGTGAGGGTCTGTGCCTCAATAAATAAGGTGGAGAAAAGCCCCAGATGTCAACTTCTAGCTTCCAGGTTCATGTGTGCATGCAAACACATGTGAGCACCTGTATACAAATCTATAAGCACACACGCACATACACACACACACACACACACACACACACACACACACACACAGAGGTGGGGGAGATGGCACAGTGGAAAAGAGCACTTTCTGAACAAACAAGAGGCCCTGAGGTCTGAGCCCTAGCACCTCCACAGAAGTCAGGCATGGCACAAATGCCTGCAACCCTAGCATGGAGGACTAGAGATAGGTGGGGCTCGGTAGGCAGCCAGGCTAGCTGGAACTGCACATGCTGGTGCACCTTAAGACCCTGTCTCAAAAAGTAAGGTAAAAAGCAAAATAGAGTGCATATAGATTGCATGTGCATATACATCCACACACGTACATACACCACACACACACACACACACACACACACACACACACACACAAGATGTGTGTATGCATTCCTTCACTCGCCCTACACTAAAAGCCAAGAGACTTGTAGATGCTGTCAGGTGTGTGGGATAGTTGTTGCAAAAACCCTGGTGTCTGTTGGAAAATCTACCCACATTCTGGAAGTTGTTTAGGGAGGGGACATGTGTTAGGCAACACCACAGACCTTGTGTTGGGGAAGGAAAGGACAAACTGGGAGGCAGTCCAAGAGAGGTCTCTAAATGAGCCTCTGTTTGGGGACAGTGGAGAGCCCTAGGCCTGGGAGGCCTTAAAGGAGCTGGGTGAGCCCACCATGGCAACCCTGGGAACACACTGGTGCCTTCAGCTGCTGCTAAGAGGGGCTGAGCTGAGGATGCTCTTCCACGGCGGGTCAGAGTGTGGAACTGGCGTGGCCTTGGCAGAGAGGTGAATGGTTTCTTGAAGGAGAGGGGACTGGTCTCCAGCCTTAGATCAGCCTCTTTTTAAGCAACCATGTCATTAAAACATATTGATTTTCACTTTATACTCATTTTAGCACGAGCGGATTCACTAGCAGCTAGCTTACTTTTGCTGATAGAGTCAGGGTGAGGCTCATAGGATTGGTTATAACAAAGTCAACTTGAAGAATATGAATAAAGAGATAGAGAAAACTGTAAAGAATTTAAAATGCACAGACAACCCAGGGATGTCACAGGCACTGTGCAAAGGCTGTAAGGATGGGGATGAGAGGTTGAGCTGATACCACGGGGCCTTGAAAGCAATATGGCTTCTTTGAAGATAGCATATGGGTGACCTGCAGGGTGGCACAATTCGCACACAGCTGGGTTCAAATGGTACTTTCTGAGAGGGTGTCCAGGGGTTGCTTCCTCCTGCCTTGCCCCCAACCTGTCCCCCTCCGCCTTGTTTGGCTGTTCATGGGTCCGGGGCTGTGGAAGGTGGTACGGCTACAGGTGCTTGTCCTGGGTGGGGCATGGGCCACTGGCAGGCTTTGCAGGGTCCCCTCCCTGCCCCCTGTCACGGCTGCATCTGTCTCTTTCCTCCACAGGGGGAGGGGTTGCACCAACTACGCGAGGCTTTGAAGATTTTAGCTGAGAGGGTTTTAATCTTGGAAACAATGATTGGGCTCTATGGTGAGTAGAGACAGACAGACGGCCAGCCAGCCCAGCCCTTGCTTACCAGCCTCCCTCAAACCTTCTTGGGGTGGAACTGGCCTGAGTCCGGTTCTGAGGCTGAAGAAGCACAGGCTACAGAGGCCACTCAACCCTGATGACTGATGCCCTCTCTCGGGGGGAAGGTCCTGCTCCGGTACTCATCCTTGTGCCTCTCGCTAGGCATTGTGGGTGAAGTAGTTACTTACAGAGCTTGGCGACAGCAGACGATGAGATTTGTAAGGATTTATGGGCAATGAAAACAGACTCCTAAGCTGGGCATGGTGGCCCACACCTTTGATCCCAGGATCTCTGTGAGTTTGAGGCCAGCCTGGTCTACAGAGTGAGTTCTAGGACAGCCAGGACTACAGAGAATCCTTGTCTAGGAAAAATAAAACAATAACAACAACAACAACAACAAAGGGAGAGAGAGAGAGAGAGAGAGAGAGAGAGAGAGAGAGAGAAACCAAATGCCTAATCAGCAAGGGATTGTGGGTAACAGCCAGGATCTAGGGTCAGGGGTTATACAGTTAGAGCCCAAGCCCAAAGGATTATAGATAGGAGATGTAGACTCCGTTTGGGCTTCAACTCTAGAGAGGTCATGGGCAATGGGGGCAGTCTCCAGACCTACAGCAAATAGGTTACTCAGCTAGATTCCACAAGTGCAGGGAACTGTGGGTGACAGAGGCAGACTCAGGACCCAGAGGACTCTGGGTAATAGAGCACTTGTCAGTTCTGACCAGCTTCCCCATAAAGTTCTCGAGACTCTTACCAGACCTGCCTTCCTGGCCCCAGGTACCCATCCCGCAGTTGCCACTATGGTCCTAGAGTCCTAAGTTCCCTGTCAGGGCTCGAGAGAGCCAGACCCTTAGCCTGGCATTCACCCTCCAAGTTCTCACCCTCCTGGCTACCTGAGGGGCTGGGCAAGTCTTCTCCCTCTCTCACGAGGGGACACTGAGGCCTGACTGACACTGGTCCAGACTCCTGCCCTGGAGCCCATCAGCATGTAGCCGCCTTCACCACCCTTGGCTCCCAGCCCAGCCTTTAGAGGCCAGACTCGCACCGTTTGCTCTTCTCGATCTCCCATCAGGCTCCTAGCTTACAGAGCTTCCTGCAGCAGCAGGCTCAGCTGGAGCTCCTGGCCAGACGGGTCACACTGCTGGAAGCCATCATCTGGCCAGGTAATGGCAGGGCGGGCAGGCAGGGGCAAACCCTCCGAGGATGGGCCTGGGACAGGCTTGGGCATGAAGAAGACGCCTCCCGGTGCTTGGTCTGGGCCAGAAGATACCTTGCATCCTTCCACTCGTCGAGGACAGAGAGCCTGGCACAAGGAACTAGCTTTCCTCTTCTGGCAGTCACCTACCTGCACAGGCTCCAACAAAGCCGACAGATGTAGCTCTGCCCTTGTGCAGTTTAGGGCTGGGTTGGGGAGGGATAAATGACAGAGTAGTGTATATAATTATGCCTCTGGCCTGCTGGGGCCATGGCTGCGTGGTAGAGCATTTACCTCATTTGTACAAGTCCTTGGGTTCAGTCATCACCATGAGGGAGGGAGCCAGTTCAGGAGGGCTTCCTGGAGGTGATGTCTCAGTGAGTGAACAAGCTTGGAAAAACAAAGTCTGAGAAGACGCAGGGTTATCTTCCTCAAGGTTTCTGAGAGGTGGAGACTAACCCTGAGCAGAGCCAGACCGGGAATATTCTAGAAGGGTAGGTACAGGCAACCTGAAAGGAAGTTTGCCTCCTCGCTCCTGGAGTGAGGCTAAGGAGCCCAGCTGGGGTGGGGAGATGGGGCTAGCCGTTCACAGGCATGGGCTGCTCCTCATTTGCCCAGCGAGGGCTCCCATCCCACGAGCTAACCCTTGCCCCCTCCAGCCGCTGCCCTGTCTCCCAGCCCAGATGCACAACAATGCCCAGAGGCTTCCATAGTGTGTCCACCCTCCCCTCTTATAAATCTGAAGTCTGAGGCCCTACGTCTCCTCTGAAAATGTCCTTGGATCAATTAGGCAGGCTCGAAACCAACCCTTCGTTCATCAGAACCAGGAAGCTCCGCTCAGATGGGCACAGGGGAACTGTCCATCAGTCACTGGAGAGATTCCAAGAGGGCCTGGGGATGTGGGCCCTTCTTGCTGGACATTGGAGACTTCTTGAAAGAGGGGACCCTGTGTGGGGTCATAGAAAGCGCCTGGTTGTGCCATATGGAGGCAAGAGGGACAACTGTGACAGGAAGTCTAATAAGATCTGGAGGTTGGAGTGTGTGTCGTCCCAGTCAGGGATGATGGTCAGTCACATGCTTATGATATCAGCACCAGAGGACTGAGACAGGAGGATGGCAAACTTGAGGCCAGACTAGGCTACTGAACAAAACTCTGTCAAAAAAAAAAAAAAAAAAAAAAAAAAAAAAACAAAAAAAAGAATTTGTGGCCACAGACGGTTTCTGATCCCCACCTATTAGACA
>NC_034602.1:24206164-24258038 GCF_900095145.1 Mus pahari
ATATCAGCACCAGAGGACTGAGACAGGAGGATGGCTAAATTGAGGCCACACTGGGCTACAGAAAGAAAATATATCAAAAAAAAAAAATAAAAAAAAAAAAAAAAAAAAAAAAAGTGCCCACAGACGGTTTCTGATCCCCACCTATTAGACATGTGGCTGCTCTAAACACTAGAAACATCTAGAAACATGCTAGGCTCCCTTTCACCTCAGCCCTGCCCCTGTCTGAGGAGGAGAGACTGTGGTCTTGATGGAGACATAGCAAGGTTCTACCCTAAGCCTCTTAGCACCCATCCTCCATCCCACTGTCTCCCAGTGGCCTGGGGGACCACTGGGAACAGAACTGAATCCCACATTTTCAGCACTTTTCCTGGTGCCCCACCCTCTCTGTATCAGTGCAACAGTAGGAGGGGCAGCCAGAGAGCATAGAGGGAGAGAACTGGGAGAGTCACTGTGACCCCATCCTCAGCTGGCCGTGCTTCTGATAGCCCTCACTAGTGGCTTCCCCTAAGTCAGTAAGAAGTCTGCATCCTAGGGACAGGGAGGTACTTGGCCAAGTACCCATCCTGGGGCTCTCCCCAGCTAGGAAAACAGCCTACCCTGAACTTCTCCTGGCTTGACTTCTTGATTTTGAAGGATATTAGTTTTCCCAGGAGGCAAGTACGCCATGTTTATGCTTGGGGTTCAGTTTATGCGCAGGTCAGGGCAGATCTCACCACGACTCCCTTTGGAACCGACTTCAATCTCTGTCAGTACTGCCTAGGCCCTCAGAGTCTATCTGAAAATGTCCTTAATTTTAGAAATCAGACAACTGGGGCCCTGACAGGATCCAGTTCCCCTGAGGCTGCTCTGAGCCAAAGCCTGACTCAGTATACTAAGTCCTTTCCTCCAAAATGGTGCTTTAACCTAAGGAAAGGGGAAAATCTGTCCCCTAAGTTTACTTAGTTCATTCGGATGATCCAGAATTCATCTCCACTCCAAATAAGCCTCAAAAAAACCTCATCACCTATGGATCTTAACACTCGGGAAGCAGAGGCAGGCAGATCTTGGAAATTAAGGCCTGCCTGGTCCACAAATCAAATGCAGGATAGCCAGGGTTCTGTCGCACAGAGAAACCCTGTCTCGAAAAACAAAAGCAACAACAAAAAAACCCTAGGGAGTGCTATGTGCTGAGTCTACCCATCCCAATGAATCAGACAGATATCAGGCAGCTCAGTGTTCTCAATGGGCTGGGGGCGAAGAGGTTGTGGGCAGGCACTAACCAGCCTTCAGATACCCGGATTTCCTATAGTTCTATCTCTAGGATGCCAGGAGACCCGGCTACCTCCCAGGGCAGAGTGGGTTCCCCATGGGAGTGTCCCCCTGACATAGCCTCTCTCCTTATTCCCTCCGGCAGAACCAGACTTGGGATCCGGGGCAGGCCCTGATGGCACAGGTACCCCCAGCCTCCTTCGAGGCAAGAGGGGAGGACACCCAACCAACTACCAGATCATCACCCCCAGGAGACGCAACGAGAGGAGCTGAGAGGGTAGTGGTGGCTCTTCAGGGTTCGACACCAGGCTTCCTCCCCTAGCCTGGACTTGACCTGCTGCCTCCGGGACTGCCAGTTCCTATTTATTAATATCCTCAGGGACCCCTGTGCCTTCTTGGTCTTAGGGGTAGGCAGATCTCAGTGATGGCAGGACAGACTAAACAGGGACTGGGCCTCAAAAAGTCAGGCCTCACTTGCGCCTGGCCTGGTTAGTTCCCTCTGTGAAATGGGGTGAAAAGGCTTTGAAGGGGGGCGGATAGAGGTACGAGTCATCTCGGCTGCCTAAATTTGGGACCTGGGACCGCCTGGCCCTGCAGATATACAAGGATTGGGGCAGAAGTCTCAGTTCCCCTCCTATAAAACCTTGGGGAGTCCTGTGCGCCCCTTGTTTTCTGTGCTGAGTTTCCACCTCAGTCCAGACTGCTTAATCTCTAACTGAACAGTTGGTGCTTGCTTCTTATATCAGTTCTACCCCAGGCCTCCTGCTGCCATGTCCCGTGTGGGAATGGGATGTGTAGAGGGGACTCCTACTCCAAGTGTCTGCTGCAGATGCCACGGATTGCTATGTACGGGACAATAAACATCCCTGCTTGACCCTACTCCGCTTGGTCTCTATGTGCTGCCCAGGGCAGCCACAAGGGTCCACCCAAGCCAAGGATGTGGGGGCAGGATCCTCCTGCAACAGCCACATATTCACTGTTACTCCTTCATCCTCCATGACGCCAACACAGAGGAGCCAGACATGACAACTGACACTCAGGAGGCCAGGTTGAAAAACAAACCCGCTTTTATTCTTAGAAAGTACCAGGGCAACATGTTGGGGCCTAGTCCTGCCCAGGGATGCACTCAAGACCCCACCAAGCCCTCAGCAGACAAGGGAAGGACTATGAGGCCCCAGTGCCTGTGCAGTGGGCAGGGCTACTCCTCCCCTCAGTCACCAGGGCCTCAGTGTCCACTAGCCCTTCCACCAGCAGGGACACTGCCCCCTCGACACGCCCTGTAGCTGCCAAGGCCACTGCAGCCTGCTCAGTGGGAAATCCCATGTGCTGGAGCTGCTGCAGCCTGTGAGGTGGAGACAAGGAAGAAATGTCAGGGCAGCATGGCTCCCACATCAGGAGGCCACACCCCTGCCCACCCTGCCTTACCTTAGAGAAGACACAGAGGGCTTTGGCAACCACAGAGAGCTCTGGGAACCCTGAACTGAGGCATCACGAAGTGAGGCCTGGATCCCTTCCTGTAGCATCTGCTCCTCTAGGGCTGCCCACATGGGCGTCGCTGAAGCAAAGCCAGGCCCAACCCAGTCCACGTCCCTCTCTGAGCTCTTCCACGTCAGGTGTCCAGGCCCCAGGCCTGGTGGGAGCTGAGCAGAGCCATCACTGTGAGGCCAGGAGTTTGAGGAAGCCAGGTAAGGAGGTCTAGGGGTGGCAGGCCTGTAGGGACAGAGGTGGACGGCCTGGACTGCCAGCCACCGTTACAACGTCCACCATCCAATGCTGAGCCCGACCCCACCCTCACCTCACTCCAGCAGGATAAGTGACAGGCAGCTCACCCAGACTGCCTGGGGTGGGAAGGAGCCTCAGTGGCCAGCTCCGGGCCAGAGACTTGCAAAGGACACCTTCCTGTAACACCTGCAGTCTCCGCTCTGAGAGCTCCAGCCACCGGAAGGCCCCAGCAGCATCTACCTGCCCAGGGCAGGGCGGTTGGTCAAGGAGAAACAGAATGGAGTGGGGTAAAGGGCATGTGTGGGCATTCCCACGTGTCTTGCCTTGCTACCTCCCTCAGGACCACATTCTCACATCAACAGCAGCTCAAGCTGATAACAAAATGCACTGCCTGAAACCAGTCAGCCAGAGGGGAAGAACCTTTCCCTCATCCGCCTCATGAGCTTCTTCCCAGAGCCTGTGTGCCTGAAGACAGATCCTCCTACTGTCAGCCAGACTTGAGTGACTGGTGTCTGCATTCTGAAATGCTCCTGTGACTCACATATAGCCTGAATGGCTATATGGGTCAGCCTGTTCTCTTCGGTGGCTGTTTTTCCCATATCTTGGGAGCGAAGCTGATGTTTAAGATACCTACCTGTACCACGGGCCTAAGTTGGCACTCAATTCCCAGAGAGCCCCAGGCTTGCTCCCACACTGAGCCTGCCTCTCGGTTACACCCTGTGCCCAGCCTGCCCATCTTGGCTTTGATGCCATCTTCACACAGGATCCAGGTTAGTAACTTCTCAGGTCCCTTCACCTCTCCAAGCATCTCACAGGTTCTTTGATTATAAAGGACACCTACCTCCACTTGGCCATAAGCCCTGTCCCCAGCCCAGAGCGTTGCTCAAAAGAAGATGTGTCAGGAGCAGGTGTTTGGTCACCTGGCATTGCTTAGGCATGACTCCCTTGTGCCAGTTCTTTTCAAGGCACCCAAGAGGCCCAGCGAGGTTCACAGGGTCTCTGGTCTCAGGCAAAGGATACAGGCTAGGCCGACGAGAAGGCCACAAAGGAGCTGCAGGAAGGGCGGCTCGGAGCTGAGCAGCAGGGTCAGGGCCAACAGCAGCCATGGTAGCAGCCATGATGGCAGTGTCCTCTGAGGCCATCCAGGGTGGTGACTCTGTCCCGCCAGCATAGCTAGATGGACAGGCATATAGCCACAGCCTCCAGCTGCACCGGATACCCCAAGGCCAGCCAGCAGCACAGCCAGCAGCCCAGTAGCCAGGGCAAGCACGGTGGAGTTGTGCAGGAAGCGCAGAGTGCCCAGATGGCCCTCCTGCCACCAGCCTAGAGTGGGCAGAAGCAGCAGGCTCAGGAGCAGGCCTGGCAGTGCAGTGTGGCCCAGAGCATGGGTCAGCAGCCGGTGCACTGGGAACAAGAAGGTCAGGTCAGAGGGGTGGATTGCCCTTTACTAAGGTCACCTGGTATGGCAGCCTCCCCTACCCAGGAGCTAGGATGTCAAATGTCACTACCTAATCACTGGTAGAGGACACCAAAGTCTTCTCAACACCACAGCTACTCTCAAGTTACATCACTGTGAACCAACGTACAGCAACCAACTGCTGAGTGTCGCTATGTCCCGGCCACACCGAAGCTGATCGTCACAATCACCAACTCTCTTCTACATCTGGTTAATAGCATTAGTTCTAATAAAAAACCGCCTGCTAGAACTACCCACTCCCACAGAGCCGCATGACCTTAGAAAAAATCTCTACACCTCCCTGAACATTTGGGTTCCTAAACTGTAAACTGGAGGTAAGTTTGTAGGAAGTCCGTGTTTGGCTGAAACCCTTCGTCCTTATTTCCAGGGAAAGCTGTCAGAAAGGGATGTGATCAGCACTCCTACCCATGGCTTCCGGCTCACCTTCTGCAGCTTTACAGGATCCTCTGCCCTCTTTCTTTACTGCAAATGAGCTGGGCATGTCAGAACACTAACCTGCCCTGGGACACTCTGTCCTATCCTCGTATAACCACCATAAGGCTCACACTAATGCCACTGACTGGTTTCAGGCCCTAGAGCTTCCTTCAAGGTCCATGCAGCCAGTCCTCACCCTGCCAGGGTTCCATTAGCAGCTCTGGAGCCAATCTGAGGCTGGGGCCAGCCCCCAATAGCCACAGGCAGCTCAGCAGCAGCATCAGGACTGAAGAAGCAAGGGGCAGGGCCCGGGACAGTGAGCCAGGGGCCTCCCAGGCATGCATATTTGGTTGATGATAGTCAAAGGTGGTCCTGAGGCTGTAGGCTAGGGATAAACAAAAACAGTAGCAATTATTTTTGCTGCTTTTATCTGACACCCTCTCTATTTTACCAGTGACCCCATTTTTTGTTTGTTTATAAATTTTATGTATGTGGGTACATATATAGCTGTCTTCAGACACACCAAAAGAGGGCATCGGATTCCATTACAGATGCTTTCGAGCCACCAAGTGGTTGCTGGGAATTGAACTCAGGACCTCTGGAGGAGCAGTCAGTGCTCTTAACCACTGAGCCATCTCTCCAGCCTCCCAATGACCCCATTTTACAGAGGGGAAATTGAAGCTTCAGAGGCCGGTCTAATAGCTTGGCTGTAGTGGGCTCAAGTCCCAACCTGTGTTGTTAGCCACCTTCCTATCCTACCTGCCCACATGTCTGGGATGGGGCCAGCTTGGTCGGGCACAGCTGTGATGCTAGCACTCAGGAGTGGAGACAGACACAGGGGACTGGGGTACAAGGTCATTAGCAATGCAGACAGGGGAGCCTGCTCACCTCGTCATGCACAGGCACCTGGATTTGATTCCCAGTGCTGGACAAAGAGTAAAAGAAAAAGTCAGGAGCTCTTGGCTACATGTTGAGTTAAAAAACCAGCCTGGGTAACATGAGACCCAGTTTCAAAAAACAAAACTGATGGGCCTTAAGTCTTTTTTGTTGTTGTTTTTCGAGACAGGGTTTCTCTGTATAGCCCTGGCTGTCCTGGAACTCACTTTGTAGACCAGGCTGGCCTCGAACTCAGAAATCCGCCTGCCTCTGCCTCCCGAGTGCTGGGACTAAAGGTGTGTGCCACCACGCCCAACTGGGCCTTAAGTTTTAGTGGAAGATACAGGACCAGACAAGTTAAACTGGGGCCATTCACTGCCAAAAAGATGGATATATTCCCCTGGGAATGGCCAAGTCAAGGCCAGCTCAGGCCTCCCACTTCCTGCCTCCTTTCCAGTGTCCCCAGCCTTGGGAAGTCCTGATGGCCTCAGGTGCCTTTGAATGGGGGGGGGGGGGATAGGGTGCTGAGGCCCACTAACGGGACAAGCAGTGTGGGGCTGAAGTGGGCTACAAGAGTCTGCATTCCAGGCTTTACAGGGTGATTACAGCCGGGGCACTGTTTCCTCCCCAACCCTGGCCTCATTTTGCAAAGGGTATTCCAGTGTCTGCTGCGTGTCCCTGGGCAAGTCTCCTAGTCTGTGAACTGCTGATTCTGACACATTTTCCTTACAGATGGTAAGAAAAAGGGATAGAGTGGAGGCCCACAATTTTCTCTTTTTTAAAGGTTGGTTTTTTTTTTTTTTTTTTTGGTGTTGTTTTAAACAAATCTCACGTAACCCTATCCCTAGCTTGGGATAGGAGATTCTCCTGTCTAGCTGTTAAGTGCTGGGTCACAAATCTGCACCATTGCACCTGGTTCAGGCCCCAGCTCTTTCCCAAGGCATCACCTATTACTCACGGGAGGCATAGACAGTTTATAAGTAAAGGCACAACAGCTGGTCCAAGCGCTGACCC
Organism: Mus pahari; assembly: GCF_900095145.1. Lineage (NCBI taxonomy): Eukaryota > Metazoa > Chordata > Mammalia > Rodentia > Muridae > Mus > Mus pahari. The sequence continues at coordinate 24,212,916 of NC_034602.1, forward strand.
CATGCTTGCTCCCTGCCCATAGTCTGTGCTCCTGTACTCTCCCCGCACCCAGCCTTTCCTCCAGGCCCTCCCTCCCATCATTCCTGGGCAGTCCTCTGAGTCTCCTACTGAGCTGAGTCAGGACAGAAAGCGATTCGAATTAGCTTCCTTGTCAAGGCTTTCTCTTGCATATGCCAAATATGAAAATCTTCTCTGCCTGGCCTTTCCTCCATCCCTCAATAGGCCATCTCCTATCACTCTGAATTGTCAATATCCCCTTCCCACATTGTGAATTTTATCCTAATGAGCAAAGTTTGGCTTTCCCCCCCACTCAAATGACTTGTCTCCAGACTCACTAGGATACAACTTGCACGTATTCAAGGCTTGTGTTCATTGGAAGGCATATTAGCATAGCCCCAGGTCCTGCTGGGGTGAACTCCACCCTTTATTTTTGGTACTGGGTTGAAGTCCAGAAAAGCAGGCAGATTTCACCCTTACCTGGAGGCAGGGTCACCTAAAATGAAGCTTCCTCTTGCACCTCCTCACAACCATTCCATCCCTGGGCACTAGGGGACAGGTCCATGGACATACGGAACTGGGTCTCGAGTCCTCTGGACCAGTCTCTTCTCTTTCTTGGCGATAGGAATGGAAACTAGGGCCTCATACATCATAGGCAAGCCGTAACACTCCTGCAACCGTATCTTCAATTAATAAAATGGAACTTGTAAGAATCGAATAATGAATCCAGCTGCTCCTCCTAGAACATTACAATTCAAGCCTTTCCCCCTTCCGATTCCGACGGGCCTCTGGCGAGACACTGTGAGTGGCGAGCTAACAGACTCGGACGCCTGGATCTCTCACCCGCAGGTGATTTTACATCAAATGGGAAACTGGGGGCTACACATCCGGCTCCCCGTTCCCTTCCCTGCCTGCCGCGCGCCATAAGCCCCGGCGGTGAAGCCACGCCCATCCTCAGAAAGGTGCGACACGCCTACTTCTCCCACATGGACCCTGGTTTCTCCCGAGTCCTCGCCCGCCATGCTAATGTTGGTCTGTGTCTGTCCAAAGTGTCAGTAACTCTTCGAAAAGCAAAAACAAAACAAAACAAAACAAAAAAAAAACCCCACCACTCGCCAACAATCCGCCTCAGTGTCCTTCTGGAGCCCTTGTCAGAGACCTCAGAGCTATGCATATCACACCCTGCCTGCCTACCTTGCAGGGGAGCCAGGAGGACAGAGTGGGAAGGCAAGGACAGTGGCGAAGCTTCCGGGCGGTGCACAGAGAGGGGAGGCCCGGGGTCGGGGTCGCATTCAGCTTTGTAACTTTAGGGAAAGGACTCGATTTCGTGGGTTCTGGGTTTTCTGTTAAAACAAGGGGACGGGCTGAAGGACGATCACAGGGCATCTCATCCCCGACCGTTACTGGGGTCGGGCGCGGCATTCCCGGCCTCCCTCCCAGGCCGACGGCCCTCGGTCCCCTCCCCCGCCCGCTCGGGCCACGCGTCCTCCCCGCCCCCACCCACCCTAGAAAACCGAGCCGGGGGGCCCGCCCCGTAAGTCGGGCCGCCGGCTCCGAGCCGAAGACCTCGGCGCCCGAAACCCGCTGCGCGCACACACGGGCGCGTGATCCCGCCCGCCGATTAGTCAGCAGTTGTTCCAGGACGGCCGGGATCCCTTCCCCCAGCCCTCCCGCCAGCCTCCGTCTCCCTCCAGGGCAGACTCTTCAGAGACGGTCCCTAGAGCCAGCGGGCGTAACCATTCCGAGCCACCGCGCCTCGCGCCGAGGAGCTCTCGGGTCCGCGGGTGACCCTCGCTCGCGAGCGCGCCGGCCCCCCGAGGCGCCTCTTTTTAGAGCACGCGTCACGTCCGGCGCTTTGGGAGAGGATCGGGTCAACGGTTTCGGGAGCGAAGAGCCGGAGGGCACCGGTTCGCTCCTCTCTCTTCGGCCACCCCCGAGGCCTGGCTCGATGGTAGCGTCCGAGGTTGCGGGTTTCGCGCCTGCGCAGTGCGGCGCCTAAGGGGGAACGCGAGAGGGAGACGGACGTTGAGAGAACGAGGAGGAAGGCGAGAAAATGGCGTCCACGGGTAAGCGGAGCGGGATCGCGGTCGCGCCGGCGACAGCTGGGACACCCAGACTGGGAGGCGCTCGTCTCTGGGGGGTGGCAGGGATGACTGAGTGGAGTCGCCGAAAGGGGTTGGGGTTGCCGCCGCGGCCCGACGAGCTCGGGGGGAGGGGGACCCGCGTTCCCTTCCCCTCCCCCACCAGGCGGGTTGGTTCTGGAACCTTTCGGCGGCCGCGTCGCGCGCGAGGGCCTCGCCGTGGCCGGGGCGTGCGGAGCCCGGCCGGGCCTCCTTTGTGTGGCGGTTGTCGGGGCCGGGTGCTCCCGGTCTGTCGCCACGTGGGCGGAGCCTAGGGCCTCCGAGGGCCCGAAGGGGACCGCGGCTGGGCCTGGAGCCCATCACCCCGAAGGCGCGTGAAGCGGGGTGTCTGATGGCGGCTCGAGAAGCCGTGGCCGGTTTCCCCTGAAACCTCTCCTCCCATCGCTAGCCCCGGGGCAAGTGTTTATTGTGTAGGGACTCCGGTAGAAAAAACAAACAAAAAGGCGTCGCGAAGGTGGAAGCTGAGGGGCGCCGGCTTAGGAGGGGAGCCCCATTATCCCCCTCCCCCAGGCCTGCCCCGGCCCGGCGCGACCAAGCTGCCCCCTGGAGGGCTCCCAGCTCAAGCCCGGGGCTGGCTTGCTCGGACCTAGTGAGCTCCCCCAAATCTTGGTGCTCCCCACTCAGAGGCTTCGATTTTTATCCTGAGTTAACTCCACCTCCTTCCCTACCCAAAAAGCAGTGGCTTCCCAGTGTCCTTCTCCGCAAACGGCGCGGGGGATCGGTTGTATAACAAGGTCCGTCTGGATCCGGAGAGGAGACTCTCTCCAGAAAGAAATTTCTAGCAGCTTTGATCCAGGAGAGGCAGAAAAGCCTCGGCCCCCACGTTTCTGTAGGCCTGCTCGTTAAGCTAGCAGGCTGATTTATTCCTTGGCCCTATTGAGGCCAGGGAAAGAGACCCATAGCGGATTTTGAAAGTCCACGGCGGGAACCCGAGCATGTGGTGGGTCCAGTGGTCCTTACCGAGGGAATAAGTGTAACCTAGCCATCACCTGCAGTTTGGCACAGTGGCGGGGTTTTTGTTTTTGCTTTTGCTTCTAGCGGAATCTAGGGTCTGATAATGTATGTGGCCATGGAGGCAGGAGGAGAAAGCAAGGGGGCTGACAGGAAAAGCTCTGGGTCCTTCATTTGGCTTAGGAAAGCTTCCAGCATCACAATTTGACGACGCAAACGATGTAGTTAGTAAACAGGTTGCTTTTGATATCAGGCTACCCAAAGTGTCCCTAAGAGAAGACTGAGACACGACTACAGTCCAATATATCCTACTGGAAAGTGGTTTCTTTGGTGGTCCTTTTACCCTTCTCTTAACCTCTAAAGCCCAAGAAGGCAATTGCAGTGTTTCTGCTTGATAGATCATTGCCACTTTTTAGTCATCTATGTTATCAGAAAACGCCCATAGCACCTGAACCAAAGTTGAGTCTTATATGTTCTGCTATACCCACAGTCCTGACCCTGCTGAGGCGACTTTATTACGGGCTTTCCTGAAAACCTTAGTTTAGTTTTAGACCTTTTAAAGGGGCGGTGGCGATGCACCAGTGCTGGGAAGGCAGAGGTAGGTGGTCTCTGAGTTTGAGGACAGCCAGGGCTACACAGAGAAATCCTCCTATCCTAGAAAAACAATTTTTTTTCTTGAGTCTTTCAGTTCTTAAAATAACATTTTTTTGGTCCCGACAAAGTTGCCCTTGCTAGCTCCATGAATTATGTAGCCTAAACCTTCCGATCTCTTCAGCTTGGCTAATGACTGCCCTGAAGCAAGCCACTGCCTTTGGGCAGTCATGGTTTCCCCTCATCTGCATCTTGTAGAACAGTAACTACAGAGTGTGTCCAGTAAAGCAGAATTACAGCCTCTAAATAACTGCCAGAACAAAAAGTAAACCATAACTAGCATTCTAGAATGCCCCTCCATCATAATCCCTCAGCCTGCTGCTTTTTTTTTTTTTTAAAGTGTTTACATATCTGGGCATTTAAAGACTTATTTTTTCAATTGTTAAATTATCTGACCATTGCTTCTGTGTCGTGCTTGTAGGTAGATAAACATGGGGCGGTCGCTTTTTCCTTAGCCCACCAAATCCCTTGGTTGCACCCTCAGATGAGGGTTGGCTCTTCTGTATCAGCATTGCCAATTTTACATAACTGCTCTTGTGTAAGTCTTTGTAAACATCAAACTTAATGCCAATGACTCTTAAAGTCGTTTTTACACAGAAACCTCAACAAAATGTAGGCTACAGTATTTGTTGGTATATTTTACAAATGCTACATGGAAGGAAATGATTTACAGGTTGTTGTTTGTTTTTCATATAAAGAATGTGGCGAGTAGCCAATCATCGTTTAATCCTGGATTGGGGAGCGCAGCGTTTGAGGCCAGCTAGAGCTACATAGTGAGACCCTGTCTCAAAGAAAGGTAGCAAGTAGGCATGGAGGTACACACCTATAATTTCAGCACTAGGTTGTAGAGAGCCATACAGGGTCTGTAGCAAGTTTGAGGCTGGCCTGGTCTATTTAACTAACTAAGGTCAGCCAGCTAAGTAGTTAGATCCTGTCTCAGAACCACTACCTCCACCACCACCACAGAAAATGTAGCTTTATTGGAAATGCTTCAGAATTTTGTTATAGATCGTTTTCTTCATTGTAGATATCTTTTGGACAGTTTACTGATACTGTTGGTAATCAGAGCTCTGAATTTAAGAGTGTAGAAGAAAAGTAGTCCCATGAGGTGCAGAAAGGTTGAAAACCAGTCAATTTTAAGAGATGAGTTCAGGCCAGGTGGTGGTGGTTGTTGGTGCAGGCCTTTAGTCCCAACACTTGTGGGGCAAAGGCAGATAAATCTCTGTGTTTCAAAGCCATCCTGATCTACAGAGTGAGTTCCAGGACAGCCAGGGCTATTCCCTGTCTCAGAAAAAGCCAAAGGAGCAAGGGGCCTCGGGGAGATCAGGAAAGTGCTGTGAGCCAGGGGGTTGTGAAGCAGGCTTTGGATTTGCATGGAGTATGCAAGAGCCTTCCATGAAGAAAGATGTCAGCTGTGAGATGAGGGTAAGGGACTACTTTCTGATTGGAAAAGAAAGGACCCTTTTGTTCTGTCTTAATGACATTGCTGTCTTTGAACACCAAACAAGATATGTATTCTTATAGAGAGGAAATAATTGAGGTTTTTCTTTTTAATTCTGTCTTTAAAAAAATGCCCAAAACTTAGGTGGCTTTAATTCAGTGATGTTTTGAAAACATAGGCATTTATTTTCATTACTCAACACCTCCATAGTTCAGATTTAGTTCCTTTTTTATTTTGTTTTTTTGAGACAGGGTCTTTTCTAGCCCTGTCTGTCCTGGAACTCACTATGTAGACTAGGCTGGCCTCGAACTCATAGAGATCCACCTGAGCTCTGCTTGAGTGCAGGGATGAAAGGGGTATGACACCTCACAAGGCTGGTTCCTTTTGATACAGGTTTCATATGAGAAGGAAAATTATAGGTAGACTTACAGAGAAGAAAATTTGTGATTTTTGTAGTTGCTGCTGTTGAAATCATTTTAGGTTTTAAAAAATGGCAATTGTGAACCTAGAGCAGTTTTTCCTGTAGGCCTATTAAGTGCTGTTTTCTCTTTGCCAGTTTTTGGAATTGTATTAACCATGTCAGTTGTGTGTAACATTATGCTGGAGTTGGAACCAGGGCATCCACACATCGGGTATAGTCAGGGGGAATGAGCACATAGACCGACCACTTATATACTCCCATCCTTTCCCTTGGCTTCACTGGGGTTTATATCTTTTTGTGATATTATGAAGATAACACCTCTTGACAGCAGGACCTTTTTAGATTTAATGACTATCCTGTTTTCTGTCATTTAAAAAAAAAAAAAGATTTATTTTTATATGAGTACACTATAGCTGTCTTCAGACACACCAGAAGAGGGCATCAGATGCCATTACAGATGGTTGTGAGCAACCATGTGGTTGCTTGGGATTGAACTTGGGACCTCTGGAAGAACAGTCAGTGCTCTTCACCACCGAGCCATCTCTCCACCCCCCATTTTCTGTCATTCTATTTCACTTGTTACTGTTGTAGGGAATTGTGGTTGGTCTTACTAAAGGGATAGCCTGACAGATGCTGGACATAGTAGCTTGCTCCTGTGATCCCTTACTGGGGAGCAAAGAGAGACTCTTCCTCAGAACAAGAATGCCAGGCATGTTGGCGACTTTTAATCCCTGGGGTGGGTGGGTGGCAGAGACTGGATCCATGAGCTCAGGGCCACCATGGTCTACAGCTGGGACTAGGCAGAGAAAGCCTGTTAAAAAGCAGAAAGAAATTTTAATACTTCTGTGCCTCTTTTTATATCTGACAGTAAGGTTGATGCCGTTTTGTGGTCTTGATTTAGACTTAGATAATGATAGTGTCTTTGAATTGATAGTTGGTAGTTGAGATGGGTTTATGGTTGTAGGGTATCTGGCAAGGTATCCCTGCCAACTCAATTGACCCTGACCTCATTAGCTAGCACCATATTCAGACTTGTTTAGTTAACTGACTTAACTTAATTGGTTTGGTGTTGCGAGATGAGATGTGCTAACTGGGATGTGTCAGCATATAGGTTCACTCTATAAACATTTAAGAATTATTATTACTGGGCTGGTGAGATGGCTCAGTGGGTAAGAGCACCCGACTGCTCTTCCGAAGGTCCCGAGTTCAAATCCCAGCAACCACATGGTGGCTCACAACCATCCATAATAAGATCTGACTCCCTCTTCTGGAGTGTCTGAAGACAGCTACAGTGTACTTACATATAATCAATAAATAAATCTTTAAAAAAAAAAAAAAAAAGAATTATTATTACTGCTTGAATTCCATCTATCTCTTTCCCCTTCTTGTCTGGGCTAATAATTTCTCTTGTTTCTTCTAGATTACAGTACCTATAGCCAAGCTGCAGCCCAACAGGGGTAAGTCAGCCTTCTGCAACAATAATTTGTCTTCGGTTAATGTTTTAGAGTATGAGGCCTTTTGTAGTTGTAAAGGATCTGTAGTAATACAGTCCAAATGGTCTGTATGTAGTCAATTCTTGTGTTTCTTTTTGCAGCTACAGTGCTTACACCGCCCAGCCAACTCAAGGATATGCACAGACCACCCAGGTAATCCCAAAGACAAGGATGTGTTATATCTTCAGTAGAGATGTTTCAGCTGACCACAAAATAGTAGCTAAGAGATCTTTTTTTTAATTTTGATACGAATAAAAGTGGTAGTATTATCTAAGCTTTTAAAACTCAAGTTTTAATCTTTCACAATGAGGGTTGTAATTTTAAAGCTGGAAATGGACGTATTAAAATTCCTAGGCTCAACATAATTAACTTACCGCAGTCTTGCTCTTTGTGCATATTTTGTTATGCTTAACTTATTCATTGTTATTTTTAAAGACCATCTTAGAATTGTTGCAGATGAGAAAATTTTACTGCATGGCTACTGTATAACTTTGTAGTGGTTGCACATTAACTAGTGGAGTTAGTTTTGAAAATAACTATTCCTCGGCTCTTGTCAGTATGTCAATCTATGTTTAAAATCCAGGGCAGGGGCTAGAGATAGCTCTTTGGAAGAGAGCTTGCCACCAGCCTAACAATCTGAGTTTGATCCCCAAGTCCCACATAGAGTCAAGGGAGAGAACCAGCTTCTAAAAATTGTCTTGTCCTCTGACCTGTACACATATACCATGGTACAGGTGCACCCCTCCACTAGTCAGATTGAGTGATTAAAACTTAAAAACCTGGAGCTGCGGTGTGGTGGTAGAATGTGTGCCAGCACTGCAGAAATACTTCAGGGAGAAAATTGACCGGGAGTTGGGAATATAGTTCTTTGGTAAAATATGTGATATACTGGCTCCAGCCACCAACACACTCCTCAAAAGCCAAGGATGACAGACTCTAGAATCTAGGAAGTATTTGCCTATATTACTAAAAATTAATTACCTCAGCTGGGCCTAGTGGTAATGCACACCTTGAATCCCAAAGACAGGGCATAGGTGGGTGGATCTCTGAATTTGGGCCTCCCTGATTACTGCACAGTAAGTCTCAAGGGGAAAAGAAAAAAGAATTACCTCTAATTCTAGAATGATCCATGCTTAAAAGTAGATATTAACCGTCATGGAAACATTCTAGGACAGGCAGGAAGTCATGCTTCTCGAAGGTTTTACCTTTAATTGGTCTTTGAAATAAATCTACAATATGAACACGTTAAAATATCTGAAAGAACAGCTTGTTCCTTATCTGATTTTAAGTGTATTGATGTCTGAGTTAAAAAACCATAATCTTGCTATACTGACAAACATAAGAGAACATGAACAGTTCTGATTTGTTTTTGGTTTTAGGTTTTTTTTTTGTTTGGTTTGGTTTGGTTTGGTTTGGTTTGTTTTTTTTTTTTTTTTTTTGAGACAGGGTTTCTCTGTATAGCCCTGGCTGTCCTGGAACTCACTCTGTAGACAAGGCTGGCCTCGAACTCATAAATCCGCCTGCCTCTGCCTCCCGGGTACTGGGATTAAAAGTTTGTGCCACCACGCTTGGCTCCTGATTTGAATTAATAGCTTTTTTTTGGGGGGGGGGGGAGGCAGAGGCAGGTGGATTTCTGAGTTCGAGGCCAGCCTGGTCTACAGAGCTTTTATTTTTATACCAGGCTGAAAATCTGGTTTTCAGCAAGATGCTGGCTGAATCTTGGATTATCCCTATGTCAGTTACATGATTAACTGAGATTTTTGCCTAATTGTTTCAAGAACTTTTTTCTAGGTTGACTAAAACATGAAAGAACATATAAAAATTCAGTTTTTAAGATAATTTCCTTGTTTTTATAATTTCTTTTTTATACCAGAAAGCAGTATTTTGTACTTTGATTCTCCAGTTTATGAACTAATAAGTTAGGTCATTACTTGGCTAAGCTACAAGGTTCTCTTATGAAGCTATTTCATGAATTTCTTTGGAGCAGGCATATGGGCAACAAAGCTATGGAACCTATGGACAGCCTGCTGATGTCAGCTATACCCAGGCTCAGACCACTGCCACCTACGGGCAGACTGCATATGCAACTTCTTACGGACAGCCTCCCACTGGTAAGGCCAGCCTTCAAGAGACTAGGTGATAGTGTCAGGGGATTTACTGAAAGGCCTATTATTCATGCTCTTAGGTATATACTCTGGTCTGTATGTTGACATCTGGGGGTCTTTTATTCTGGGAAGTATTTTTGTCTTTGCCCTTAATTTTCCTTAAGTGCTATCCAATACAATGTGGGTGGAATAAGTTCTAAAAGAGGAAGAAACTAAACTTTTATACGCTGTCTGTAATACACAAAATAGAACTAATGTAAAAGATTGTACTAGTGCTAAGAATGAGCCTTCTTAAACTGAGCTGCTTAAAAATCAAAGTGGTTTTCACATCTGTTTGCTTCATCTGATAGTGTACCCTCTACTTTTTGTTTTGTGCTTTCCACAGTAGAAGGGACCAGTACAGGTTTGACTATCCTGCTCATTCTTGCATGGGAAATGCTTTCCATCTTGTCTAACCCTGTAATGTTTTAGGTGTTTTCATTTGTTTAAACCCTGAACTTTCTAACATCACACACAAAGGTGCTAATGAAAAAACTGCTTCAGGTGCCATTTGCAGATCCATGTCCTTATAATTTGGGGAAGGTTTTACTATGAACTTTGCTTTTTGTCAAGCCTTAATAGTTACTTGCCTTCCAAAAGGTATTATTCCAGCTGATTTTTCCTGTACCCTGGAGGCTAGATTGCATGATTAGTTTTATTTAAGAGAAAAGACTTGCCACCCTGCATGTATATGTTCGTCTATTGTATAACACAGGCACATTTTATTTTCTGTTTTAAGTGTTACAAATTGTTTTAATCCATTTTCTGTTTTAAGCATTTTGAGTTTTTTTAATCCATAGTATGTTTTAAATATAAATAGCATTCCAGGACACTAAAAAGAGAAATTGGCCTAAGAATATATTATATGTAATATGCTAAAAAGAATGGTAATTTTTTTCCTGTGGAATGCTGTATAAGAAGGTCTTAAAAATGTGAAGACATCATCTTTCAACTATCTGAACTCCTCTGAATTATATTGGTTATAGGAAAATATATATTTATTGTTAGGGATTTTGTGAGGACTTCACTAACTTAACTACTGTGTAGGGATGGAGGTGTTTATTAAGCTAGTGCATATGTGGGGAGAGCTGAAACTAAAACTGTAGATTTGAGAATATAATGGCTTAGATCTAGCCTTTGCTATCCCTAAGCCATTTAACATGGTCCTAAGAAAGGTTTTAAGCAGAGTAGAAGTAGTAAGCAGTCGGGGCACACACGCCTTTGATCCCACTCTCAGGCAGAGGCGGGTGTCTCTGTGAGTTCAAGGCCAGCATGGTCTACAGAGTGAGTCCCAGGATGGTCAAGGCTACACAGAACAACCCTGTCTCAAACCCACTTCCAGAGGTGGGGGGGAGAGGAGGGGAGGAAGTCAAGTCAAGTCCTTTAAGCCCAGAAATTATAGAATACTGCATGCAGAGAAAAAGAAAAGATGGCTTTAGTGAGTCAGACTATGTTACATGGTAAAAAGGAGTTTGTGCACACTAGGTAATTCAAAATTAACTCTCATATTCACTCCTGCCAACTGCTTTTAAGCAATAGAATCAAAATTAACCTTGATGGCTTAAGTAGGAAACAGGATCAAGCACATTTTTCTCTGCCCCTTGCTGCCTTTGCACATAAAAATCAGTAAATGAGTATCAGGGATGGGTAGAAATACACTGTTCTTCTCTAGGTTTCTAAAGAAAACTTCAGAAGAGAGGTACTATGTATCTACATCTCACATGCAGGAGTCAAACAGTTCTTATCTGTGATTTCTGCTGTTCACTATAAACTTCTTTGTAGTGTTTCTTACCACCGGTTCCTTTGAAGAAATCATATAGATGTACTTAGTCTCTTGTCACTGTTCTGTTGATTTTTGTTCATTTTGCTTGCCTGCTTTTGTGTGTGCTGCAGTTTAATTAAAAGATTACTAATTAGCCCAGTATCTGTTACTGAAGAATTGTTACAACAGGCTCTCTTACTGCAGTTTAGAGATACAAGTTGCTGTCTTCAGCAGTTTGGTTTTTGTTTAACTTCTGTGAATCTTGTAAGTAGGGAGAAATCTTATAAAGAGTAATTGGATGTGTGTGGTTATCTTTAGAACTTTTCAACGAAGTTTTAAATAATAGGGCTGAGGGTGTAGCTCAGTGAAGGGATGCTTCCCCAGCATGTATGTGAGGGTCTGGGTTCTATACCTAGCACCACAAAACAAAAACCCACTGAAGATAAGTGTGTCAACTCAAAATGGCTTTTAAGACTCTTTTGTGAAGTATATTTTTAATTTTTTTTTACCAGTTTAGGTGGAAAATTACTGTCCTTATATAATTTTAGAATTTCCTTTGCTTGAGAAGAAAGGATTTTGTCAGTGCTACAAAAAGTACTTTAGATTCAAAGAGAAATTGAGCTGGGTATGTTAGCAAAGTCCTCAATCTTGGGAGACAGGCAGACTAGTCTCTGAGTTCAAGGCCAGCTTGAGCTACACAGTAAGTTCCAGGCTACCCAGTGCTACATAGTGAGATCTTGCATCAAAGAAATAAAAAGTTGAAGTAGGTCACTGTCATACATGGCTGTAATCCCAGAAATCTGACAGTTGAGAGGTGGAAGGCATTGCAGGCAAACCTGGGTGATTTAATGTTTCTGTCTCTCTCTTTATGATGCTAAGTTTGGTTAGTCCTAAGTGTAAACTAAACTAAGTAGTCTTGGTTCAGGATATGTTTTAGATATTAAAGCTCTTTTTTGTTTTCTTTTTTTGTTAACATTGGGGGTTTTGGGTGTCGGGGGGGGGGGATGGCACCTTCCATGGCCAACACAAAGCTTGGTCATGTCCCAGAAGCATCTGTTCTTCAGGAGCTGGAGTACCAGGTGTCCACCTTGGTAGGATACATGGGGAATTACAATAGATAGGAGACCGGGCTTGAGCCTTCTCTGGGCTTCGTGGAACATGGCCCCCAGCTAAGGGTCCCTTTGAGGAGTTTTATTTTTAGTTAGTTGGAAAAGATGTGTGTCTAATCACCAAAAAGCCATTCCTGTCTCCTATTCACACAGGGGCAGAACCCTGTTTTCCAAAGCAACTTTGTTTTTTTTGGGGGGGGGGCGTTGTTTTTTTTAATAGAATATTCTTTCTTGAGGTAGGGAATATATCTTAGTTGGTAGAGTGCTTGCCTGACATTCATGGAGTCCTGCACCACATAAACAACGTATGGCGTGGTGCCGGTATTCCCCAGGCTGGAGACTTGAAGCAGGAATCAAAAGTTGAAGTTTATCTTCTGCTACCTAAGGAATTTGAGGCCAGCCTCAGCTGCATGAGACCCCTGTCAAAACAACAATAAACCACACTTCACCTTTCTCAGGAATATATTTTGAAAACAGAAATAGTGGTTTAGACTTTAAATATTTTGGAGAAAGTGAGATGGCTCAGCAGATAAAGGCACTTGATTGCCAGACGTGGTAACCAGAATCCATGTAGTGGAAAGAGAGAACCGACTCCCACTACTGTCCTGTGCTTCCACACACATGCCATGGTGCGCTCCCATGCTTGATAAAAAAGCACATAAATCAGTGTAATAAAAACAATTTAAAGCCGGGCGTGGTGGCACACGCCTTTAATCCCAGCAGAGGCAGGTGGGTTTCTGAGTTCGAGGCCAGCCTGGTCTACAAAGTGAGTTCCAGGACAGCCAGGGCTGTACAGAGAAACCCTGCCTCGAAAAACCAAGAAAAAAAAAATTAAACACTCCTTTGTTGCTACTTTTCCTGCAAGAATGTAGGAATTCAATTTTGTGATGCTTTAAAGTTGAGAAGTTTATATAAGTTGTTTTGGTAATAAATGCAAATTTGGCAGAGAGGACAGAGCATCTGAAATAGTTCTCTTTTGTTGTAGGTTATACCACTCCAACTGCTCCCCAGGCATACAGCCAGCCTGTGCAAGGATATGGCTCTGGTGCTTATGACACCACCACTGCTACAGTCACCACAACACAGGCCTCTTACGCAGCTCAGTCTGCATATGGCACCCAGCCTGCCTATCCCACCTATGGCCAGCAGCCAACAGCCACCGCACCTACCAGGTAAGGTCATAGCTGTTGATTCCTCTGCTGCATCAGCTTTGACTTTTAAGGAAAGGGTAATTCTGTACACTTGGACCATTCATGACATCAATAGCTCTTCACATTCTCACTAGGTATTGACTGTTCTCGCAGTGTTTCCAGAGTGCTGAAGCACAGCATCCAGGTAGTCGGATGAACAGATGGTGCTGTCTGAGGGCCAGAATGAAGACTGTCATTTGCCTGGTTTCATTCAGAACCTAGTTTTGGTGGGTCAGGGGAAGCTGTTTTGCTTTTCTAAACACAAGGAAACTGAGTGTATGTTTTCCCACATTGTTTAACTACCAATAGAATTATACTTTTGAGTACTTAATCTTTGGCTTCATGGCCTTGTAAATTGTTAACCACTTTTTTTTTTTAAGGAAATATGTGGTAGTTGATGATACATGCTGGAACAGGTGCACTTCAGTCAAGAAGTACCATATGTCCTGATTTTGTCAGTAAAGGATATTTCCATATCTGGGAAGGTCAAGGGTTACTGCTACAGTTGAAGAAGTTGACAAGATTTTATTTTATTATATAGTGGTTTGGTAACCAGAAATCATGGACATAGAAATTTATAGCTGGGTACCCAGCTATGTGGTCAGTATTGAGTTCAATAAAGTTGTTACTCCGAGGCTGGTTAGTAGATAAGTGATACATACTACTACTTAACAGAAGGTTGCAGGCCTTTACTTTAGACAGGCACTTAGGTGGTCTCTGCATACAGTCTTGAAGGAACACAGGATTCTGGTTTGAAAGAAGACTATAGGGAATAAACAAAAGAGATCACCTTGTAACCTAGACTTTTTATCTGCTGTAGAGGTAAGAAATTAGCTCTGGCAAACTCTCAAAATTACTTCTAAAGTGCAGTGAGTAATCAGAGCCACTTGAAGTTAATGTCCACTAAGCAGCCTGTACAGTGGTTCTGTTTAACTGGCTGGTTCCTAGAAGGCCCCACTCTAGGCATTGGGAGTTGGGTTAGGTACTGGAGAATTGTATACAAAGTCCCATGTGATGCTCTCATGCGGTGGTGTATATCTAAGCCACAGGTCTTCATCATGTATTAGTGGTGTTTTCATAAGTCACTGATTGCGTCCCCCTTCCCTCCATCTTAGTTTTCTGAGCTGACAACCAGTTATAATTTTATAACCTGATTCATCTCAGTGAGGAAACAGTACTTCTGCGTCTGCGTTAGTCCACCTGCTGATGGGGGCTTTGCTTGAAGTAGCCCTAGCTTAACTTTGCCACTGTCTTCCTCTGAATTGGTTGGGCCACAAGGAAATGGGGATTCCTGAGTTATTTCTGTGAAGTTGGGATTGATTTTATCATTTAATGAGGGTATTTGCTAGTTAGTCTGAGCATGGGGTGGGAGCATCCACATCCCCTTCTGTTGTATAGCAAGGTTAAGTTAGTTTACAGCAGGCCAAGATAGAAAGTGTCTCTTCTTGTCTGTTTCTAATAAATGAGTGAACCCACAGATATCAAAATGTATAAACCTTAAAATTATTCTAAGCTTGAATTTGCATTGTCAAATTTCTTGTCTTCAGAAGTTCACTTTTTAAAGTGTCGTCTTCCCCCTCCTCCTAGCACTTGTTCATATCGGCAACACAAGCTGATGTACTTAGTAGCTGTGAAAGAAGAACAAATTAAAAAAACAATGCTAACTCCCTTAGTATTTTCTTCCAGCAAACACTAATGGATGATAACCGGGTTTCATTTACTTTATTTTCAAGCTTGGTCTTTTCATGTTGCTCAAAGAACTGTGGGGTTCTTACGTAGGGGTTGTGTGGGTTGTTAAAACTAAGTCTTAATATATTTTATTTCTCCTTTTAGACCACAGGATGGTAACAAGAGACTAGTCAACCTCAGTCTAGCACAGGAGGTTATAACCAACCCAGCCTAGGATATGGACAGAGTAACTACAGTTATCCCCAGGTACCTGGGAGCTACCCGATGCAGCCAGTCACCGCACCTCCATCTTATCCTCCTACCAGGTTAGTCTCATTTTTGTGGCCGGTGAATTAGTGATAAGAAGACAGGTATTTTCTTTTCAGGTTGTTGACTTGCTAGCATTGGCTTCCTTGGGTAAGATTTGTTTTCTGACTTGCCCATAGTTGACCACATACCTAGTTAATAGTCATACCTCAACCTTGGATTCCCTTAGCAGTGTTCTCTAAATACTGACCCCAAAACTTCAGTTTTGGTCTTATAATTAACTTAACAGTATGAGAAACAGAACTGTTTGGAACTATCTGCACAGAACAATAGCAATTATCCCCTCAAACACAGGCACCATGGGTAAAATTAAGGATAAGACCTTCTCTCTACTGCTGTTTGTAGTGCTGGGAAAGGAATCTGCTGGGAAAGGACTTTACCTATGAAGTACTCCAGCTCCTTCATTTTCTGTCTTAACCATTGTAGCTTCACTGTCCAATTTTAGTTTCTTTAAGGAAAGCTGCCAGTTTTCTGGCCTGTGTCTCATTTGAAGTAAGTTTCAAATGAATTGACAGAATTGTTTTAAAAGGTTAGTTTAATTGGCTAAAATATAAAATAGTTCCTGTTTGTATCTGTTTTAGTCAGGGTTTCTAGTCCTGTACAAAACATCATGACCAAGAAGCAAATTGGGGAGGAGAGGGTTTATTTCAGCTTAAACTTACTTTGCTGTTCATCACCAAAGGAGGTCAGAACTGGAACTCACACAGCGCAGGAACCTGGAGGCAGGAGCTGATGCAGAGGCTATGGGGGGTACTGCTTACTGGCTTGCTTCTCCTGGCTTGCTCAGCTTGCTTTCTTATAGAACCCACAATAGGCTGGGTTACCTCTTGATCACTAATTGAGAAAATGTCTTACAACTGGATCTCATGGAGGCATTTCCTCAAGGGAGGCTCCTAGTGTCACACAAAACCAGCCAGTACAGTATCTATTTCATAGGTTGACACTTGGCATACAACTAGGAACAAAGGTGGTGGGCGGGGTTTATAACTGTTCCCTTGTAGGTCCATACCTGTTGGGTGGAACAGTTGCTGTGGCAAGATGAATTGGTATATAGAGATGGAATCTTATTTTGTTTTGTTAAAGATTATTTTATCTATATGCATGCACTATAACTGTCTTCAGACACACCAGAAGAGAGCATACAGGTTGTGGGCCATCATGTGGTTGCTGGGAATTAAACTCAGGACCTCTGGAAGAGGAGCCACCTCTCCAACCCCATAAACTGAATCTTGACAGGTGTGGAGAGCTGTGACAAATACTTAGTTTAGTAGAACATATTTATGGTTCATTGAGAGTCCCGTCGTGTCCACCCCCCACTCCCAGCCAGGGTTATTCTGTGTGGTTCTGACTGTCCTAAAACTCAATCTAGATATTTAGGACAGGCTGGCACTGAACTCGGGGATCTGTCTGCCTCCTGGGAGACAGAGAACTGGGATTAAAGCCTTGCCTTGCCACTACACCCAGCTAAGAGTCTTTAAGGTTTATTTTTAGTAGTATGTGGAGGTACATAGATGACCTGCTGGGTAGCTTTACAGAGACCTAACACCTTTTATACAATATCCTAAGGTCTCTTACCAGTCTTGTCTTTATTCTTAGATTTCCAAGGATCAAATATGTTTGTTTGAAAGGTTGAAACTATAGCAAAGCAATTTTGAGTCTGAAAGAAAATGGCATTTTTGGCATAGCATACTTAATATGCTTGTGTTCACACCCTTACCAAGCAGGTATTCCTTAGAAAGTCATAGTCATCACTCAACTTATTAGATGGCTGGAATAGAACACTTGCCTAGTGTGTGAGGCTCTAAGTTGGAGCCTCAGAACTACAAAAAGAAAGGAAGGCGTTCCCTCACTGGACTCTTCTTCCTCCTCACTTTCAGTGTCTTTTCACTTCATTAGTCATCTCTAAGTGCACATATGCATAGTCTGCCCTTCCGAACTGTGTTTGTCTTAAATGTAGTCGAAAAACGTTTTAAGTAGGAGCTCTGAACCACAACTCGGTGTTCACATGGGTTCTTTTCATTTTTCTCTTTTACACTTAAAGCTTTATTATAGGAAATAAATCCAAAAGTGTTGCCTTAGCCAGGCAGCGTTGCACACCTATAATCCAGCACACAGGAAACTGAGGCAGAAGAGTTGTGTACAGGTGGACAGTCAACCTGGGCTACATGTAGTGAGACCCTCTCAAGGAAAGTAAAAAGAAAGTAATTGTTAGAATGCCTGTGAATGTCTCATATTCAGGGTCTTGGCAGAAATAACGTGATTTTTCTCCTTCCTGAAGATGTTGTTTTTTTTCTTCCAGCTACTCCTCTTCACAGCCGACTAATTATGATCAGAGCAGTTACTCTCAGCAGAACACCTATGGGCAGCCGAGCAGCTATGGACAGCAGAGTAGCTATGGTCAACAAAGCAGCTATGGGCAGCAGCCTCCTACTAGTTACCCCCCTCAGACTGGATCCTACAGCCAGGCTCCAAGTCAATATAGCCAACAGAGCAGCAGCTACGGGCAGCAGAGTGAGTTGCTAAGAGAGAAAACTAAGTATGAGTGGTTTTGCTTGGAGTTTCTGAGAACGGGCAATGCTTGTTACCACTATTTGCTTCTGGAGTCTAGAGTGTGAGTGTACGCAATAACATCCTGCGTGATAGTCTGAATGCCCGAGTAGGGGCTCTGTCAGCAGGGTGGGCGCTCTGCAGTGAGTAGGGCTGACGTTCTTTAAGACCTGCCTTAAACGTTAAGAGAAAGTGGGAAGGTGGCTATAGAGGGCTACTGTGGATTTTGATAGCCAAGTAAAAACTGTAAATCAGTAAGCAAAGGGAGTGAGTCCTGCTCACAGAATACTGGAGAACATACCCCCCACCCCCCAATGTTTATTCTTACATTTGGAAAAGTGACTAAAATCTCAAAAGTATCTCATTCACTATTTAATTTCTGCCTCAATTGTTGCACTTTTAAATTTGAATTTCATCAGCCAGGCATGGTGGCACAGAGTTTGCAGGGAGGTCCTGACTAAGGTGGGGGGAGGGGTGTGTTGTTTTATTTTTGACTGGGATGACTAGTGGCTACTTGTTACAGCCCTTTGTATGTCAGCGCCCTAGGTAACTTGGCTCTGCTCTTGGTGTTGAGAGGTGTAGTGTACAGAAGGTGCTTTTGGGGACATCTGAAGCACAGACTGACAAATATATTTTTCCCAGAAGAAAAAACCTTTGGAAGGAGTTTTATAGCCTTGGCCATACAAGGCCTTGATAAACCAATAGTTCTTAAAGAGAGCCTGTGATAGAAATACTTTCAGCATAGTACTTACGTGGTTGCCTGTAATGAGGGTTCCATGAGTCCAGGAGAAAGGGTGTCAGGCAGTAGTGTAAATGTTGGTCCGTGGCTTACAGATGTGACTCTTTCCTCAGGTTCATTCCGACAGGACCACCCCAGTAGCATGGGTGTTTATGGGCAGGAGTCTGGAGGATTTTCCGGACCAGGAGAGAACCGGAGCTTGAGTGGCCCTGATAACCAGGGCAGGGGAAGAGGGGGATTTGATCGTGGAGGCATGAGCAGAGGTGGGCGGGGAGGAGGACGCGGTGGAATGGGGTAAGAGCAAAACCTTTTCTCCTTTTACCTAATTTTGTTTCATCCATAGGATTTTCAATGGAAAGAAGGGACTGAAAGACATAAGAAATTTATCCCACATTTCCATGGACAATCTATTGAGGTCAAGCTATCTCCTAAACCATGGAAATGTCATTTAAGTGGCAGTTTGCTTTTTTTCCCTGCCAGTAACCGTTGTTGGGCTGGGGTGAACAAAGAATGGCTTTGAAACTAGAGCTTTCAGTCCCCTTCATGGTTTTCAGAGGTGAGAGCCTCTTTGGGTAATAGATTTGGGATGGAACACACACAACCCTTCTAATAACCCTAGATTTTAACTAATGTCCTGAACCGTTGTCTTGAAATACCTGGTGTATGTACTGCAGAAAAAGAATGCAGCTGTTTTCCAGTGTTTGTACCCAGAATTGTTGAACATGATGAAGACTGACTGGCCTCATAACCCTTAAACCATGGCCTGAGGTGCCCTGATATGTAGTTAAGTTGGAGCAGAGAACAACCTTAATAACTTTCTTACAGAGTAATGTATATGAATATAGCATCACTCTCTATTGGAGATTTTAAAAGTCTAAATTGGTTTGACCATTGTGATTGATGGAACAATCTGGTTTAGAAAACTGTTTAGATCAGTACCGTGCCCCTGCTGCCTCTGCCTCCCCTCCCCTCCCTCCCTCCATCCCTCTTCCCTTTCTGGTGTCTATACTTTGATGAAGGTGAAGTATGATGTTGGTGGTTAACATAATCAGATTTAGTTAATGTGTGTGTTCTGTCCCTACATAAACTAGTTAAAAAAAAAAAAGTTATGCAGAATGTTGTGAGTATAAATTTGATTAACTGTTAAAGAAAAAACAAACTTCAACACAGATTAAGTTGACCTATTCATTTATTAGTAAATTTCTGTACTACTGAAAGTTAATGTTTTGTTTATTCTGCATAACTTTAATAAAGTCTCCAGTGAAATCTTTATTGGAAAAAAGTCATTTTATAAAAATACGTGCAAATTTTTATGAATAATTTTTGACAATGTAAAATTGGTTTTCTGATTTGGAGAATATCATTCCATTAATAAAGGTTTCACGTCTTTATGGATTTTTTAAAGTAGAAATAGACACTTGAAATTACTATCATCACGTCTCAAAATCACCTAGAATTCTTAGTATTTTTCAATTGCAAAAGCAATTTGAAGTTTATTCATCTTAATACTCCAGAAGTGATGACTCTACCAACTTTGTTAGATTGCTATTAGAGGGGCCATGTTTGTGGATGAGAAGTCTCTCCTGGAGCCATAGAAGAGAGACCGTGGCCTACCCCATAGGGTTTTAACAGAGCTGTGAAGCAGTCTGTTGGATCCTGTGAGGACAGGACACTGGGCAGTCCCCTTTCCCTTTTTTTTTGTGGTGTGGTGATGGTTTTCAGTGTCTGCTACAGGTAAGGCGCTCAATGTTGTTAACATGCCCTTTTTCATTGCCTCAGTGTTTTGATATTTTTCATTGGCTGTTAAACGTGGAAACTTTTTAACATGCTTTGTCGCATTTATATGCTACAGGTTACAAAGTGAGAGCCTTGTATACACTTCAATACTTAAAAAGTACCCGTACTCAGTACTCAGCCGGCAGCATAATGAAAAGTGGGACTAGACACGGTGTCCATATGGAGAGGAAAAATATACATAGAATATTTTAAACAAAATGTATTCATTGTATAAATGGAATCCTTCTGTAACTTTGGTAACTGCATACTTGTTGTTTGGTAATGAACCAGAGGAGGTATAATACTCTAGAATTGTGTAACATTAAAGTGTAAACTTTGTGTTTAAAGAGAGAGAGAGCATTTTATGGTGTGTACTTTAACAAGGAAGTAGAGCTGCATGCAACAGCTTGGACTGTGTATCTAGGTATTAAAGGTGCAATACTGGTTAGGAGAGAGCCTCAGGGCTGCCGACTGGGGAGCTGCCTCTACTCACTACTAGAAAGGACTGCCTTCCCCTCCCTCCCCTTCAAAAAAGGACACACTCTATTCCCTCTCTTCTATGTATAGTATGTATATTGCCGTAGTCTTAACTGGTATGTCTATAAAGTTGCACCCCCAGTCCGTTGAGCCTTGGTATTTATTGTAAATTCTCCTTTCACAGTAACTATTAAATCCATTAGGGCCCTGGACCGTATGGCTTTATGCTGAAGATTGGCTGGATGCGTCCTCTGATGTGTGTTGTAGACATTTAATGTGATTGTCTCCTGCTTTATTATACTGTGACTTGCTAGGAAGCCTAAGGCCTCATTTGGCTGTCCCTTGGGAGAGGTTGAGGGTGCACCTTTATGAACATGGAAAGGTTCATCACAGCAATTGTCTCTGCCTTCTTGTTTCTACACCAAGTTCACCTGGTGTTCCAGCTGATTGGGGGGAGGGGAGTGTTTGGGATCTAAGGTGGTTTTTTTTTTTCTTTCCTTCCTTAATTTGCCAAGTATTGCACTATTAATACCAGCCCCTGACATGAAAGAAACCAACCACACTGGTGTGTACAATCAGACAAGCAAGGTTGTATATTAAGGAAATTTGAGCAAGCTGCCCTGAAGAAAGGCATAGTGACAAGATGAGAGAGATGCATTGTTTGGAGATGTGTTTAGCCAGTGCCCTTCTTCCCCACGAGCCCTGCCAAGGCTCAGAGCGGTACTGGCTTTTAAAGGGAAAGGCCTTCATTTCTTCGTTTATCCCCCCAGCAGCGCTGGAGAGCGAGGTGGCTTCAATAAGCCTGGTGGTAAGTTTTTGAGTATTACCATGGATAGTGTTTAAAAAAAATACAGTCAGTTTTTCTAGAAAACTATATAGTTTTTACTAGTTTCATAAGTGGTTTTAAAATGATCTATACAAAAGACTCTAATGGGTACTGCCGGCATTGTCTTAGGGGTAATAAGGTTAACCTATGGTTACAAAACAAAGGGTAACTTCAAGTATTGAGCAACTGCTTCTATAATATGGGGGAGAGTACAGCTTTAATTTGGTTTATGTGGAGGAAAGGTTTTGAATTTAAATTTAACACTAATTTGGCACATGAAGCATTGAGAGTGTATTTGGTTAATGGTTTAGAAACAAACGAGCAAGGGAAAAACCCTAGCAAACTTGACAAACGCTCAAGGGACACTGCTCCATCTTAGCAGTGCGGGTCCCCATCCAATGGTGGTGTAGTAGATAGCTGTGTGTGTTTGTAAGGTTTGTAGCTTGCAAGGCTTGCGCTAATAATATTTTATATGATCTTTCCTGGTTGGCAGGACCCATGGATGAAGGACCAGATCTTGATCTAGGTAACTTTTAAGTTATTGAACTTTGCACTGTGCTGTTTTGAATAAATGCTGTAGAAGCAAGGGTTCAGCAGCTCAGCAGACTGATACCAGTACACTGACCCATTCTTGGCAAAGACAGTTTGGGACTTCTTAAAATGGTTTTAAAGTAACCAGAAAGCTTTCTCTTATATCAGTATAATGGGTGGTTGGTTCTCTTGCCTTTTTTGATGAATACAGTTCGATAATAATGTCCAATTGGTTAAGAAGCCCCTATTATTATCTAGGCCTGATGGGACATGTCTGGGACGTTAAGAAAGAGGATTAGGAGTTTGAGGCCAGCCTATCTCCAAAAGAAGAAGCCACTATTAATTCGGGGCAGTAATTGTGTTTTATCTAATTTTCTCTGGAAGGCCTTCCTATAGATCCCGATGAAGACTCTGACAACAGTGCAATTTATGTGCAAGGATTAAATGACAATGTGACCCTGGATGATCTGGCAGACTTCTTTAAGCAGTGTGGGGTTGTCAAGGTGAGTGAACGTGGTCAGGTGACCCCCACAGAACATATCTGAGATGCTTGGACTGTGCTGAGAATTATACCTTGATTGTTTTGTTGACCCAGGGATGGAACACTTGCCTAGTATGTATAAGGGCATTAAGGCTAAAAAAAAATAGCTCCTCTCCTTGTTAGTTGGGTTGTTGTTTATTTTTTGAGACAAGATCTCATGCATTCTGGCTTGACTCCACCATATAGCAAAAAATGACCCCTCCCCACCTCCAAACACTCTGTCTACAGTCTGGTGCTACCGCACACAACTTTAGCCAAGTTTTATAGATGAAAAATGCTAAGCAGCTGATGTTTCTGTTATTAAATCTGCTGTTCTCTTTACTTGTAAATAAACTTACCTTTGTCGTGAAGGAAAAAAACATAGGTTTTTCTTAATATTCCCCTGGATACTTAGAAACTTGGAGACTTTTTTCCCAAATTATCACTTACAGATTTATTTCCCAGGATAAGGTTGAGGCTCTGCCATGGGTTGTGATGCCTGCCATTGATGCCAGTACAGAGGGAGGGAATACAAAGGGAAAGGAGCAGAGCTTTAGGAGTTCTGGTTTTGTTTTGGTTGAGAAAGGGTTTCATTGTGTAGCTCTGCCTAGTCTGGAACTTACAGAGATCCACCTGCTTCTGCGTCTGTGTATTGGTACCGCACCGGACTATTCTTGGTTTGATAACACATCTGTTGTTGGCTTGTTTTCCTTTCCCCTGTTCACTGGCCTGTTGTGACATTTTGTTGAAAGGTTTACCTGAGTCTCCATACCCAGGAAGTCTGGTTCTTTGGCTTTTTCACTTAAAAATTTTTAAAATTCCATATGGTGTGAACATGTGGGAGGGTCTGTGCATGATCCAGAGAGTATCTCTGGGGGTCAGAGGGCAACTTCTGAGAGTCTGGTCTTCCCCAGTATGGGATCGATGCATTGATGTAAATGACAGTTATCTGACCAGTCCTCTTTACACAGTTGCTGTCCACTCTTTGCAATACAGGTTAACAGAGTCTATAATGCAGTTTGAGAATAAATAATGTTTTCTGATATTAAAGCCTTAAAGGTGTACAGTTGACTTTTAAAATTATACTTTATGTTTATGTGTCTCCAAGTTTTTGTCTGTACCACATGTGTGTAGACACACAAGGAGGCCAGAAGAAGGTGTCAGATGTCATAAAACTGGAGCTTCAGGCATTCGTAAAATCTGACCTCAGTGTTGTAGACTGAACATAGGTCCTCTGCTAGAATACCAAGTATTCTGTAAGATCTTTCTCTGCTTGTTTGTGCATGCACACACATTTACCACTAATGATTGTCTGTTTCCTTACACACACGCACTGGGTGAAAGTGAAGCCCCAAGTTCCTGTGCTTGTATTTTATATTTAAGATGTTGATTATTGGCTGGGTATGGTGTGCACACCTTTTAATCCCAGTACTCAGGAGGCAGAGGCAAGTAGATCTCTGAGTTGAGGACAGCCTGGTCTATAAAGCAAGTTCCAGAACAAGCCAGGGCCACACAGGGAAAAATTTATTACATTTTTTAAAAGTGAATCTTAATGCATATATGGAGGTCAAGGGACAACTTGCACAACAGTTAGTTCCACTATGTTGGAGATCCAACTCAGGTTGCAGGCTTGGCAGCATGCTTCTTTACCTGCTGGGTTGTCTTGGTGGCCTCTGTGTGTGCTTTAGCAAGGCCTTGTAACTTAACTTGTAACTTTAGCTGACCTTAAACTTAACTCTTCCCATAATGGCCTTGATCTAAAATTAATCTTCCTACTTCTGCATCTCAAATGCTGGGCTTATGTGCTTGAGCTCCCATGTCCAGCTGGTTTGGGGTTGTTTTCATTGGGGTAGGGGTGTTGTTTGTTTGGAGGGTTTAAAATTTATTCTGTATATATGCCTGCATGTATGCCTGCAGGTCAGAAGAGGGCAGCAGATCTCATCATAGATGGTTATGAGCCTTCCTGTGGTTGCTGGGAATTGAACTTGGAACCTCAGGAAAGGCAGCCAGTACTCTTAACCTCTGACCCATTTCTCCAGCCCTTGTTTGGTTTTTCAAGACAGGATTTCTCTCTGTGGCCCTGACTGTCTTGAAACTCAGGTTCTCCAGAGGTTGCATAGGACCCTCTTAAGGGCATTGGATGCTTTCCAAAGGACCTGGATTCAGTTCCCAGTACTACATGACAGCTCACAATTGTCAGTAACTTCAATTCCAAGAGATCCAGCACATAAATGTTGTATAGACACACATGTTGGCAGAATGCTCATTCGCAAAAAATGAATAGAGATTTTAAAATGCATGTCCTTATTCATATGGGGCTGGATAGATGATGGTTCAACAGTTATAAAGCACTTACTGCTCTTCTCAAGCTTGGGTACAGCCTTCTGCAACTGCAGTTCTGGGAATCTGATGCCCTCTTCTGGCTTCTATTGATATTGCACACGTGCACATACATGTATGCAATTTTTTTTTTTTTTTTTAAGATTTGTTTACGTGCTGGGCAGTGGTGGCGCACGCCTTTAATCCCAGCACTTGAGAGACAGAGGCAGGCGGATTTCTGAGTTTGAGGACAGCCAGGGCTACACAGAGAAACCCTGTCTCAAAAAAGAAAAAAAAAGATTTATTTACTTATTATATGTAAGTATAGTGTAGCTGTTTTCAGACACACCAGAAGAGGGCATCAGATCCCACTACAGATGGCTGAGCCATTATGTGATTGCTGGGATTTAAATTCAGGGCCTTCCGAAGAGCAGTCAGTACTCTTAACCATAGAGCCATCTCTCCGGCACACATGCAAACATTCATAAACATAAAATAAAAATATTTCTGGACACATACATGAAATAAATAAATCTTTTAAAAAGATAAGTATTTCCTCCCAACCCCCAGGTTTTTTGAGACAGGGTTTTCTCTGTGTAGCCGTGGCTGTCCTGGAACTCATTCTGTAGACCAGGCTGGCCTCGAACTCAAATCTACCTGCCTCTGCCTCACAAGTGCTGGGATTAAAGGCGTGCACCACTCTGCCTGGCAAAGATAAGTATTTCTAAAAAAGGTATTCCTTGGGAGCAAATAGCTGGCTCAGACACTGAAGAGTACTGAATAAGTCCTGAGTTCAAGTCCCAGCACCCCATAGTGGCTCTACAACTGTCTGTAATTGTAGTCTCATGGAACCAGATGACCCATTTATGTACAGATAGATGTACCTGCAGATAAAACATCCACATACATAAATATTTTTAAAAGACATGTCCTTATTTATATGACTAATTTGCTATTTTCTTTCCTGTCATAATTTTTTAATGATATTGATTGATACATGTATAATTTTAAGGTTTTTTTATGTCCTAAATAGATTTTTTGTTGTTGTTGTTAGATATTTTCATTATTTACACCTCAAATGTCTTCCCCTTTCCTGGTTTCCCCTCTGAAAATCCCCTCATTTTAGATTTTTTTTGAGATGGTAGTTCGCTTCCTGTGGCCCAGTCAGTCCTGGAACCAGTGATGATCTTCTACCTCACCCTTTTGAGTGCTGACATTGCAAGCATGAGCAACTATGACTATGCCCAGCTTGCCTCAAGATAGTCGTGCTGGGGAGATGGCTCAGTAGTGAAGAGCACTTGCTCTTTTGGGTGATCCAGGTTCATTTTCCAGTATCTTCATGGTGACGCACAGTGGTGACTCAAGTTTCCAGGGGATCAGACATTTTGGTTTCTGGATACTCATAGTCACATAATTTTTTTTGTTTTTGTTTTTTTTTTTAAGTCTTCATGCTAACTGCTTAATAAGAGCAAGCTTCACAACAGTGTTGTTTATGGATATGAGTATTCGCATCACTTTTAAAAATGCTTTCTTTTGAGCCCTGTAAAGAGCACTCGACTACTACTAGATACACGCATGAGCCTGGATAGGTTAGACATTGTTCCTATGCGTGCTTGTTGGACAGTGTGGTTTCTAAATTCAAGCCAACCACAAATACACCATCTTTGCAACTCTTGGAGTGAATCAAGGGTTTGTGTGGTAGATTCACAGCTAAAGGAAGGAAGGGGGCTTTGGGGGTTTATTTTTAGGTAGGGTTTTTTTTGTTTTTGTTTTTGTTTTTTTTTTTTTTTTTTGTCTGTTTATTCTATTTTTAGAGAACTGGGGATCAAGCTCTGACCTGCTCATGCTAGTTAGGAGCTCTTCCAATAAAGTGCATCCCTGGAATGACTTCCTTTAGAATAGTTAAATCTCCTTGCTTGACTGCAATGCCTCTTTGGGTATATAATGTGGGACTACTGCACAGGTACCAAGACCAGGAATAGGGCCCACATTGCTTGCTTTTGGTTCTTTAATGAACACATCTGAGGTGTGGAGTTTACCTAAATACCTATTTGTTGTAGAAGCTGAGAAACTAAGTCACTCACAATTTGATCTCCTGGGGAAGACTCGATCTTTAATAAACTGTCTGTGGCATGAGACTGCCATTTGGGGGTTGACCTTGGTTGGCCTAGGGATAGATCTACCTTTTGAGCATTGTAACTAAAGGTATGAACCACCACACTCTGTGTGACTGACTGCCTTTTGACCGTTTGGGGTACTTGTTAACTATAAACTTTAAGCTCATGTTACAGTCACATCTTAACTGTTGCTTTATGTATAGATGAACAAGAGAACTGGACAACCCATGATCCATATCTACCTGGATAAGGAGACAGGAAAGCCTAAAGGTGATGCCACAGTGTCCTATGACGATCCCCCAACTGCCAAGGCTGCCGTGGAATGGTTTGATGGTAGGTTGTGTTCTTTGTCACTCTGGATTCTGCTCACTTAGGCACATTTAAGAACTTAGAACAGTTTCGTGTGTCACCTTCCAAGAAAGAAAGTATTGTGCTAAAACACCATTTCTTTGGAGTCTAGAAACAGGAGGCATATACTTTCCCTTTTCCTGAGAGAATTCAGAAGGGGGGAATTTGAGAGCTGGAACAATAAGATCCACTCCAGGAGCAAGTTGCTCACTGTGTGCCCTTCTATTTTGTTAAAGATCACACGCACTGGCCCTTGGTCAGGAGAGTTCTTTGTTATGTGTGAGTGCATAGCCCCCACGCCTCAGCTGCAGGTACTTCTCTGAGCATACCTTAGGAAGGGCAGAAACCCCTTCCAAAGACACACATCAGGAATGGATGGCACCAGGAGAATGTGCTATACAGTGGTCTATCACTGAGTTTTATCCCTGGGCCTTTGATGTTTTTTAAGTAAAGGTGGGCAGGCTGATTTTAAACCTGACAGTCCTGCAGAATTCTAGAATTACAGGAATGTAATTTAATATCTTTTGTTCTCATCTCAGCAGTGAAGTTGTTGTGTGTTGTTTTGTTTCATTTTCTTTCTGCTTGTTGTAAGACAGAAGAATCTCATGTACTCCAGGCTGACCTCAAACTCCACATGTAGCTAGTACTAACCTTCTTTGAGCTTCCTGATCCTCCAGTCTACCTCTGCTTCCCAAATGTTGAGATTATAGTCCTAGGCTAATTGGCTGCCATGCTTGGTTTTATGTAGTTAGTGTTGGGGATTGAACCCAAGCCTTTGGCCATGTTAAGCAACCTACCAACTGATACTTTCCCAGTCGGACCAGGAAAGAGTCTGGAGGTTGTGAGGGGGCAGGTGTCATGCTTCTCGGGCAGTGTGGAGTTGAGTAAGGTGGAGTCTGCTGAAAAGTGCTCGGGGAGGAAGGAGGGGTGGAGTATGAGGCTCAAGGATGCTCTGTAATCTTTTTCCAGGGAAAGATTTTCAAGGAAGCAAAATTAAAGTTTCACTTGTCCCAAAGAAGCCTCCAATGAACAGCATGCGGGGTGGCATGCCACCTCGTGAGGGCAGAGGGATGCCACCACCACTTCGTGGAGGTAGTAAGCACTTTGTTTTAGCTACTTGGATGTTAAACGGGGTTGGGTTGGGTTGGTTCTGGGTTTTCCAGTACTATTTGCCCTTGAGAAACTTAGTTGAATAGTAAACAAAGAAAGGGCTATATAGGGGCTGGTGAGATGGCTCAGTGGGTAAGAGCACCCGACTGTTCTTCCAAAGGTCCGAAGTTCAAATCCCAGCAACCACATGGTAGCTCATAACCATCTGTAACAAGATCTGATGCCCTCTTCTGGATTATCTGAAGACAGCAACAGTGTACTTACATATAATAAATAAATCTTTAAAAAAAAAAAAGAAAAAGAAAAAGAAAGGGCTATATAAAATTGATACTAGACCATTGAAAGCCAACATTGCATTAATAATATGGGTTAACTTGTTAGAGGGAGTGGAACATCCAGGGAACGTCTGCCTAGATGTCAGTTTCCTTCTATGAAAATGCCATAGTTGGAGGATACATGAAATGACGCAGAAAGAATAGTGTGTGGGGCTGGTGAGATGGCTCAGCGGGTAAGAGCACCCGACTGCTCTTCTGAAGGTCCTGAGTTCAAATCCCAGCAACCACATGGTGACTCACAACCATCCCTAACGAGATCTGACACCCTCTTCTGGAGTGTCTGAAGACAGCTACAGTGTANTTACATATAATAAATAAATAAATCATCAAAACAAAAGATTAAAAAAAAAAGAATAGTGAGAATAGTGTGTGGACAGCACTGTGAGCTTACAGGAGAGGGTACCATAACGAAGCTGCTATAGAGAGGTGATTAACTGTTTGTTATTGCAGGTCCTGGTGGCCCAGGAGGTCCTGGGGGACCCATGGGTCGCATGGGAGGCCGTGGAGGAGACAGAGGAGGCTTCCCTCCAAGAGGGCCCCGAGGTTCCAGAGGAAACCCCTCTGGAGGAGGAAACGTCCAGCACCGAGCTGGAGACTGGCAGTGTCCCAATCCGTATGTACTTCTCCCAGCAGATTGCGTGCTAGTGATGACACCCTCTTCCCACTCTGGGACAGGCCTGGGGGGTGAGGTGGGGCTCGGCACTCTGATTGCTTCTGGAGGCTCATGACTGCCTGAGATTGTCTGCAGATCCTTGTGCTTTGTGCCTGAAACTCCATAATTGTGTAGAGTGTGGTGTGAGTCTCTCCACCTTTCTCAGTTCTCTTGGTGATTTCTGTTGTGATATAACTTTATGCAGGGGCTGTGGAAACCAGAACTTCGCTTGGAGAACAGAATGCAACCAGTGTAAGGCCCCTAAGCCCGAGGGCTTCCTCCCGCCACCCTTTCCACCTCCGGGTAGGTACAGGTTTTCTGGAGTACTTCAGCTTCCTGGTGATTGAATTGTCTCTGCTCTAGGAGAAGGATTAGCAGATCTACCCCAGCATGTCTTCAGAGTCTCGGCTTTTACTCCTCTGACTCTCCTGTCACTCTTGTCCCTGCCTTAGGTGGTGATCGTGGACGAGGTGGCCCTGGTGGCATGCGAGGAGGAAGAGGTGGACTCATGGACCGTGGTGGTCCTGGAGGAATGTTCAGAGGTGGCAGAGGTGGAGACAGAGGAGGCTTCCGAGGTGGCCGTGGAATGGACCGAGGTGGCTTTGGTGGAGGAAGACGAGGTGGTCCTGGGGGGCCTCCTGGACCTTTAATGGAACAGATGGGAGGAAGAAGAGGCGGACGTGGAGGACCTGGGAAAATGGATAAGTATGTGGTGGGAGAGCACTGCCCCTTCCCAACTTCTGCTGCAGTGAGTCCTGGGGTGCCTGGGGTCTCTGACAGGGTTTTCTGTCCTTTCTCATTCTGACCTAAGGATCCCTTTGCTTTGCAGAGGCGAGCACCGTCAGGAACGCAGAGACCGGCCCTACTAGAGACCTGCAGAGCTGCATTGACGACCAGATTTATTTTTTAAACCAGAAAATGTTTTAAATTTATAATTCCATATTTATAATGTTGGCAACAACATTATGATTATTCCTTGTCTGTACTTTAGTATTTTCACCATTTGTGAAGAAACATTAAAACAAGTTAAATAGTAGTGTGCTGAGTTTTTTTGTTTGTTTTTTGATTTTTTTTTTTTCCTTTTTAAGATGGTTGTTTTAAGACTTAACAATGGGAACCCCTTGTGAGCATGCTCAGTATCATTGTGGAGAACCAAGAGGGCCTCTAATTGTAACAATGTTCATGGTTGTGATTTTTTTTTTTTTAAATAAAATTCCAAATGTTTATAAACTGTCATCCTTCTCTGTTTTGCAATCTCATGTATGTACAGTTCTTTCCAGCCCCTCACCAGATGGGAGCAGGAACTTGTGATGCCCACCCTTGAAGATGCCCACTAGCCATGTGTCTCCACCTTAGGCACTGAATTGCCCACTGGAAACCTTGCTCTCCTCCCCAGCTCTTGGCTTTACTGGGTCCATTTTTTTGAAGGCTCTGAGACGACTTTTCATCATTCTAACTCCCACTATTGAATCCACAGGCTTGCCCTGTGCATTTGTTGGTCGGCAGACCTGACTGTGTCCTCTGCGGCCAAGTGGTCACTCTTACTCCTTTGCTGTCTTCTTCCTGACTTCCCTGGCTTCCAACCCAGCTCATTATTTATTTATTTGGTTTTTTTCAAGACAGGGTTTCTCTGTAGCCCTGGCTGTCCTGGAACTCATTCTGTAGACCAGGCTGGCCTCGAACTCAGAGATCCGCCTGCCTCTGCCTCCCAAGTGCTGGGATTAAAGGCATGCACTACCTCTGCCCAGTTTATTTTTTTGTCTTTTTTTTTTAAGAGGGCTTTTCTTTGTAATCTCTGTTGTTCTGGAACTTGCTCTATACACCAGGTTGGCCTCACAGAGTAGAATTAAAGGCAGGTACCACCACCCTGACCCCATCCTGTGCTCTTAACTCAATTGGCACCCTTTTTCCAAGAGCTGCCTCTGCTTCAGTCTGCCAGGAAGTAGGGCTTGGTTCTGTCACAGCAAGTAATCATTAATAACCCACACCAGCCTCCATCTTAGTTTATCTGTCTATTTCTAGTAATTTTAAGGCTATGACCGCCACAAACGAACTCGACTCCCCTTTCCCATCCTTGCCATTTTTAAGAGGCCAGAGCACCTTAAGGACACGGGACACAAGAACTTCACTGGTTCCCCAGCATGTTTGAGTGAACTCTCTCAAGACCTCTGATCTCAACTATTGTCTCATTACAACCCTGCTCTTCCTTAAGCACCACAGGACAGTGCCATCTACACAGTTGTGGGACCTAAAGTCATTGCTACCAGCCACTATGTCAAATGTCCTTACATGTTAACTCCAAACACCTGCTTGGAGAGAGGTCAAAGAACTTGTGCATACTCACGTGTGGTGGTGCACACTTGATTCTCAGCACTCAGGAGATTGCAAATAGGATTGCAAAATTGAGGTCACAGACATCCAAATACTGAGAAATGGAGCACTTGCCTAAGGGTGGATCAGTGCCTGATTGCCCAGGCAGTATAGAAGCCATCCTAAGGTTGATGGATGCCTCGAGGGAGGGAAAGGAGGACAGCAAAATAAAGTTTAAAGCAGTTTTATAGCCCCACAGCACAGGTCTTGACAGAACTGGCATCAGATGTGGGACAATCAGGGTTCAGGGCAGCAGTTGGCCACCCTGACATCCCATTCTGCCTTGTAGGGGTGTAGGGGCAACACTTAAGTGGACTGCCTTGAGCCTTCTGCCCTGTTCTGGCAGGGCACTGGACAAAGTCATCTGTCCACAGCTAACAGCATTCTGAAACTTGGGAATTTTTTTATACGTCCTGGACTGGGCTCTGCTCACATACAAATAGTTGTCTCTGCTCTTTATCTTGGATCTGTAAGTATCCACGATTGTAGTCACATCAGTGAGGTCTGCATTACTGTCATGTCAGGAAATCCCAAAGTTAGAGGCTATAGTATGGGATAAGACTCAAACAGGCCCCAGATCAAGTGACTAGATTTGTCTTTGTTACTCTTCAGAAGAAGTAGTAGACATGTCTCCATCACCAGGACACACTGAGTTGAACTAACAGTACTATTTTGACAATTATGATGTGATAACTACAGTTCTATTTTACAGATGAAGTCACTGAGGCTTAGGGAGATTAAGCATGGTACCTAGTTTTTGTGTAAGAGTTTCAAGATTGAAACATTCTATCACATCCTTTATGGAAGCTCTTTAAAAAGGAAAGTAGACAACTCAAAATGGCTTCAGGAAGTCCCTGGAATAGACCAAATTCACTAGGTCCCAACTTGCAAGGATAAGCAGAGAGCCAAGCTGCAAAGAAAACTCTCAGACAAGCCAAGTTTTAAAGGAGACTTGGTTTTTTCAAGACAGGGTCTCTCTGTGTAGCCCTGGCTGTCTTGGAACTCACTCTGTAGCCCAGGCTGGCCTCGAACTCAGAAATCCTCCTGCCTCTGCTTCCCAAGTGAAAGGAGACTCTTGAGACCAGAGCAGCTGCCTGAAGAGGGGTTTAGACCAACTGAGGCACCTAAAAAGGACATTTGAGAACCTGATGAGCTTCCTGCAGTCTATGATCAGGTTCCCATCTGTGAGAGCTGTCACCCATGCTTGGGTGGGCCTTTGGTGATGCTGCTGTATGAGTCATGTCTGTTCTTGTAAGTCACCCCAATAAAAATTGGGCTTTTAGCCGGGCGTGGTGGGGCACGCCTTTAATCCCAGCACTTGGGAGGCAGAGGCAGGTGGATTTCTGAGTTCGAGGCCAGCCTGGTCTACAAAGTGAGTTCCAGGACAGCCAGGGCTACACAGAGAAACCTTGTTTCAAAAAAACAAAACAAAACAAAAAAAAATGGGCTTTTGCGGTATCAGTACTTTGGCCTTTTGTGGGTTCCCTATCAGGAGTGAACAGACTTGTGTGTGACGTCTCTCCCGGGAAAAGTTTGTCAGACAGCACTGGTGACCCAGCAGAGCTTAGATTCAGTCTTCTATGTCCAGAGCCCTTAAGTACAGTGAGGTGGCTATAAGTAGGGGTCAAATTCCTACAGAGCTGCTGGTGGCAATGGTACCTTAACCTCCCCAGTCCTCAGCTTCCGTAGATCTACCAAACTATCATATGAGGCTGGCAAAAAGGCTCATGGGATAAGGGAACCTGCCACCATGCCACAATACCCACATGGTGAAAGGCAGAACAAACTCCCAAAAGTTTGCCTTGCCTACATACCTTGACACAGACATGCACACACTCATTAAACATGTAATCAAAAGTATCAGTGCATCAGATTATTCTGAAGATGATTGCTGGGTATGACGGTTCATTATTGCTTGTTCCAGGACAGGTCATTTCTCAATTCCTTCACTTAGAATTCAGTCTCCATAGCCAATTCTTCAGGACCTCACTCCCTGCTGGGTGTTATTTAGCAACCCCCGTGTCCACAATGCTCACCCCCAAACCTGGGATTTCTCCCTCATCTATACTCACACACTCACCTCACTAACATACATCATCAGTTTTCAACAGGCAGTCAAGATCCAGCATCCTCTCACCATTCCGACCTAAAACACTTGACTCCCTCAGCTGCTCCCTGCCGCTGCCCCTGCCCCTGCCACTGCTCACAACAGCAGTTATAGGAGCACTTATGGCTGTTAAGTCAGCCTCTCTCTCCTGCTCTAAATTCCTTCTTAGAGAGGCCTGTGATCCCAGCAGAGAGAGCACGTGATGAGTTCAAAGCCAGCTCAGGCTACATAGCAGGACTCTGTAAAAGTAATGGCATGGTGGAACATTCCTTTAATCCCAGCACTCAGGAGGCACAGACAGGCAGATCTCTATGATTTTTGAGGCCAGCATGGTCTACATAGGGAGTTCCAGGCCAGCCTGGTCTACTTAGTGAGATCCTGCCTCAAAA
Source organism: Mus pahari (assembly GCF_900095145.1). Classification (NCBI taxonomy): domain Eukaryota; kingdom Metazoa; phylum Chordata; class Mammalia; order Rodentia; family Muridae; genus Mus; species Mus pahari. The sequence continues at coordinate 24,247,374 of NC_034602.1, forward strand.
CCACAACAAACGCCAACAATAATAATTTAATAATTAACAAATAAACCTCTCTTCCATAACCTTTGAAAAGCATGGTCCATAAGGCCCTAATGTTTCACCACTCCAGCCTTGCAAACCTACCCATTTTTCTTTCTTTCCTTCTTCCTTTCCTTCTTTTTTTGAGATAGGCTTCCTCAGTGTGAAAAACTTTCCCTCTAGATGTCTCTCAGCTTCCTCCGTCGCCTCCTTCCTTGATCTGAGTTAAAATTAAGTCTTTCCACACACACCCACAGATTCCAGTCTCTCTCCAGCATCTCACTCCTCTCTTGGGCGACAGTAGGGGGCAGGATTCCCTAGATCTTCCATGCTCCTCCTAAGGCGTGTAGTTGCCCCTGCCACACCCCCTCTTTTAACCTAACCCACAGCCACCTTCCGATCCCTGAGCCTCATCGTCCTTGTACCTTATTTAAGCTAATATCCCTGGGCCGTTATCTGGCTTGCAGAGGTCCACCCGGGACGGAGGTGACTCTGCAGTCCCCGGCCCCTATCGCTTCCGGGGAGGCCACTGTCACGGGGGAAAGACAGCTGAAAGGATCTGAACCCCGCCTAGGAAGACCCAGACGCGGAGTTAAAGGTCGGGGGGGGGGGGGGGGGACGCCTCCAGGCCTAAGGCCGGAGAAAGGCACGGCCCCTTTAAGAGCGCAGCCCCGCCCCTTCCTGGCCGGATCCAAATTCCAGGGGGGCGGGGCGGAGCGGATGCCTGGAAGCAGCGATCTCGGGCGGCGCCTGTGTGCGGCGGCGCGGCCCGGCTCCGGCCCCGCCGGGGCGATGCTCCCCGGGGCGGCGGGGTGAGCCAGGTGAGCGCGGGGACCCCCAGGAGCCCTAGCCAGAGTGCCTGGAGGTGGGCCGGGCGGAGCGGGGCCTCTGCTTCCCAGGGCTGTGTGACCTTGACTGGGCACGCACCCTCTCTGGACCAGGCCTCGAGCACTGCGGAGGCTCGCGGGGGCCGTTCGGAGTCCCGGCCTTTCGGGCACCAGCTCGGGCGGCTTTTGGCAGCAGGAATCCGGCCTGGCTGGGCGACCCGATCCCTCCACCCACTGCTCTGCGACCTTCGGCGAATGCCTGCCCTTGCTGCGCCTCAGTTTCCTCATCTGTAGAATGGAGATGCGGTCGCCGCTCAGCCCCTGGCGCGGCCCTTAGCGGAGAGGCGAGGGAAAGGCGGGACTTCGTGCAGGTTACTGGCTGAGCAATGGAAACAGTCCCTCTGTGGTTCTGGGCGAGGCTCCTCTCCCGTCCCTCCCTGCCCACATGTCTTCATGTTTTTAAATGGCATTTCTTCCTCGTGGGTGCCAACCCGTCCCCAGCCACCCTCTCCCGGCCAGCCAGACAGCAAACATAAACACGACGGTGGTATAAATGTTACGGAGTCCCTTAAAGCAGGTCATGGCACTGTGAGAACAATGAGGTGTTATGTTTGCTTGTTCACAGTCTGCTCTTAAACTTAGCGTCCCCCCCCCCCCGAGTGGCAGGCTGGTAGAGGTGGACCATTCTGAACCCTTGCGTGTCTTCACAGCAACCCTCACCTATGTCCCCACAGTGACTCCACTGGCCCTGGGCATGGCGGACCCAGTGGCGGGCATCGCAGGCTCTGCCGCCAAGAGTGTGCGACCCTTCCGATCCAGCGAGGCCTATGTGGAAGCCATGAAGGAAGACCTGGCCGATTGGCTCAATGCTTTGTACAGTCTAGGTCTCCCCGGCAGTGGCGATGGCTTCCTCACGGGGTTGGCCACAGGCACAACCCTGTGCCAACATGCCAACGCTGTCACCGAGGCTGCCCGGGCTCTGGCTGCTGCCCGTCCAACCCGAGGTGTGGCCTTCCAGGCACACAGTGTGGCGCCTGGCTCCTTCGTGGCCCGAGACAACGTGGCCTCTTTCATCGGCTGGTGCCGGGCTGAGCTGGGCGTGCCCGAAGTGCTCATGTTTGAGACAGAAGACCTGGTGCTGCGCAAGAACGAGAAGAGCGTGGTGCTCTGCCTGCTGGAGGTCGCCCGGCGTGGGGCGCGCCTCGGCCTGCTTGCCCCGAGGCTGGTACAGTTCGAGCAGGAGATTGAGCGGGAGCTTCGAGCTACCCCTCAGGTCTCCAGCGTCCCTGCTGCTGAAGAGGATGTCACTGAAATTGCCACTGTACCAGGGGTTCCCACCCGCGCACCCCGCATGACGCCCAACGACCTTCGAAACCTCGATGAGCTGGTGAGTCTTCTGATGTCCACATTGGGTGACCCCTGCCCCTGCTTCCCCCCCTCCCATCAGGGGGCCAGATGGCAGAGCTAATGCCTACCCCACCCCTAAGCCTCCTGGGGTCCATTCTCCACAGCCTGCCCCATGTATTGACTGTCAAGTGTGTACACCTGGCCACAAAGAAATGAATAAGCCCAGAGAGGCAGAGTTGCTGAGTGAGGCCACACAGCTTAGGTGGGTCTGAGGCAGGAGATCAGCTTTTAGTATTAAATGAGCAGCCACAGAGTTGAGTGCGCTCCTTCATTTGGAGAACTGTGACTTGGGGACCTTTTGGCACACAGGTGCTAGGCAGATGCATTGGCAGCCTCAGACCTGGGGCTGAGTGGCTGCCACCATGCCCGAGGCTACATAGAGGAAGCTCTTGGCAAGAAGCCTGGTACACAGGGAGGGTCTGGGAAGACACCAACCCCGGTGCCCTGATAGAGAGAACCTGGCCCCGCTACCACTGCTCCTGGGAACAGGAAGTGCTCTTGGGAGCCTAGGAGGTACAGGCCTCCAGCTCCCTCCGCCTTTCCCAAGACCGATGTGTCCCTGACACCCCCGCAAATGGGCCAAGAGTTTCTTTCTTATCAGGAGCTTAGGACTGGGATGTGCCGTCCCAAGTCAGGCATATGATGGTTGTGGGCAGAATGGTGGCCCGGTCTCCACCCACCCCCAGCCTGGGTCTGGATCACCCACCCCACCCCCCTCCCACTGCCCACACCCCCTAACCCGGCTCATCCCCTCTGGCTCCGGACTGCCGTGGGTAGGGAGGAGGGTAGGCTTCCCACATAGCCAACCTGGCATCTCCTGCCACCATTGACAAGCATGCAGTAGTGCGCCTGTGTGTGTGTGTGTGTGTGTGTGTGTGTGTGTGTGTGCGCGTGCGTGCGTGCGTGCGTGCGTGTGTGTGTGCCTGTGTGTGTGTCTGTGCCTGTGTGTGTGTGTGTGCCTGTTGGTGTGTGTGCGTGTGTGTGTGTGTCTGTGCCTGTGTGTGTGTGCCTGTGTGTGTGCGCGCGCGCCTGTGTCTGTGTGTGTGTGTGTGTGTGTGTGTGTGTGTCTCCTACGTGGTACCCTCTGATTGCCATGTTCAGCTGGGAGTATGGCCCCCTGCACTCATCCCAGACCTTCCTGTCCAGGCTGTGGACCTCACCACAGTGTGAAGATGCTGTGGATGGCTCCAGGCTCTGGTGGGTTTAAGGCCTTTCCAAGTGTTTCTTCCAGGAGCTAGGCCTTGGCTTCTCCTCTCAGAGCCCCCACTGTGATGAGGCAAAAGGTCCTGTGTAGGAAGGAATAGTTACTTCCTCCTGGCCCGCAGCTGCTTGGTAAAGCCCAGGAGGGGATTGCCCCCTGACCTTCAGCCCCTCTTGTCTGCCTTCAGGTAAGGGAGATCCTGGGCAGGTGCACCTGCCCCGACCAGTTTCCCATGATCAAGGTCTCCGAGGGGAAGTACCGAGTGGGAGACTCCAGCCTGCTCATCTTCGTGAGGGTAAGTGGGGGAGGAGAAGCCCAGGCCAGCACCTCAGGAGTGGCCTAGGAGGCCCCCAGTGACCTGCCCTTCGGCTTGCAGGTGCTGAGAAGTCACGTGATGGTGCGAGTAGGTGGCGGCTGGGACACACTGGAGCACTACCTAGACAAGCATGACCCTTGCCGCTGCTCTTCTTCTAGTAAGTGCCTGGGGGTGTGGGCCACAAGCAGAGAGGAGCCGGTTTCTAAGGTGTTGCCCCTCACTTGCTGTATCCATTCGCACAGCCCACCGTCTGCCCCAGCAGAGGGCCGGGACTTTCTCCCCGCAGAGGGGATCACCCACTCCTAGCCCCCGCCCCAGTAGCCCAGTCCCTGGGAGTGAGCGCCGGAGCTCCCGGCCCGAAGTAATAACCCCCATCAGCCTGCGAAGCACAAAGGAGGGGCCCGAGACCCCGCTCAGGTGAGATGTTGGAGGATCACCTCCGGAGCTACTAGGGCTGGTGGGGGTGGAGCGTCCGCCTGGGCGCGATGACTCACACCCTGGGAAAAGTTCCCGTGCGTGGGGGCGGTACCGGCTTTCCATCTCCATGGCAACCCAGACAAACCAACAACACAGCTGGGGCGGGCTCCGGGCGGTGGCTGATCCAACCCTGGCTTCTGAAGCCGAGGGCGGGAAGTCGCGGCCTTGGCCTGGACGCTCACTTGTGCCTGGAAGTCCCCTGGCAGAGCCCGAGCCTCACCAGCTCGCTCCACCCGCGCCAGTGATACACATCTCTCTCGCACCCCACCTCAGGCCCCGCGATCAGCTGCCCCCCCTCCCCCGCTCCCGCCGCTACTCCGGGGACAGTGACTCCTCAGCCTCCTCTGCTCAGAGCGGCCCCATGGGTGCCCGCAGCGACGATTCAACCACTGGCTCCCGGAGGGAGCGGCCCAGCCACCGGCCGACCTCCGGTCTTCCGGCCTCCCCGAGACGGCCGACCGCTCCTCGCAGCCAGTCTCGAGACCGGCTGGACCGGGGACGGCCCCGCGTGGCCCCAGGAGGCCGAGGCGCTCAGCTGTCGGCTTCCAGCCCAGCACGGCGCACCCGCAGCCAGAGCCGCGAGGAACAGGCGGTATTGATGGTGCGCAGGGACCGAGACGGCCAGCACTCGTGGGTGGCCCGGGGCAGGGGTGGCGGGGGGGCAGGGGGTTCTGGAAGGAGTACCCCGCAGACTCCACGTGCCCGCAGCCCTGCAGCACCTCGGCCTTCCAGGGGCCCCAGCCCAGGCCCAGAGCTGGCTGCCACACCCGCCAGCATCTTCCGCACGCCCCTGCAGCTTGACCCACAGCAGGAGCAGCAGCTGTTTAGGCGTCTGGAAGAGGAATTCTTAGCCAATGCCCGCGCCTTGGAGGCTGCTGCTAGCCACACCCCCACAGGATCTGCCCCTGACCCTCCAGCTCCGGACTCCGCTTACTGTTCATCCAGCTCCTCGTCTTCATCACTCAGTGTCATGGGTGGCAAATGTGGCCAACCTGGGGAATCAGGCCGCACAGCCAATGGGCTGCCTGGGCCCCGCAGCCAAGCTCTGTCCAGCTCTTCCGATGAGGGCAGCCCCTGCCTTGCTGTAGGAGGGGCACTGGATGTAACCAGGAGCTCTATGGCTGGCCCAGAACCCTCACTGACCTGGGCAAGGGGGCGGATGGACACACAACCAGACCGTAAACCGTCACGCATACCCACACCTCGGGGACCCCGCCGCCCATCGGGACCCACAGAGCTCGGGGCTTGGCATGCCCTGCATTCGGTCACCCCAAGGACCGAGCCAGATTCTTCAATGTGATGGACCGGCTCAGCTGCACCCACACCCCATTCCATTTTCTTTGTGGCCTTAACCTACCCTTTGCATCAGGGAACCCCCCTTCCATCTCTTGAGCACCAGACCTCATGGGACCAGACCCCACGGGACCACATGGCACAATGGGACACCTGTTGTACATTCCGGTTTGGGGGATGAGCATTGCTATTTAATTACTAATATTATTGAATGCCTTAGAGGAGACCGGGCCAGCCCGGTGTCCAGAGGACCTGTGGTCCAGTAAGCAGAACTTCTGACAGTAAAGTATTGCTCCAGCTCCTGTTTTGGGGGGACCGAGCCTTCATTCTATGTTGGAATTCTAGAGTTAATTGCCTAGAGGCCAGACCTCAGTGCTCTGGACCTGTCTATTCCAGAACAAGGAACCCTTAAATTGTGCATTTACGGTTTTTGCATTTGTTTTTATTACCTGGTTAGGCATGGCTTTAAAGGTGTCTCCAGCAGCCAGTCCAGCAGTGGAGAGGTAGAGGCAGGTGGGTCTGTGTAGTTCAATATGAGCGCTAGAAGCTGTACACATTCATGGTCCAGTCCCTTCCACCTGTGCGTATGATCCAATAAGGTCTCAGGTAAAACTGATCTGTCCAATGATTGGCAGTTAGCTGGGTCCAATCGAGGTCAAAAGCCCGATGGCCAGGAGTCTGGGTGAAGCCTGCTTTCACGAGATTTCCCTCTCCAATCTGATCACATGAGGCTGCAGCGCGCTGGGTGCAGCGCCCCTTGCAGGCGAAGGGCCGGGTGTGCAGGACGTGTGCGCACCAAAGCACAACGCAGAAGCTCTCGGAAGAGACGCAGCACGTGCCAATTGTATTTGGCTGAGCACTCGAGGTAGCCACAGCGCCAGCCCCTGCGAACTAGAGTGGCCAGTGCACGGCGAGGTCCAAAGCGCAGCCTCTGACGGTCCCGCTTGTTGCCTACCACCAGGATGGGGGCCTCTGGCGCTCCCGCCGGCCTGGAGGCCCGATGGAGATGAGAGACGCAGTGCTGGAGACTCCATGGCCAGAGGAACCCACCCCATGTGTACAAATGAAGGCGAGTCCCCTCCTATGGCAGAGACTCCCCACCCCGTGTGCTAAGTGTCTCATACAGCAAGAGACCCTCAAGTGGGCACAAAGTATGATCCAGAAGCACCCAGGCCATAACTACCCGCTCCCCTAGCAAGACCTCCACCTCCAGTCAAGCCCTCACCTGTTTTCTGCTATACGCTGCCTCAGGGCTTTAACATAATCGAAACTGTCGGGGCTGCAGATGTCGTAGACCAGCACAAAGGCGTCTGTGTCCTGCAAGCTCCAGTCTTTAGGGTCCGACCACTCCTAGGGGTAGAGGCTGGGGTTTACAGCAGGCCCCCCTACTCCAATTCATCCTCATTTCCCATCACCTCCCAACAACACTCCGGACGGGAGGCGCCCTCCCACAGGCCAGATTTCCCAGCCTTGCTTGGATCTTGTCAGCCCTTAGCCCTCCTCCTTCCTGGGCCTCCAGTCTACCTACTATGCTCCTACTGCCTCAGAGCCCTGGATCTGCCGTTCACCGGCTGACAGATGGTAACTGATTGTCCCGGTGCAGCTGTACAGGTGAAGCCTCTGGCCTTGGTTCCTGCTGCTCTTTCCCCCTTGCAATATTCTTACAGCTTCTTTCACCAAAACTTCACTTAACCTCCCAGGTGCTGCTCAAATGCCAGCCTTGAAATGCATCCAGCGCCAAAGACTGGGAGTCTGAGGGTGCAGTGGCCCCCTCTAGAAAAGGTACTCCTGTGTCTGGTCCAGTCTGTCAGAGCGGCGCGGCTCAGTTCAGGCTGTGCCACACTCTGACCCAGACACCAGCCTAGGCAGGCAAAGAAGACGGACGAGAAACAGCCACAGGCAGAAAGCTCGCATGCAAAATACCTAGACACAACACACTTCAATCCCAGAAGCGGCTCGGGCGCCCTGGGTCAGTACACGTGGACACGCACGTGGGCACCAAGCGTGTACACATCCCTGGCCCCCTCGAACCGCTACCTCAAGACTTCTGGGGCTCGAGCCGGGTTCAGCGACGTCACCATCGCGGATACTCAGGTCGTAGACGGCGCCGTCGAGCAGCACCGCGGGCCGGTAGAGGCGGGGACCGTCCGTGGGTCGGTGGCGCTCAGGATAGTCACCAAACAAGAACTGGCGGATGATGGCGGTCTTGCCCACTCCCGGAGCACCCAGAACAGCCACCCGCAGGCTGCCGCCCATGGCTGGCCCGCGCTCCCGCGCCCGGCACCGGGGAGTTTCATGAGCCCGTACTGCGCCTTGCTTGCCCGGCCCGGGATACCCGCATCGCGTCGCCTACAGCACCTCGGCCACAAGAGGCCAGGCCTGAGGATGGAGCGGGAGGACGCACCCGCAGCTCCGCAGGGAGAGCGCACCCGGCGCGGTGCAGACCCGCCCCCACCCGCAGCTCCGTCCCCTTCTCGCTCCGGCGCCGGGAGCCGCCGCCCCAGTCGGCCGCGCGGGCGAGCGAGCGAGCGAGCAGGGCCTCCCGGAGGCGGCGATGAGGTAACTGTCCGCCCCGCCCCTCCCGGGGAGGGTCGCGGCTCAGTGACTGCCGGGCGGGTCGCCTTGTTAGAGCCTGGTCCCCCAGGTGGCAGTCTGCTTCCCTCAAGCGTTTCAAAACCGAAGCCGCTGGGCGCCACCTCCCTGTTCTTCCAACACCGCTGGCTGCAACCTGGCTGTTGACCAAGCCCAGGCTCTTAGAATCAGGCCACTTGGGGTCAAACCCAGTACTGGCTGAATGACCTTGGGCCAACCGTCGCATTGGACTTTGTGTCTGCATCCCGGTTGTCCACCAAAGGCCGATCGATGGCTTCAAGGCTTCCTCCTGTTTTGTGAGACCCTGTGCACCAAATCCTTTTCTGGGCTCTCCCCTGCATCATCTCTGAACCGCAGCCTCAACCTGGGTATTCTTGGATTAAGGAGGAGGAAACTGAGACCGTGGAAAGGTATCTCAAAGTGTGAAAGACAGACTCTGTCCCGGGCCTGCGGGCCACTTTTCATTACACCTGCAAGGACAAATGGCCAGGAAAACACTGTTTCAAAGGACCAGCCCGGAGAGGGTAGGGAGTGGAGACAGGAGGGTTTGAGGCCAGCACAGAAGTCAACAGCTCAGCCCCTAATCACTGCCTCAACAGATTGGAGGTGAAGAAACAGATCCACGGGTCTGTCCCAGAGGTGCACCATGCCCTCCTCCCTGGACAAGTTCGGAAGCTCCTCTGATGCTTCAGAAAGTCTGGGTTTGCCCAGCCTCCATCCGGCCCTGCAGTCTCCACACCCTGGAGGAGTTCTCAGGCCTCTGCCCTCTGCCCAGGTACTGTGAAATGCAGGCATCCGGCACTGAACAAGACTCTCACTCACTCAGCAAATGCTTCAAGTCTAACGGTGGCCAGAATGCTGAAGTGGAGTCAATAGGACAAAGAAGAGCTGTCTCCTCCCTTAGGAGGGAAGAAACTAGCCGGTCAGGAGGAAGGAAGCACATCCTCCTGCGGGGAACAGGTGACAGCAGCTGGAGGGTATTCCTTGACACTAAGGGCTCATCCTCTTCCCCAGGTGGACTTAGGGCCTGGTCTGATTTCATCCCCGATCCCCCCTATCAGCCACTAGGGATATTCTAGGTCTTTAAATTCAGAGTAGACAGCTGGCTTTTTTTTTTTTCCCTCCCCCTCTTGCTGAGATCCCCCTAGAATGACTCCTTTCCCATTTACAGGTTGCCAGGCTTCTGGGGTTTGTGAGCTGCTTTTTGCTTCCAGAAACAGAAGGGAGTGAATAAACCCAGCCCTTCCTCTCCTCACACAGCAGGGGCAAGGCAGACACCTGCCTGGCTGGCCTTTCACTGGGGCTGCACGCTCTTAGGCCCAGCTCCAGAGCTCTCTCAGCAGCGTGCCCATGGCGGGGCTTTCTTGGGAGCGGCAGGCAGCATTGTGGCTGAGGCACCTCTGGGTCCCAGTGAGACTTCACAGCTTCTGTGTTGTTTTTGAATAGTCTCATTTTGTACGCCTGGCTGACCTCAAAGTTGTAATCCTCCTGCACCAGTCTTTCAAGTGCCGGCATTAGGTATGTGCAACAGGATGCCTGGCTCCTCCTGTGCTGTGGAAGATGCCATCCCTGGGACAGAGTTACCAACAGCAGTTCCCACGTATCCAGGCTGGTGTGGTCCAGCCCTGAGCTGGGCCATCTGCCCCTCTGGGCTCTGGGGGTACAGTGATTCTTTCTGCCTTAGGGTCCGGCAGGCTACTCCTGCCCCTGGGCCTTTGAGAAAAACAAACCCAAAGAAGCAGAAAGAAGAAGCAGGAGTCTGGGCTGCTTGACCAGCGGGAAGTTGGGGGAGCGTTAAAGGACCAAGGGAGGCCCAGAGAAGGGTCTGAGGACACTGTCATGTCACCTAAGGGAAGCCTTGAGAAACGAGGAGGCTTCAGATGAGTGAGCTGGGAGGCAGCTGAACAGGCTCCTGGCTGGGGAGCAGGCTCTTCCTGCCCTTGCCTCTCAGGCAGCAATGTGAAGGTCAGTGTCCATCTCCATGAAGTGACATTTCAGATCTACCCTACTGACCGCACCAACACAGCTTCTCCCTGGCCAGCTTCTTCCCTGGGGCTCAGCACTGCACCAGCTCCAGGGGCTTTCGCCTTGGGTTCCCCCGAGGACACATGGCTGTCTTACCTGTAATCATAACACCAGTTGTCCCAGCACTTAGTCACCTCCCTGAGGTCTAAATGGGATTCCTCTACTGCTCAGATACTTAGCACGAGGTTGTCATCATCACAACTAGTCAGTTTCCTGAAGGGAAAATGAGATTTCACAGACCTCGGGCACTGAGGTGAGGCCTTGGAGCTGGGAGCCCTCCTCCCAGAGCTCTGTTATCTATGCAATTGCTTATGCTCTCAGAGCTTTGGTTTCCACCAAAAGGGACAGTAACCAGGCTGATGGCAGCGGCAGGGACCCCAGAAGATGAAGGACTGCAGAGCAAGACCCTGTTTCAAAATAAACACATAAGAAATTGAGTCATTAAGGATACAGGTACAGAGACAAAATTTAGAGCTAAGATGAAAGGATGGACTATCCAGAGACTACCCCAT
>NC_034602.1:24258408-24261548 GCF_900095145.1 Mus pahari
GGGGGGGGGGGGGGGAGAGGGTATAGGGAACTTTCGGGATAGCATTTGAAATGTAAATAAAGAAAATATCTAATAAAAAAAAGAAAGAAAAGTACACACACACACACACACACACACACACACAAAGAAATTGAGTTATTAAATAACAGTCTGGTTCTCACAGGGTTGTTGTGGGCCTCGATGTGACAACACAAAGAGGAGACTGTTGCCGAGGAAAGAAAATCTGTACAGAGAAAAGAATTCCATTTTATATGTAAATGTGGAGGCAAGATGGTGGCCATGCATGTAGACACCATAAGCAGGCACAGGTGTTCTCGCTCTGTCAGCTGTGAGGACCAGTGACACCCCTGAATAGTAGCAGGCACGCTCAGATCTAGGTCTCGGTTGGGGACTCTGTGTTCAATGACAGGAACCAGGCTCTTTGAGAGATGGCCAGCTGTAAGGTCGGGACAGGACACAACTCAGAGCGCCCAGGCAGCCAGGACAGAAGGGAAATGCCAAAACAAATAAATTAGCACAAGGATGTCGGCTCAGAAGGACTGGTAGGACAGGAAAGGGCTCCTGCTGGCTGGAGCCAGTCCAGCCTCAGCACTAGGACAATGGCATGGTAGCGGGAGACTTGTTCAGGTCCTAGGGCCTGGTGAGCTGAGTACGGTGGCGGCGGTGGCGGCGCCTGTAACCCACACAGCAGGCTGAGGAGAGGCGACCATGGGTTTGAGGACTGTTTAGACTGTAGTGAGACCTTGTCTGCACAGTAACAAAACAGGGCCGCTAGGAAGATGGCTCAGTCAGTAAAGTGCATGCTCACCCACACATGTGTGCACGCACACACACACACACACACACACACACACACACGAACATGTACATACATAACATACACACAATCAAAGCTAGTACAAAAACTGATCCCCACGTCCAAGCTGATAAAAAACGATGGGTGGCTCGGTCTACAGCACTTGCCTAGCAAGGGCCTCGCTGCGTCCCTAGGTCTGGAGAGAGAGAGACTGAGAAGGAAGCTGGCATGACGATGACTCAGGCCTTGACCCCGGCCTACACCGAGGAGGCAGAAGGAAGAGGAATTCCAGTTCCATCTCAGCCTGGGTCTGTGGAGAAATCGGTCTCAGAGAGGAGGGGGAGGGGAAGGGACCCAGGCAGGCAGGAGATTAGGGTGGGCACAAGCTTCCTGGTTAATCCCCAGTGTGGAAGAAACGAATAAATGAATTTTATTGATGTATTATTTTCTTGGTTTATTTGAGCCCAAGTGTCATCTAGCCCTGAAACTCAAACTCATGACCCTCTAGTCTCAGCCTCCTGAAGCTGGAATTAACTGCATGTGACCGCAGGTCTAAGAAGCACTTTTTTCTCACCTTCTGAGACAGTCTCATTATATAAGTTTGGCTGGCCTGGGACTCACTATGTAGACCAGGCTAGCCTTGAACTTGTGGAATCATCTTGCCATCTGAATCCTGGAATAAGCAGCATGTGTCACTCCATCTGGCCTTTCTTTACCAAGCACATTCATACTTATTTGTTTACTTATTTTTTTTAAACTTTTTTTTTTTTATTAATTATATGTATGTACACTGTAGCTGTCTTCAGACACTCCAGAAGAGGGCGTCAGATCTCTTTACGAATGGTTGTGAGCCACCATGTGGTTGCTGGGATTTGAACTCAGGACCTTCGGAAGAGCAGTCAGTGCTCTTACCCACTGAGCCATCTCGCCAGCCCCCTGTTTACTTATTTATTTATGTGTATGTGTTGTGTGAGTACTGTACAGACACCTGTGCGTGCTTGAGTGAGCATCCTACATTTGTGTGCGGTGAAGTCATCCAGGGGAGATGTTGGCTATCCCCCCTACCATTTTCTAAGTGATTCTTTTAAAAAATATTTTTATTATTATTATTTTTATTTATTTATTTATTTATTTATTTATTTATTTTGGTTTTTCGAGACAGGGTTTTTCTGTATAACCCTGGCTGTCCTGGAACTCACTCTGTAGACCAGGCTGACCTTGAACTCAGAAATCTGCCTGCCTCTGCCTCACAAGTGCTGGGATTAAAGAAAGGCATGTGCCACCACGCCCGGCTATTTTTATTATTTTTAATTTAAAAAAATTATGGGTGCAACCAAACATGGTAGACACGCCTTTAGTCCCAGCACTCGGGAGGCAGAGGAAGGTCAATCTCTGTGAGTTCCAGGTCAGCCTGGTCTACAGAGTGAGACCTTGCCTAAAAACCAAAAACCAAAACCGTGTGTGTGTGTGTGTGTGTGTGTGTGTGTGTGTGTGTGTGGTGTTGGGAATCATTCCTGGGCCTTGCACAGGCTAGGTAAGGCCCTTACCATTGGGCCCCTCGGTGTTAACTGGGATCATTATAAGGGGAGCCAAGTCAACAAACGATAGAAACAAACACTTTCCCCCCAAAACATTAACTAATTCTGAACTTTATGTGAGACATAGAGATATAGAGGGTGTTATTTTTGTGTATGTGTGGGTCTTTTTTGGGTTTTTTTGTTTATTTGTTTGTTTTGTTTTTTTTGTTTTTGACAGGGTTTCTCTGTGTAGCCCTGGCTGGAATTTGCTCTGTAGACCAGGCTGGTCTGGAACTCAAAAGATCTGCCTGGCTCCGCCTCCTGAAGGCTGGGATTGAGGCATGCTCTGTCAAGACACATTTGGAAAAAGGCAGAAGACGTGGTCGTGGTGAAGTTCCCTGGTGCCAGCTGGAAAGACATCTGCGCGTATGCGGAAGTTCATCCAGGATGAAAGTGCAGAGTGGATACTCAGTATGTGGTATAGAGGTGCTGGGGAGCCATGAGGGGAGGGAAAGTTGGATTCCTACTTCTTTCCTACACACAGCCAGATGGAGCAGGAGTGAACTGCAAGGGCTCCCAGCAGACAAGTACTAGAAAGAGATACAAGAGTCTTACATAAAAACGCAGAGATGGCAGTGAGTGCTGGCTGCTCTGGCAGAGGATGTGAACACTGTTCCCAGCACGCACGGGGCAGCTCAGAAGCACCTGGAACTCCAGTTCCAGCGAATCCAACACCTTCCTCTGGCCTCCCTGAGCACAGGCACATGCACACAAATAAGGAAGAAAGAAGCAGGGCGGTGGTGGCGCACACCTTTAATCACAGCACT
>NC_034602.1:24261603-24268825 GCF_900095145.1 Mus pahari
CATGCACAAATACCACACACACACATAAATATAAGGAGAGAGAGAGAGAGAGAGAGAGAGAGAGAGAGAGAGAGAGAGAGAGAGAGAGAGAAATGAATAGAAAGTAACCAACAAGTAGGTAGGTAAAAGCTATAAAAATAGCTCCCTAGAAGAGCAGTTGCCCAGAAATACTGGAATGTAGGCCCATTTAAGATGCAGCACTGAGACAATTGTGAGCTGCCACGTGGGTGCTGGGAATTGAGCCTGGGTCCTCTGGAAGAACAGCCAGTGTTCTTAACCATCCCCAAATCCCTGGCTGTCCTGGAACTCACTATGTAATCCAGGCTGGCCTCGAACTCCCAATTGTTGGGACTAAGGCATATGTCATCACGCCTGGCTCTACATCCTTTTAGTATGTATTAATTCTATCAAGTGTTTCTCTAGAAAGCCCTAATACAGTTGTCCTGGTGCTACCTGGAGTAATACGCTGTCCACCTGGAGAAGGCACTGGGACGCCCCTGTAATGTATCAGTGACGGGAATGTGGGTTTAGTACAGTGTGGAATAGTGCATTTCCTTTGCTGTGCATTGACCGTCCTAGCCCAGCAACCCTCACCTGGGGACATCAGCTGTGCCCTTGGGAAAGAATCAACCCAGCTGTGCTGTCTCCATCCCTCCCAGAGGGAATGGCGGTCAGGACACCAGCGCTGAGTGTCCAGCTGCTCTCGACCACTACTTGTTTGCAATGCCTTAATTGCACGTGGAGGGCCAGCGTATATAGGTGTGTGTGGGGGGGTGTCAGGGAATGCGGCCATCCCTGCGGCTGTGGGAAAGCAAAGACCTCCAGTGTGGCTTTGTGAGGAGGAGCACGCCACCCTGTAGGGAATCCATCACCTACGCTCTGTAAATTAACACAGTACATGCATTTATTGGTTTCCCAGATGGAATTTAGGTGGAGTTGTGACTCACTTGGTTTGTCTTGGGACCTTGGAAGACAGGGTAGTCGGTGTTCTTTCCTTTGCCCAGGGAAATTTAGCAACACCATTTGTATGCAAAACAGGAAAGTGCCTGGTGGTGGAGCCTTCCTTTAATCCTAGCTTGTGGAAGGCGGAGTCAGGTGGTCTCTGTGAGTTCAAAGTCAGTTTGGTCTATATAGAGAGTTCCAGTCTATCCAGGGATATCCAATGAGACTCTGTCTCAAAAAAAGAAAAGAAAGCCAGGTGTGGTGGTGCACGCCTTTAATCCCAGGGCCAGGAAGGCAGAGACCGGCAGGTCTTGAGTTTGAGGACACCCTGGTCTACATAATGACCTGTCTCAGAGAAAAAGAAAGAGAGAGAAAAAGAAAGAAAGAAAGAAAGAAAGAAAGAAAGAAAGAAAGAAAGAAAGAAAGAAAGAAAGAAAGAAAGAAAGAAAGAAAGCCAGGCAGTGGTGGCGCACACCTTTAATCCCAGTACTTGGGAGGCAGAGGCAGGCCCATTTCTGAGTTTGAGGCCAGCCTGGTCTACAGAGTGAGTTCCAGGACAGCCAGGGCTACACAGAGAAACCCTGTCTCAGAAAACCAAGAGAGAGAGAGAGAGAGAGAGAGAGAGAGAGAGAGAGAGAGAATAATAGATACTAGATAACCGTATTGGTTCCTTCCTTTGGAGAGAGTAGTAGCTTTTCTTTTTTCTCTTTAGTGCTGTATGAAACCCTGGCCGTAACATCCCAGTGCTCTAGTCCGATTAGCGCCCACCCCCACCCCTCTTGCCCCAACCATAATCTCAGATGTAAATGTCATGTCATCCTCCCTCTATTGCAGGCACCTAGAGTGACAACCCATACCCTCACTGTCCCAGTGGCCGTGGCAGTGTGTGGCAGGGAATGGCTGCAGCATCATGGGGGACTCCCAGAAGACAAGCCCATCCATCCCTCATGTTCATCCACGGACAGGGTCTGGCCTCCGAATCCTGAGCTGGGTCAATGTGCCTGCACTGCAGGGACCGGGCTCCAGACATCACTCTCCAGTCAGCAGCAGCGGAGGTGAGGAATTACTCAGAAGGGAGGTGCTGACTTCAAATCTCAGCCTGAGAAACCGAGAGAAAGTCATGGTGGCAACGCCAGCGCGTGCAGACGTGGCCATCGGTTAGAGGGTTCTGCAGTGTTTGTTTGGGAACCTGAGTGTTCCGAGTCCTGGAAGAAACTCAAATCTTACTGGGCACTGTGGCCCGGGCCTGTAAACTCGGGGCTGGTGCAAATTCCAGGCCAGCCTGGGCTACATACTTAGGCCGCCAGGGGCTACATAATCAAACTCTGTTTCAAAAAACAAGCCCCCAAACAAGCAGCTAATAATAACAACCTCACTTTATCTTCTAAGAAACCTAGGCCTGAAAAAGTGTGGGCGGGGAGGGTGGACATCTGTTTCCTGGTGCAAAGATACTGCAAGCTCTGGGCATCACAGGAGGCTTGGAGAACCAAGTCTCCTGACTCAGTTTCTCCTTGTATGTGTTAAGCCTTTGCCATACCACATATGTCTTTCCTCCTCCTCCTCTTCTCCCTCCTCCTTTCTTCCTCCTTCCCCTCCTCCTCTTGGTTATTTTAAACATTTTCCTAATTATTATTTAAAATTTTATGTGTATGGGTGTTTCTGCTTGCATCTGTTAGCCCAGCATCTCTGTGTGCTGCTGTGGAGGCCAGGAGAGGCTGTTAAATCCCCTGGGTCGGGAGTTACAGATGGGTGCAAAGCGACCATGTGAGTGCTTCGAACACTGTGGCCCTCCAGCAGAGCAAGAAGTGCTCCTAACCCCGAGCCGCCCCTGCAGCCCCTGCAGCCCCTGCTCTTTTTTATTATTAACTTTTTAAAAAAGATTTTATTTATTTATTTAAGTATATGAGTACACTGCAGCTGTCAGCCACACCAGAAGAAGGGCATTTTATCGGATTCTGTTACAGCTGGTTGTGAGCCACCATGTGGTTGCTGGGAATTGAACTCAGGACCTCTGGAAGAGCAGCCAGTGCTCTTAACTGCTGAGCCCTCTCTGCAGCCCCTTATTATTAATTTTATACATGTATCTGATGCAGTCTAATACCACCTGCCCCTCCTCCTCCAGCTTTCATGGCTTTTCCTCTTGTGATTAAGGAGGTGACCTGTGTGCGTGGAGAGCTACTCACCAGAGCAAGAGAGACTCCCCTGGTACACTACTGAAGGCGGTGCCTGCCCCTTCCCCCTTTAACAGCCAGTAGTTTCCCAGGGACCAGAGAGCCCTGTGAGCCCCTTCTTTGTTCCTGACCAGACCCAGTCTTGCGGAGACACGATGTAGCCAAGCTCCGCTACAGTGGGTTTATGATTGCAAAGGTCCTGCCATGCCCAGCAGACAGTTTTCTTCTGGCCTTCATCTTTATCATCCAGCGTTTTAAAAAAGATTTAAAAAAAAAAAAACAAAAAACTTGTGTGTATGTGGTCATGTGCATGAGTGTGGGAGCTCATGGAGTCCAGAAGATACCCCTGGGGCTGGCTGGAGTTACAGATAACTGTGAATCTTGTCACCTGTCACCAGGGTTTTGGGAACTGAACTAAGGTCCTTAGGACGAGCAGTGTTTTAGTCATGGTTTCTATTGCTGTGATGAAACACCATGACCCAAAAGCAAGTGGGGGAGGTTTTATTCAGTGTCTTATACTTCCAGATCATAGTTCATTATTGGGGAAGTCAGGGCAGGAACTCCAGCAGGGCAGGAACCCGGAGGCAGGAGCTGGTGCAGAGGCCATGGAGGAGGCTGCTTACTGGCTTGCTTCCCCTGGCTTGCTCAGCCTGCTTTCTTATAGAGCCCAGGACCACCAGCCCAGGGCTGTCACCACCCATAATGGGCTGGACCCTCCCCTACTGATGGCTAACTGAGGAAATGCCTTCCAGCTGGATCTCCTGAAGACATTTCCTCAACGGAGGCTCCTTCCTCTCTGAGGGTGCTGGCTTGTGTCAAGTTAACACGCACACCAGCCAGTGCAAGCAGCAGTGTTCTTAGCTCCTGAGCCATTTCTCCAGCCCTCACCAGCCAGCGCCTACACCCTTTCTGCTCCCTCTTTTGTGATGTTCCCCGAGCCTTGGAGGTAATGCAGTTAGGGCTGCATCCTTCACAGTCATTTATTTTCAGTATTCCCCCCTGCCCCCAGCAGCTGTGAGTCTGCATTAGCTGCTGTGCTATAAAAAGAAGATTCTCTGATCAAGCCTGAGAGCTCCGAGTATTGGGGTGTTAGTCTGACAATGTACCCACTTAGCAAAACAAATGTAGCCAGTTCACTGCCAGGGCATATCCCCTCTCCCCCCACCCCAGTCATGGGCTTTTGCCCGGGCCCACAGAACCATGTACAAACTCTACCTGTGGGAGAAGGTGACAGGTAGCACTCTGGCTGCATTGACCTGGGGCTTTCCAAGCCCAGACTTTCAACTGAGAATGAGGCTCCTTTGCCCCTGGATGCTGGAGTCCCCAGAGTGGAAAGGTTGGCACCTCGGGGTTGAGCTGGAGCAGTGGAGAGGCACGTTCTCGCCTTTTTCCGCAGATAGGTCAGGGGGCAGCAGTGTCTGGAGTGGGCAGGACTCAGGGCTGATGGGGCACCTGTCCTGGAAGCAGAAGTCTCTGGGGCTAGAAGGCAAGCCTTGCCGGAAGAGCGTCGGAGCCCTACCCTGGCTGGCTGTCCTCTCCAGGGAAGCAGGCTAGTTTAGAACCATGTGGCAGGTCTTGGAGGTGGGCAGCGGCTGTGGAACTCCTCTCTCAGGTACTGTGCCCTTGGCCAGATCAGTGTGATTGCCTGCAGGAGACCCTCATAAGTCTTCCCTGTGGAAGGAGGGGAGGGCGCACAGCTGAGCCCAGGCAGTAGTGCATGGTAGAGATGGTTTTCATTCGCCAGGGGAGGGAGGGACACCTTCCTCAGTAGCTGGTGTAGCTGCCTGTAGCCAGTCCATGCTCCTGTAGGGAGCCCTACTTTAAATCCATTGCTTCGTCATGCTAGGCTTCGGGAACTCTTTGTGTTTCTGTTGTTGGTGGGCTCTCTGGGTGCATGCTTATTGTTCACATTTTCCCAGGAAGCCACAAAACACTTACCTTTGGTTCGGTCACGTCCCTGTTCGGCTAAGTTTGGAGAATCTGCTACCTTGGCGCTACTGTGGTGATATGGCGTGCACTGAAGCTGCTGCCCTTTCAGGAGGAGTGTCAATGGTGGGCTGTGTGTGTGTGTGGGGGGCTCTCCCAGGGTGCTGTCCTCTTTGGTTAGGTGCACCTCTTCCATGCATGGGGGTCTGCCACATTGATTCGGGGATGTTGAAAGTCACACATATGAGATGGGACTGTAAGCAGGCTGCGATGGCTCTTGTGTGGCCTTTGCAGGTGACAAGATATCCACTGAGTTCAGCCCTCTGCTCAGAAAGAGCTCGCCCGTGTTAAGGGCTGAATGACAATGAAAATGCTGTCCTCACAGGGCCACCAAAATTAACAGGAAAGGGGGAGGGGGCAAGATGAGATAGGGGTGTGGGCTTGACATTTCTTATGGTGTTTGCATGTAGGGAGGCTGTGGCACAAATTACAACTGTGCTTTAGAGCACAGATCCAAAACTTCGGAATCCACAGGAATAATCAGTCAGGGAGGAGAGGTGGGATAGACAGGGACTCATCAGGACTGACTTTTAATCCAGACGTGATAATCCCATGATTCAGTGTGTCGGTGGAAGCCTTGATAAGACCCTATAGAGAAAAGTATATGAACTAGGGTTGAAGTTGCCTCTGAACCCTGTGAGCTGCAAAGTTTTTGTTGTTTTTATTGTTTATTTTTATTTATTTATTTATCTATTTATTTATTTATTGTTTTTTTTTGAGACAGGGTTTCTCTGTATAGCCCTGGCTGTCCTGGAACTCACTTTGTAGACCAGGCTGGCCTCGAACTCAGAAATCCGCCTGCCTCTGCCTCCCGAGTGCTGGGATTAAAGGCATGCGCCACCATGCCCAGCCCTGTTTATTTATTTTTAAAGATTTATTTTAATTGAGTACATGGTGGCTGTCTTCAGACACACCAGAAAAGGGCATCGGGTCCCATTACAGATGGTTGTGAGGCACCATGTGGTTGCTGGGATTTGAACTCAGAATCTGTGGAAGGGGAGCCAGTGCTCTTAACTGCTGAGCCATCTCTTCAGCCTGGTTGTTTTTATTTAAAGCTTTTTAAAAAGTAGGTGTAGCTTGAGGGCCCTGAAGGGAATTGGAACTCCACAGGAAGACCAACAGAGTCAACTAACCCGGACCCTTGATGGCTTCAGAGACTGAACCAAAGAGCATACACAAGCTGGAGCCAGCACCACCCCCCTCACACATATGTAGCAGATGTGCAGCTTGGTCTTCATGTGGGTCCCGAACAACTGGAGCAGGGATTGTCCCCAAAACTGTTTCCTGTCTGTGGAATACAGTCTTCTATCCTCAGTGGGAGAGGATGCACTGAGCCCTGCAGACACCTGATGTGCCACGGTGGGGGTACCCAGGAGGGAAGGGAAGGGAGGATGGGAGGAGGGATGTGGGAGGGACTGGGAGCAGGGGCAATGATTGGGATGTAAAGTGGATAAACATTTTTAAAAAAGGAAAAAAAATAGATGTGTGTGTGTGGGAATGTGCACATGAACACAGGGCCCACAGAGCCCTGAAGGTGCCATATTCCCTAGAGCTGGAGTCACAGGCAGTGGTGAGCTGCTTGGTGTAGGTACTGGGGAATGTATTATTTGTTTATTTATGCCCGGCATCCATTTCTTTTCTTAAGTCTCCATCGAGTGGAGGCAGGAGGATCTGGAGTCTGAACTAGGCTAGCCTCAGCTACATAGCAAGTTGGAAGCCAACCTGGACTACCTGAAACCCTTTACCAGAAAACTAAACTGGGCTGGGAAAGATGGCTTAGCGGCTAAGAACACTGGGGGTTCTTCCAGAAGAGCCAGGCTTGATTCCCAGCATCCACATGGTAGCTCACAACTGTAATTCCAGTCCCAGAAGCTATGACCTCCCTCTTCTGGCCTGTGTGTACCAAGCAAGTACGTAGTGCACAGACATACATGCGGACAAAGTATCCATACATTGAAAAAATACATTTTGGGGCTGGAGAGATGGTGCAACGGTTAAGAGCACTGACTACTCTTCCAGAGGTCCTGAGTTCAAATCCTAGCAACCACATGGTGGCTCACAACCATCTGTAATGTGATCTGATGCCCTCTTCTGGTGTGTCTGAAGACAGTTACAGTGTACTT
>NC_034602.1:24269580-24308225 GCF_900095145.1 Mus pahari
TCGCCCAGCCCTGCTGCCATGCCTAACCTGAGCATGCTCACATTTTTGATTTACGTGTTTTCTGCATGAGCATGTACTTCTGTTTGTTTTGTTCTTTTTTTTTTTTTTTTTTTTTTTTGTAGAAAGAATGCATGGTGTTGGATGGGTGTGAAGGATCTGGGAGGTGATGAGGGGAACCATGACCAGAATATATTGTATGAAAAAATATGTTTATTATTAGCTATTCTAATGCCTGTCCCCCAGCCCTGAAACTCCATTATATAATGGCAATCTCCGAGTCTCTTACAAGTTTAGAGAAGCATCTTAAATAACTTGCTAGGATGAACAATAAGTTTATCCAGGGCGTAGGGTCTTGGCACCACTGCAGAGTTCTTGGAAATTTTATGGCTAAGGCATAGATACTACCCAGGAAGGTGACAGAAAACCCTACAACAGCCTGTGTGTATAAATGTAAAAACAATTACGGAGTTTGAATGATGAAGGTACTGTGTGGTGGGAAAGGCACATTCAGAATATTTTTGGATGACAATCCCAGTGGCTAGGATGTTATCTTTCTACAAGTTGGTGGCAAGGGAGACCACCACAAAGGCAATCCTCATTGTTACTGATTACACATTAGAAGTGGATGGTAAGTCATTGCTGGAGATACCATAAACTATGCTGGAGGGCACGGAAACACCTGGCAGGAGCTGGTGAATGGGTCCTCCCTGTTTTCTTTGTACCAGGAGCTATGCAGGCTTCTGACACGTGGCTGTCAGTGGCTTCTCAGCCGTGGATACAGGCAGCACGTTAACAGCAGCCTGCTAAGCAAGACGTGCAGTGGCCCATGTGTTGTAAGCTCAGTCAATTGCTTTCTAGTTGGAGGAACCCTCATTTATTATAAGACAAAAATTTGTGGCTGGCTAAGTCCTAACCCTTAGTGGGCGTTCCTGCTGTTGAGATGGTTGTTGCTGTAGGCCTTGGTTAGGGAACCTTCTTTTTTGCAGTGGGCGGTGCTTACTGCAGAAATTCAGTTGGCCAAAGTACTAAGAATACGTGACTATTGCTATGGCCTACTAGCACAATGCTCACCCCCAAAGAGGAAATGGAAAAAATGTCAGAGCTGAAGAATGGCGTAAGTTACCGTGGAATCCTGTTCAGGCAAGATTATGATTAACCATTACTGTCCTGAACCCAGAGTAGCTGTGATTAACTGCACAAGACCATCACAAAGCTGAATCCACCAACATTACCTCATGGAAGCAGGCAGCCCCCCTCTTACCCAGGGGGAGTAAGAGGCTAACAGTGCTGAGGTGGTACTGTACTTGGGTAGTACAACTTCCTGGAAGTAGTTCGTGTTCTTTGGGCAAACTGTTTCTTTAGTCTCTTGTGAGTCCTCTTCCTCGGTGTCTCCCAGGAGAACACATGCAACACTGGCCAGCCCTCTCCTGTCCACCCAACTCAGTCATCCCTACTGCTCCAAGGTGGCATGGAGGAGGAAACTCAAATGAAACAACGATTCCTTCCTTGGATCAAAGGGGACACAGCATTAGCTGGCAAGGACTTGACACCAATGGCAGAAAGGTGGCAGGGACACTAGCAGGCCACAGTAGGCAGAATGAAAGGAAGGGACCATAGCCAGACATATGGCTTCAGTGCAGGTCCCCTGCCCAGAAGAGCCTTACCACCTGACACACTGGCCAGGAACACACGATGTCATCGTTTTTATTCACTTTTTCTTTGTGAAAAAAGGGTAAATATACAATATTTCATATATGTATTAGATATAGTTACTGCAGGATCAGCTATCCCCAGCTACCAGAAGCAGTTTGTAGAGAGAAAGAAATGTGCATGACTGCCAAAAGCAGAATCTCTTTATTATCAAACAGCAGCGACAGGACAACTGTCACACACACAGACTGGGAGCCAGCGGATGCTGGAGAACCCACAGGACCTTACACTGGAAGCGTGTCCACTGCCCCTTGCTCCACCTTTCACCCTATTTCTGTTCTAAGAGCCCTGGACTCACAGAGTGGACACCAGGAATGTTTTGTAGGCAGTGACCATCTTCCAGGGCACAGGGAACATAATCCTAGCTGGGCTCTGGGACCTGCAGGTGGCCACAGAGCACTGACTGGGGTTACATGGGGCGGATAGTGTTGGCCCAGGCTGCTCCTCTGGGCTCACGTCTGCCCATCACCACCTCCAGCCCTTGGAGTCCCAAGCAGTAATATTGGCACCCAGAGGACTCTACCCAGGACAGGCTCACTGAGGAGACAGGGCAGGGATTATGGGCTAGGACCCCAGGTGGGGGGTGCGGGGGGGGGGGTCCATGTTCACGCCCGGGAGAAGACAAGGAAGAGCACCCTGTGGCCCTCTGTCCAGCTTCTGATGCTGTGCTGGCTCCATTTCCTTTGATCCCACATCAACAGCAATAGAAAAAAGCAGCCACTGGAGATGCACTGAGATTTCACTCTGGGAGGAGACATGGCCCTGCTCCAGGCCCTCAGTTAGGATCAGGGGAGCCTCCTGGGTGGTTCAGGAGCCCACCTGGCCTTTCCTCAAAGAAAGGAGGAGGTACTGCCACTCACAGGGTTCCATGACTGGGCTGGCAGAAGGCTAGGGTGGATGCGACAGGGCTTCAGTTCTTGAGGATAGTCTCGTAGGCCTGGTGTACATGCTGGGACACCTCCGGTGCTCGACACTTGAGGGACAGCTGCAGGAAAAGAGGAGGCAGGGAAAGAACTTATCCCTGGGGTTCTTCAGTACGGGAGGGGGGAAGGGAGCACGAGTGTATCACATGCACGCACGGCAGGCTGGAAGCGAAGAGTGGGGCAGATGTGAGGTAAAGCAGAGGAGGTGGCCATCAGTCAGCCAGGCGGGTACCAAATATACTTGCAGCCCCCATGCCTGCTGTCAGTTCCGCCACAGGAGCCACTGGCAGGCGGATGATTCAGGAGCTGTCAGGAGTACCCAGCCCGCCCCTTCCGGGCTGTCTGCCCTCCTATAACCTCTGGAAGTCTAGGTCAGGAGCAGTTCTGACATACAGTCCTGGTGGGTAAAGGGTTAAGAGGGAGCAGATCTCTCCTGGGACTGCAGGGTATGCCGGGCTTGCTCTGGTTCCTACACAGGGAGCAAGTTTGTGTGGATTTGCCTCAGTGCTAGGCGAGGTCTGAGCCTTGAGATTCCAGGCAGAAGGGAAGGAAGCCGACTAGCCCTTCTACTTGAGAACATCAGGTCTGAGGCCGCACCTATGAAGGAGTGGCAGGGAGGATTCTGGATTCAGCAGCAGTGGCTCCCAGAGGGGTCCATGAGCCTCCCTTTAAGGGCTCTGCAGACCATGCATGTTCAAGTGGTTGGAAGCTGGGCGTTGGTAACCTCCATGCACATCTGCTGGGCCCTGGGAGCATCAGGCCAAGAGACCAGGGAAAGCAGAATGCACTGGGGCAAGAGTAGGAGATGAGGCATGCGCAGTACTGCTAGGAAGGATGGAGGTGGGCACAAGAAGAGAGAAGCAATCTGCTAACCTCCAAGTCCTGTACCATGGCACCAGCAGGGAAGGTGGACATGCAGCAATCAGACAGGAAGATGAAATTACCACCACCTCAGCCACCATCACAGCCCCACGCCAAGGTTACCAGCATTGGGAAGGGCCACACCCACCAGGCAGGGCGCGCACGGGGCAGCAAAGCCTGGACTCCAGGCCTGGGAACAGCAGCGGGGTTTACAAAGTACCCAGAGCGCCCTAGAAGCTGTCCTCGGATGGCCCGCACAGGCACTCAGGCACTCATATGGCAGCAGGGCTCCTGCAGCCAGCGAGACTATCTCTGTCTGGGGATAGGCGTTTGTGTGCCTTATTTGGGTAGCCTGATGGGGGTGGGGTGAAGTTTAAGAACCAATTCTCACACTGGGCTCAAAGAGACCTTGGCATATGGCACCCATCAGTCTCCTAACAGCAGACTAGGGAGGTGGAGGGTTGAGACCTGGCAGTGAGTACAGGGGCTCTCACCGTGAAGCTGGGGTTGCCTGGCTGGATCCGCAGCTCCGCCAGCACCCAGATGCCATTGGTCAACTTCAGAGATTGGTAGAGCATATCCTGGCCCTCCACATTCCTCTTGGCGACAGTGAAAATGTTACTGCTCTGTAGCTTGTTGCTCGCAGCCTCTGCAGGATCAGACAGCCATGGGATGCCCACATTCAGTGGGTACAGAGGAGAGAGTGAGGGGTACTGGGGGAGGGAGGGCTCACCTGTGTTAAGTGGGCAGTCTCTGATCTGGAACTGGGCTTCGTTCTCATTGGCAATGTCCTTCCACGTGGCCAGGAACATCTGCCGGTCTGCAGGGAGAACAGGGCGGGGTGAGAGATGGCATCCTAATAAACTGTGGACCCTTGGCACCACATGGCAGGAATGGGCCCGCTTGCCAATGTGCTACCTGCATGCTGAGGGAAGGCCTCTGCTCCTCCACAGTTCCCCCTGCTTCAGCTCAGGATACAGGCTTTTCCCAAATGCCTTCTGCTTCCTGCCTCTCCTTTGCCTTTCCAGCTATCTGACCTCCTCCTGTGCAGTCTGCTTGTTAGTCATGGTTCTGTGGCAAAGGTGATGTGCCACACTGCCACCAGGTATGGTGACTGACTTGGTTCTTTGCAGCCCGGACAAGCTAAAGGGTGAGCAGCAGTGCTCACAAGTGAGGTGGCATGGGACACCTTCAAGCCAGAAATGGGGCCCCCAGGATGAGCTGAAGATCCCATCCAAAGGCACAGCCATCCTGTTGATCCTTATTCCAGGCACTAGCCTTCCCAGGTTCCTACTGCATGTCCCCCCCGCCCCCGGGGCCCTACACCACTCACCCATCTTCCCATCCTCCACGAAGAGGACATGCAGTGGGTACAAAGTGCTGAAGTAGAAGACGTCAATGTTGTTCTTCACAGCCACCTAGGCATGGGGGTCTCCAGTCAGTCCCCAAGGCTTGACACCCCGATCCTGGGGCTTACCCCACCTCCCAGGGCCCAAGCAGGGTGCTCAGAGCAGGTCTCCATAGAACCCTCCTCTGTCATCTTGCCCTTTGGCCCTTAGCCAAAAGCACAATTCTCTCAGGCTTCCTGCACATACGACTAGCTAGCACCCACCACATGGCTGACACTGGGTAGAAATGGGGTGTCTGGCCCTGTGGGGACACACCTGAAGATTGTTTAGAGGCTCCATCTTCATGACTGAGCCCACTGTGTTAAGAGGCAGGGAGATCTCCACGGTCTGGTTGGGGCTGAGTGGTGCGTGCACTTGGAGAGGTGCGGCAGGGGCCAAGCCAAAGCTGAAAAGAGAAAGAAGCCCCGCAGAAGTTGTAGCGAGTGTGGGGAGGGATGATGGGCACAGAACTTCTTCATCAAGTCAGTCTTTCCCAAGCTCTGATCATCCCTGCTCTACTGACCATGTAGACAGGAGGCAAGAACTTGGGTCCAGCAAGACTTCTCTGCTTCTTCTTCTCCTCTGGGCTGGTTCTTGGTAGGCTATGATAGCATAGCCCTGCCCCTTCCCTCAGGACCTCCACCCAACACTAGGGACTACAAATTTCTCAATGGAAAACTGCCAGCCTAGATATTTACTGCTAAGACCCATAGCTCAAAAGAGGACTATAAACAGCCTGGGAAAACCAGATTTCACTGTCTGAACTTCCACTGGCCATGCTGCGCCACCACAAGCTGTCACAGTGGTGTGGAGGGGACCTGAATTGAGCACTCAGTATGTCCAGGATAGCATATGGCAGAAATCAGAAATACACACAATTCCTTCTTGCAGATGAGCACACAGACCCTCACTGAGGAGCAGGCTTATACCCAGCTCCTGGCTCTTACAGGGTGAATGGCTGCCAAAAACTGAAACTAAAACTATGATTTATTTGTTCAGAATCCAGAGGGAAGCCCAAGTCTGCCATCATTGTCAGCTCTGTGACACTGGGCAGGGCCTTTGAGTTACAAGGAGTAAAGAACAACATCTGCTCTCCTGGACTGTCAGGTGGCTCCGTGGAAACTACTACTCTACAGTCCTTGTCCTTAGGAGCCACTACCCAGGAAGGCTCACTGCAGGGGTTTGTTACGGCATCTGGTGTCCTGTGGATGAAGGGGCAGAGCCGCCCTCAGTCAACTTCTTAGAAGCTCTGTTTGCTCATCACTGGAGCCACTCAGGAAGAGGAATCACCAGGAGGGGCTGCCAAGGTTCCCACAGAGCCTGGCCTTGCTGGCTCATGGTGCTAACAAGCATATTTTCTCACCAATGTGCAGTACAGGAAACATAGGGGCTGGGAGCAACAAGGAGCTTGGAGCAGCCACTACTTATCCTCAGAGCGAGTCCTTGTCTGAAGACTTGGGCTGAGCCCTGGTTTGCTTTCAGGGGAGGCTGGCTAGCGGCCTTCTACCCAACCCACTTTTTCTGAGTTGTTCCCCAACAGAAAAGTGACTCAGGTCTGGGAGGAGAGGCAGATAAGGCACTTCCAGTGGTAGGCAGCAGGCTTAGAGCAGTGATTTCTGACAAAACTACCCTTTGGGCAGCGGAGGGCAAGTGAGTGGGGTGCCCTGCCCACCCTGTGTGGTGCTCTGACGTTCACAGTGGTCAAGACACGGCTGCTGAGTTTGGCCAGGGACTCACCTGTTACGATTGAACTGGATAGCAAAATCTGTCATGACCTGCAGGGCCTTGTTAGTCAGCTGCAGGTCCATGGAGATGGAGCCAACCTGCCGGGTGAAGGTGCCAGAGATCTCCAGTCCCTTGGCCTTCATGGCAGGGAGCCAGACCTGTAGGGAAGAGGGTGGAAGGAGGAGCTGTGTGCCTCTTCCCCACCTCAGAGTCAGAGCTAGCCCGGGATCCTTTCTTTCTTTCCTAAAGGGCCTTCTGATCAACCTGCTTCTACCACTAAGGCATGATAAATGCCTTGACGATAAAACTAATACTGCAGCCCACCCAGGGCCAGCATCATGGCATAGCTGTATATCAGAGTAGCTGAGGACAAAAAGGACATCTTCAAAGAAGGCAATACTGAAGAAGACAGGTGAGCCCTGCCAGCACCATGACAAGCCAAGGTCAGAGTTGAGATCCAACAGCATTCTGGACCGTGGCCACAGCCACCTGAACTCTCCGTGGCTGTTACACAGTCTGTCCTTCCTTGCAGGAGATATGGCTGGTGTTCCACTGAAGAAACTGTCCTGACCTGACAGTACAAAATAAGTTCTCACCTGCCACTGTCCTGACTGCCCCCTTAGCAGGCTGAGGAATAGAATTCCTCCATCAGGAAGCTCGCCCTCATATCTCTCCTTACTGCTTGCACAGAGACCATTAAGGGAAGTGTTTTGATGTTCCATCTACATCTGCAGCTTCAAGCCTAGTGTGGTGCTGCAGTGCACAGGGTGTTTACTAAATACACGGCAAGAACCAACCCTGCCTGTGAAGGAGAATTTTAAGTGTCACCTTTGGATTACACAGGTGCCTTTCGGGCCCTCTGTCTCCTGACTGGCTTACTGGTCCCTTGATATTAAAAGGCTACAGTTCTACCAGACAGCTGCCACAAGTCCCCAGTGTGTCTGTCCCTCATGCTATAACGACATAGCCCGACATCTGCCCTCAAGGCTTCTACTTCTCAAGGTGCCACTTCACTCAGGTGGCTGCCCAGATTTCTCTTCCCTCCTTTTTACAGCAGCTGGGGTCATCTTGTAAAATGCAAACATGATCGTGAACCCTTGAAAAGCCCTTTCCCAGTTTGTACTGGTATTCAGAACCTGGTGCCTACTTCAAGTTTATCTTGTCCCTTCCCTCAGGATATCTCCCCTGCTATCTCCAGTGTTGGAAAGCACTAAGTGTGACCAGGAACATCATCTCCCAACTAGCTGTGATGTCATCAGTGAAAGCCTATGCACACACATGGAAGGCCAGCTCATGGCTTTTCAGTCCTTGCTGTTGAGTATGCAGTGAGTAGCAGGCAGCAGGATTACTCCCTGTGGCATCAGCAACTCTTGTTCTGAGATCCTTCTGCCTTTTAATGCTGGGAATAGACATGGGTACACTATATTCTGTTGATCAACTTTTTAAGAACAGTTTTCTTTCTACTTATTTCATATGTGCATATACTGCAGATGCCATGATGCACATGCAGAGGTCAGAGGACAACCTGTGGGAGTTAGTTATTTCCTTCTACCATGTGGGACCCAGAGACTGAACTCACGTCATGAAGTGTGGTGGCAAGCTCTTTTACCCTCTAAGTGATGTCACTGGCTCCACTGAGTGTGTTGTTCTTGTTTGTTTGCTTGTTTTGACTTCACATAGCCAAGCCTGGCCTTGAACTCCTCATCTTCCTGCCTTCCACCGCAAGTATAGCTGTTGCTAGGGTGAGTATGTTTTGACCTGGTGCTTGGTGTCAACAATCTGTGTAGTAGGCAACTAGCTGTGGTTTATAGCACACTGTACTCTGGTCCTGCTGACTGACTTATGACCTTACAAAATTATAGCCAGGAATGGCCGATCATGTCTACATTCCTAGACCTTTGGAAACTGAGGCAGAAGAATTGCCACAAGATCAATGCCAGCATGGGACTTCACAGTGAGACCCTGTCTCAGAACTGGAAAGCTTACAAGTGTTTACTTTGCAGCACAGTGACATAGAAGTGGAAGGACAGGCTACAGTGTCACTGACCTGCATGCAGTTTCAGATTCTGTCACTTATGAGCTAGCTATGTGGCCACAGGCAAAAGCACTCAAACTTCTCAACCATAAAATGAATAACAGTAGCATATGGCTGTAGGAGGGCCCTGTAGGCTGCTGCTGTGGAAGGCTGCTGCGTGCCTGGCATCAAGCCTGCTGTTGCATGTGGCAGAGCTGCTGTTGTGGATTTCTCAGAGACCGAGCTCGTAAGGGGCTTGCCTGGGGTCCTGGCTACTACTCTGCAGGTGAGGCTGGGTCACAGAGGTGCAGGTGCCGCTTACAGACTTATATTGGGGGGGGGGGGATAAAGCCCATGAGATGGGAACCTCAGAAGATGAGGGTTCAGCAGACATGGCCTCTAACCTGTGTTGTGATGTTGTCAAATAATTAGGCCATACATGTCCTTGTAGAGCTCCTCTGGCACAAGTGACATAACCCACACTGTGCTCTTCCTAGTACCAAGCACAAACATTTATATGCCAAGCGTAGCTATTTTCACCCATGGCTTTGCCAACGACTTTATCTCAGTGCCTGAAATTGTACGGCTGCTCTCATCAGAAAGGCTTCAGCCCCTTCATATTCTGTTTTCTGTTATTTCCACCACTGAGAAAGTTTCCCTGTCTTAGTCTCCTTGATATTCTTCTTTGGGCTCTATGCAACTCCACACCTTTCCACAGTGCTAAAGCTCAAATGTTGTAAATGAAGCCACTTCATCATTCAGTGCAGAACTCTACAGTGGCTAATGCTAACCCTGTACCATGAGCAAGCACTGAGCCTGGCTTGGTTTTCTGCCTCCGACTAGAAACTCTAGTCTAGCGAAACGCCCTGGATGATGATCCCCCAGGAATACATTTGGTACTTACAGGCCAATCTGCACAGAACATGATGAGGTAAGGGGGTGTTTTAGGGACTGAAGACAGGAATGCTGAGTGCTCGGCCATGGGTCACTCCATGCATCCTTTGAGCATTCTTACATAAACACACAGAAGTTCTCAAGACTAACTCACGGGTAGCTTGTTTTGTGGTGTTTTTCTTCTCTTTTTCTTTTCTTTTTTTTTTTTTTTTTTTTTTTAAAAATTCGTGAGATAGGGCCTATTCTGCAGCCCTGGCTGTCCTGGAACTCTCTATGTAGGCCAGGCTGGCTTCAGACTCACAGAGATCCACTCGTCTCTGATTCCTGAGTGCTAGGATTAAGGGGGTGTACCACCAGAGCCCCCACCGGCCTTCAAAACAGGGTCTTTTTACATAGCCTTAGCTGGCATGGAACCTACAGAGATCTGCCTGTCTCTGCCCCCAAAGTGCTGAAATTAAGACATGTAGCACCATGCCTGGTGACACTGAACCCCCGATCCTCCTGCCTCTGCTTCCCAAGTGCTGGGAATCATAGGTTTCCATCGCCACACCTGGTACCTGCTCTGTTGAAACTGTACTGAGAGTCAGTTACCACTGAACTGTACCACCAGCCACACTCATGCTAAAGTCCTAATGCCACCCATGCCTGTCATGTCACAGTGACAGTGCACTGCCATGTCCTCTAGGGCAGCTAAAGTGTGCTATGTTTATAACACTGGCCTATGTGTTTTCTTCCATTTGTCTCCATACACTGATGGAGACATGGTTATTTTTTGTTTGTCATATGGGCCATCAGCTGTCTTCAGACACAGGTTCTGTGTCTGAGGCACGGGATCTAACAGCACTGAGATCCTGTGCTCTGACAAGACCACCTCCCCTCTAGGCTTTCCCACAGACAACAGCCTGCAGTGCACTCCCCGTCTCTGCTCAACAGATGCTGGCCCTGCCACCTGGTCAAAGCAGAGGCTGTCGGGATCCGAGTCCACAGCTAAGATCAGTAAGAGTGAAAGACTGGGACGAGGACTGCACCCTCAGGCTCACACCCCTCCTCACAGGGCAGGTTCAGTGGGAGGCCTTAGCAATCCCAATCTAGTCTCTTTTCCCTGCTCTAGCCGGAGAGCACGTGAAGGACTTACTGCTTTGGGAGCTACATAGGATCCTGAAAGGGTGCCCACACCACTGGTCAGGTCAAAGAGGTCACTTAAGCCACTGCTGATGGGTGCTCCAAGTCTGGCTGGTGCTGGTGCTGCTGCCACTGATGCTGAAGGTGCCCCAAAGTTGCTATCTCCAATCTGGCAAACAGATCACAGACATGCATGAGGCAGGGACAATAGGGGCCCAGGAGGAACAGTCACCTGGCCCTTTTGAAAACTGTGGGGTAGAACAGGACCACCCTCCACATCAACTTTAAGTAGCAGAAACAAGACAAAGTGAAGTAGGTGGAAAAGAGGCTGAGCACCTCAGAGTCCCACAAGCCCTGAACCTCAAGGAGTGAGCTCTGTGAGATGACTCAACCCATCCAAGGGGAGCCTCTAGCATATGGGGCTCTCCTCCAGGTGAGCAGCTCAGGGCCGAGGGCCAGCAGCTTTTAGGACGGCAAGCTTTTATCACTGTCATGGGGTTGGTCACGGTGCCCAGCGGCACCTGCATGCCAGGAAGT
Source organism: Mus pahari (assembly GCF_900095145.1). NCBI lineage: Eukaryota > Metazoa > Chordata > Mammalia > Rodentia > Muridae > Mus > Mus pahari. The sequence continues at coordinate 24,280,755 of NC_034602.1, forward strand.
CAGAGCAGAGACTGCTCAGACACTGGACCACCGGCCAAGGTTGAGCACAGATAGATAAAGAACTGTGACAGAGGGTTGAACCATACCCCTTCAGGCTCATCCCCCATCTCCAAGCAGAAGCAGGCAGGGTGGAGAGACAGGCAGCAACATGCAGAGAGAGGCAAGGAAAGAACATGAGACAAGAGAAAGAAAGAGGTGGGTTAGTTAACTGTGGCTCTAGTTGGGATGAGTCTGTTCTGAGGCCCAGAGCCCATCCCTCTGAAGGACACTACACTTTCCCATGGCTTTATCTAGCCTGGCACCCTCCCTCACACCCTGTGCCATAACGTGTACTTTGTCCTAGGCTCTCTCGTGGCCAGACTATTAACACCAAGGGAAACATTCAGAAGCTGCCTCTGCCCAGCCCCATTACGTGCCTGAGGAAGGGCAGACCCTGGACTAGGCTAACCATACCTCTTTCGCGGGGCAGAAGGAGGCCTGGCTGGGCTGCTCTCCCTAGCTGGTAGTCTGAGCGTGAGTCGACAAAGACCTGGCTCCTCAAAGCTAGGAACAGCCTAACAGGATGCAGCTGCCTAAGCACGGAGCCACAAAATCACCACCGAGCAGAGTAAGCATTTCACAGGCCCTCCCTGTTTGATAAGAGAGGCATCAAAGCCTGCTGCTCTGAAGATCTTAGTATCACCGGGGGACCTAGGACATACCAGGCTGTCGAGGCCACCACCAAGAAGATCCACAGCTCCCATTTGCACGGAGGAGGCAGCTAAGGGTGGGCCACTCACTGGGGGCCCAAGGTCCAGGTTGAGGAGGTCACCTAACAGGTCACCCTGGGCAGGAATGACATCAGGCTGATCACCAGCAGGTGCCCCAGCAGGAGCCGTCTCGGGGCTCTCTGTGCTCTCACTCCTGTTAGACACAGAGAGGGTCAGGTGGGGCAACAGTATCAGAATGTTCCAGGGAAGGTACAGACACCTTAGTCTCCAACATCTTTGCCTAAGTCAGCCTCTGGTCACCTCGCTGCCTGGGGTGTGGGCACGGGACTATATGACTTGCCTCTGCCTCCTTAGTCTCATGGGATGAGCCAACTGTGCATATTCTAGCTTATTCTCAAAAGGAAACTAGATGCCAGCCTCTAAGGACTGTCTGTCTGGGACAAAGCAGCCACCTAGGAGCAACAGAGGTGGGAACAGGTCTTTGGAAGTAGAAGTCGTCCTGTTAGCTATGGGGTCCTGCACTGCCCACACTCTTCACACCCACTATCCTAATCTGTTAAATGGACACTTTGTCTCAACAGCTCAGAAGATTACATGGGGTCACAGCAGACACCTAGTATGTAGCTAAACATTGGCCGAAAGTGGCTAGAATCTTGGTTTGCTTAAACTAAGGCCTCTCCAGAGGCCATCTTCTAAGGGCTGCATGCATGCTAGAAAGCTATACTCACGAGGCAGTGCGAGGTGGCAGGCTCTTATGCACCACTCCCCGGCCACCCTCCACAAAGGCGTTGGGAGGCTTGTGGTAGACAGAGGCCAGCGTGCCAATGTAGCAGATGAGTTCATCCAGCAGTGTAGGCTCAATAAGGTCTGTCTCCTCTGAGATGAGGGGCTTCTCAGCCAGTACCACCTCTTTAGCAGCTACAGGGTCCGTGGAGAGCAGGCGCCAGTAGATGTAGCCACGGTCCCGAAGGTCTGGATTGTCTGAGTCCTTGGGGGTGATGTTGGAGCAGCCTATGTACCTCCTTCCCATATGAGAAGCCCCCCCGCCCCCCACGGACCAGCCTTATCACAGTTTTTTCCCCCTTTCTTTTTGGTTTTTTGAGATTCACAGAGATCTGCCTACCTTTGCCTCCCAAGTGCTGGGATTAAAAGCATACCCATCTCATTCAACGATTCTGAATATACCCAAAAGTTGGCTTTTAAACCACCTTAAGGGGCACATTTCAGCTTTGTCTCTTTGGATGTCTAGTTCAGGCAGGTCATGCCCATTCCTGTCTTCTTTCCCCTACCTTGCAGTGAATCTTCTAGCATTCGTTCCCACATAACCCTCTTCAGTTTCACCTGGTGACACCATGCTACGTGACCTGTCTGTGACACTGACCCCCAGAAGTCAGCAATCTCAGGCTACTCTGACATCATTTCGCACATGCGCCACTCTTGAGAGATTAGAGGGAGACCGGCTCCCAGGAATAAAGCTTTGATTTGATGTGAGGAGCAGCAGAGAGGTGGGGGCGCTACCTGAGTGGCCAAACTGAGAACCTGCTGCACCAGCTCCTGAGTCTCTGTTGGCTTCTTCAGGAAGAGCTTCACAATGGCTGTCAGTAGCTGTAGCTGGACCTGCAGGGGACAAGGCAAACAGGTGGCAGGTGTGGCACCAAGGGCGGTGTGGCAGGTCTCAGAACAGCTCTCTTGGTCTTGGGGCTGCTGCTGAGAAACTTGAATCTGGGCATTGCCCTATGTGGCAGGTAGGACTCAGCTAGATTCCTAGATGCCTGTCAAGAGCTTCAAGTCCATGGCTCTAAGAGAGGACTTCAAAAGGCAACATGTGTGACTGGCATGCTCCTTAGGGTATTAATAGTGCCCCAGAGATCCAGAGCACAGGGCAGCCAGGCTCCACAGAGCTAGCCTGCCACTGAGGAACTACATGCCTATCAGAAGGTAGGAAGCATCCCCGACTCTCCATCCCATCGAGATATCCTCAGCCTTGCTGGCACTCCTACTGGAGTCATGCTGGTTCCCAGCCCCACACTTCCAGTCTCCTCTATGTCCTTATCAGCTACCAGGCTGTCCCTATGGCTGTGAGCTTTTCTTCTTCTTTCTTTAAGACAGGTCTCGCTATATAGCTCTGGCAGTTCTGGAACTCAAAGTACTTTGTCTGCCTCTGCCTTCTGAGTGCTGTGTGCCACCACAATGGGCTGACCGTGAGCTTTTGATGGGTGGGGATAGGGTTTGTCTAGCTCACTGTGTGACTCTATACTGCTTAGGCTAGTGTCCAGGGGAGAAGGCACTTAAGAAATTTGTGCTGTGACACACGCTGAGAGAGCACATTAGGCCCTCTAGCCACAAGCTACTGTGATCTAGGTTTTTAAAAGAGGGGCCATGTTGGGCCCTGCTTTGAGCAGCTGTTCGAAGTATACTCTATGTCTTCTAGAAGAGCCTGGTCAAGGTGGTGGATGGCTTAGAGTACTGAGTTTCCAAGACTAGAGTGGATGTGGTTCAAAGCACATGCTGAATCAGTTGCTGAATGCCTTTCCCAAGGTTCCACATGCCTAGAGTCCAGACGCTTGAGTATCTGTAGAGTGCCGACAGCTTTGAAATATTCACTGTATTTTCATTTACTTGTTCTGCCTTTGATGCAGGCTCACACTCCGTAGCCCGGGCTGATCACTCATTTTCTAACTTACTCAGGCTGACCTAAACGCGAAGTGATTCCCCATCCTCCACCTGCCAAGTCCTGGAATTACAGGCATGAGCCACCATGTCATTTGAGATGCTGTTAACTATGCCCACGAAAAGGGAAGCATTCCAAGCAATGGTGGTGCACACCTTTAATCTCAGCACTTGGCTAGCAGGCAGATCTCTAAGTTATAGGCCAGCCTGGTCTGCAGAGTGAATTTCAGGACATCCAGGGCTACACAGAGAAGCCCTGTCTCAAAAAACAAAAACAAAACAGAGAGAGAGAGAGAGAGAGAGAGAGAGAAAGAGAGAGAGAGAGAGAGAGAAAGAGAGAGAGAGAGAGAGAAAGAGAGAAAGAAATGGCTAAAAAAATATGTGCATGAGACCATGCAGATGGTCCTTCCTAAGTCGTTTTCATTTTTGTCAGCCTGGGACAGGTCTGCTGTGAAGTTGGAAGCAATGGTCCAGGCAGCTCAGCAGCAGCAGCACTGGTGATGTGACTTCATCTTCCTAGCGTGCAGGGTAGCCTGACAACAGGAGTAGGAATGGAGAGGATGGGCTGATAAGATGGCTCAGTGGGTAAAAGATGCTTGCTGCTAAGGCTGATTGATCCCAAGTTCAATCCCTGGGACTCATATGATGGAAAGATAAAAAAACTAACTCCTGAAAGTTGCCTTTGGTCTTCACTCAAGTGCTGTAATGTGCCCTCCTTTGCTCCTTTAAAACAAACAAACAAACAAACAACAACAACAACAAAACAATCATAAGGTAATAAGGGGGCTGGAGAGATGGCTCAACAGGTAAGAGCACTGGCTGCTTTTCCAGAGGTCCGGAGTTCAATTCCCAGCATCCACATGGTGGCTCACAACCATCTGTAGTGGGATCCGATGCTCTCTTCTAGTGTTTCTGAAGACAGTAACAATGTACTCACATATATGAAATAAATCTTTAAAAAAATAATTAAAAAAATAAAGTAGAGGTTTCTTCTGGGAATGAGTTCGCCCACAGTCCCTTGCCATCTGCTTACACATGGGTCAGTGGAGGGGGACCAGCAGCTACTGTTTCCAAGGCAGAAGCAAGCCCAGTGTGTGGCCTTCACACGGGACTCCGCCATTCACTTCAGCCAGTGAGGAAGACATAAAGCCTGAATTGAGAGTGGTCCATATCTGCAACCCCAGTACTGAGGAGTGGAAACAGAGCAGAAATACTGGTTGGAGGCCAGCCTAAGATGTATGGAAACCCTGTTGCAAAAGCACCCTTCAAAAACACAAGGGAAAAGAAGCAATAGCCTGCTTCAGATGGAGCTGGTGTCTTGTGAGCTTTGCAAACACCCCCAGCACTGTCAGGAGCTGGAGTGACATCACTCCTCAGTGAACTCCGACTCTCTCTTCCCAACAGTCACTGAGATTACTGTGGTGGTGTGCTCATCTGTAAAATGGGGTCTAACTCTTGGCTAGCTGCAAGAGTCAAAGAGCTCAACGGCAACCGCCCTTGTGCGCCCAGTTGAGCCTGGGCTGTGCTGGGGCTGGAGCTGGGCGCCATCCCTACAGACTCCTGACTCAGCTTTTCCTTCCAACTGCTCCAATGCCTGGTTCTTTAGCAGCTTTATTCCTGTGCAGAAGAGGCTACAAGATTTACCCAAATATTTGGCAGTTTACACCCTGAGGCAACCCTCACTGTAACCTTAAGGAGGGCCTGGTTACTGGGCAGAAACAAAACAGGCAAGGCTGGGCTTCTGGGGAGACACAGACAGGTCTGGTGTGAAAATGAAGCTGCACAGAGGCAGGCGGCAGTGGGAAGTGGCAGAGAGAATCACTGTGACGCTGTCATGGACATCTGCTGTTTTTGCTCACTTAGCACCCACTCTGCTGGCTTTCCTTCAGAGAATGCTGTCTGTCTCTTCCAACCTATACAGATCGGAATGAACTGGCCGAATGGCTCCAGGAAACAGAGACAGATTTGGGGGCTTCTGCTGGATCATTGGTGTAAAAGTTCTCTTTGTGTGGAAGTTGTTAAAACTTTAAGGACAGAGTCTGAACGGTTGATCCACTGTAACCCTGCTTGTGTGACCGAGGCAGAACCATGGAGGTGGCAGAGACGGCTCCAAAACTGTAATGCAGCAGGAGTATGGGGAGGCCTGTGCTGCTCAGACACGTGGGCTATGGGGACCAGCAGGCTCTGCTTTCTCCTGAGTCACTTCCCTTCTGACTCTAAGTCTGACCCAGGTCAATACTACCACTGATGAGTACTTCTGATGGGCTAGACACAAGTTAAGACAAGCACAGTCACTAAGTGAGAGTGAGCGGATGAGAGGTGTGGGTTCTAGGGTCCCTGACTCCACTCTGCATGCTTGAACTCATTAATTCACAGTGCCTGCACTGGGCAGAAGACATTTCCTAATTCATAGCAAAAGGAACACCGATAGAAATCGTTGACAAACTACACCCACTACCTTCTGAGCTGCTCAAACCAAGTACAAGAGGCAGGGAAGTACTACCTGAGATGGGAGGTCAAACCAGGACAGCCTCTCTACCAAACGAAATCAGGCAAGAGCTACCCAGATCTCTAGTGTACGATCCCTTCTCTCCAAGCTATCTGCTCAAGGTTCATCCCTGAAATGCTCACAGTTCTACACCATGCTGCCTGTCACGGTAGTATGTTTACAAAAAGACTAGACACACAAATGTCCAATGGATTAAGGACACACAAACTAATGATGACAATGCCTTTCAATACATCCTAAGGGGGGAAGGCAAGCTTCTAAACAATTTCACATTGGACAGTGGACTACTGTAGCATTTATGTCCCCACACTTGTAGAGACTTGGTTCTCTGTGTGTATGTGAGTGGCTGTGCATGCCACGAGACACGCTCTCTCTTAACACCAAGTGTGTTCCTATGACGAAATTCAAGGTGTCAGGCTGGGTGGAGGTGACTTTATGCACTGAGTCATCTCACCAGTTTTTACTGATCAAGTCTTGTGTAACCCAAGCCAGACTCAAACTCTCTACATAGCCAAGGATGACCGCAAACATCTGACAAACCACCTCGCAAATACTGAGATTACGTGCATACACTGCCATGGCCTGTTTCTCGGTTTGTAAATCTGCCTCTTGTTGCCCTTTAATATCAGTATTTACAAAGGGCTTGAGTGGGCACCTGTACATACAGGCAGAGCACTGGAAACATAAATCACCTGCTGTAGACGTCCAACTCTACCTTTGTTTCAGCTCTCGTCCTGTAAAAAAGTCTCCTTTTCCTCATTTAAAACTGTCTACGCTGTGATGCTGGAGTGCTCGTCCAGAGAGCTGGAATGTTCTCTGTTGAGAAATTTGTATGCTAGATAAACTTCAGACAGACACAAGTCACAGAGTTGTTGGCCAGAGTTCAATGCTAATGAATCAATGATGTTACTATTGACCAATTGATAAAAATGTCTAGATGTCACAGGATCTAACTTGGGCTCTTCTGGAAGTGCTAGCTCAGCACTTACTTCTTCAGGGATTGTAGTGGTTGGTCATGGAGCACAAATGCCCAGAGCAATAAGAACTGGCTGCAAGTGGCTATGCATGTGTCACCCATACCTACCAGTGGGCCAGGAGGTCAGGTACGGGTCTATCCACTTGAGGGCTCACCTGGGTGCTCTCATCATGGAAACCTTCCAGGAAGCTCTCGAGCAGCTCGTCTGCATTGTCAATCCGCTCGGCATACTCGCCCACTATCCAGATCATAGCGGCTCGGGCCTCAGGCTCATCCAGCGAGTCCAGATTCTCACACAGTGTGGCTATCACACTCTCATACCTGGGAAGCATGATTGAGCCAGTATGTGAGCACCAATGAAGACATGCAGCTTCCCAGATCTGGAGAGAAGCTGAGGAGAGGGAGTTTGTGTAGCTTAGGAGAGAAAGAGAGAGACAGAGAGAGACAGAGAGACAGAGAGAAGAAGGGAGAGAGGAAGGGAGAGAGGGAGAGGGAGGAGCTAAGGATAGTGTGAGTGGGTGTGTGTGTGTGAGTGTGGTTTGGTTTGGTTTTGAGACTGTTTCCCTGGCTGTCCTGGAACTCACTATGTAGACCAGGCTGGCCTCCAACCCACTGAGATCTGCTGCCTCTATCTCCCAACTGCTGGGGTAAGGCAAGCGCCACCATGCCCGGTGAGAGGGGATGTTTTAGCTGTTGGAGTTTAGCTGCTCTTACTTTGGCCTGGATGGACAGTTTGGGTAAAAGAAGAAAGACAAAACGTTTTTTTCTGAGAAAGCTGCTTGAGAAATGGAAAAGGAAATGAGGAAGGGGAAGCCAGGCTGTCCTCTGACCAGGAAGAGTGGGCACCTACTTGTTGGGGTACTTGCGGAAGATGTCCTTAATGACCACAATGGCTTCCTGAACCACATAGTTGACCTTGGTCTGGATGAGATCAAGCAATGTGCTCACACAGCGCTCTGCAGATTGCTGTGGGAAAAAGAGGCAGTGTGGACACAGTTTCCAGCAGGACTAATGATCAAGTCAAGGCCAAGCAGCGTAAGTCACTTGGCTCCACCTTCCTTATCACAGCATGAGAACATCATTCTCCCTTGTGGAGGAGGTAGAGAAAAAGGGCCAACTGAAGGCTCAGGATGAAAAGGACGGGGAGATAGATAAGAGCATGAGAAAGCCAGGGTGGAGAGTTCCTCCAGGCAAAGCCCAAGGGCTGAGTGACCTTACTTGTCTCTGGCTTGTTTCATAAAATGGGCTGCTATGACTAAACCCACAGTTTCTGTTCCTAGTCTTTTGCTTTTATTTCTATACACAACAATAATAGCCCAATAGTGCAGATGTCTCAGGAGGGCCCTAATAAATAAACATCAAGGGGAAAACACCTTAACTGCCTCAAAGGTCTTTACTGAGTATGACTAGCTATCCCAGGGTCCTTAAGCCACCAACAGACCCACTGAGTCTAGGTCAACAGTCAAGGGATAGGCAGAGTGGGAGGGGATAAAATGCCAGGATCAGGTTTTAGAGTGGCTTGGTAGCTCAGGGGAGAAGCCCAGTAGCTCAATGAGGGATCTACTGAAAAGCCTATCAGGCAGAGGACAGCCCCAGACCTCTGTGATAAATCTAATAGGAAGTCCATGAGCTGCTGGCTGCACTGTGGCCTTAAGTAATGCTGTAGAAGCATCATTACCTGTTGCACACGGACCTAAAGTGAGAAAGAACCAATTTAATCTGCATAGTGGGCACCTTGGAGGCTCTGTTGGATTTCCTGGATCATGAATAACTGCTAGGATCAGGCTGCCTTCTGTTTTTAACAACCTTCCCCCTCCATGGGTAAGAATGGATTCCCAGAACCTACTCACCTCCACCTTGATGGCACAGCGGCCAATGGCACGCACTGCCTTCCGTACGAAATCCACGTCTACTTCTGTAGCATATTCTTTGAGTTCCGCCAATACCTGTGGTTCAAAAAATAGGTTGGATGGGTCTGATGGAACAACCTGTTACAGTTCCTGGGTAATAGGAATGCAAACACCAAAAGGGACATGATTCTGCTGCTTGCTCACATGACAGTCCCTGGGGGACTAGGGGTGGGGGAGAGTGTCATTAGGTTCCTCAAAGGAACCCAAAAGGTAGAGGATGACTGTGTAGCAAGGGACAACAACCCTTGCTTTATATTAGCAGCAACTATATCCAAGTGCATTATTATGTGTGTGGTACTGAGGATTGATCTGGGGCCGTGTGTGCTAAGTAGATGCTCTAACCACCAACCTAAAACCCCAGCCTCAACTACTGCTTTCCAGGCTCTGAGACAGCCTCTCACTGGCCCAGAGCTTGTGGATGAAGCTAGGCTAGCTGGCTAGCCAGCCCCAGGAATTTGCCTGTCTCTACCTCTCCAGAGTTGGGATTATAAAGGCACACCACCAAACTCAGTTTTTTAAAAAAGATCTATTTTTTTTTTTTATTGGTACGTGTGTGTGTGTGTGTGTGTGTGTGTGTGTGTGTGTCTCACAGAGGACAGAAGGCAGCATCAGATACTCTGAAACCGGAGTTACTGGTGTTTGTGAGCTGTCTGAAATAGGTGCTGAGAACTAAGCCCATGCCCTTTGAAAGAGGAGCGAGTGCTCTTAACTACGGAGTCATCTCTTCAGCTCCCTTAGGACATCAATTTCAAGTCTTCATAACTGACCCTAGGAAGTGCTTTTCTGCCTGAGCGATATCCCTAGGTGCCCAATTATCACTCTTTAGTGAATAAGTGACAGGCCATAGGGAGACTATGTGAACTTTTTGAGTATATGTAGGAAGTCTACACATGTTGCCCAGGATAGTCTTGATCTCAGGACCAGTGATTCTCCTGCTTCAGGAGCCCAAGTACCTGGGACTTCAGAAGTTTACCTGGGTGCACAGCTTAAGAACATTCTTCAGTAATAAAAATATTAGCTGTTTTTGCCTGCTTACAATGCTTTGCAGCCCCCACCCCCACCCCCATGCTGAACTCTGAAACAAAATGTCAACACCAAGCATGCTTAGCTGACCTGACCTACAGACACAGCTAGTAACAGAAGTTGTCTCGACAGCAAAGCTTGTGCCCCACACCACATACTCTGCTTACTTGCCTGGGCAATGTTGGCCTGGGAAGCCAGGCGGATCATAATGTCCAGTTTCTCCAGCTTCACGTAGATGGGGTCATTGTACTTCACAAAGAAAACCTTCATTTCATGCTTCAAGATCTCTGGCCTGGTGGCAGGACAGGATGCCCAGTGAACAAACGAACAAACATCATAAACATCATAAGACCTTCAAGGAAGCGATTCCACATCTGCTAGGGCATTCCTGGGCTGTAGGTGGAATATGATTTCTAGGGAGGCAGAACCTCTATTAAGATTGTGCGAGTATCAGCAGTGGTTCTGCCTGGCTACAGCTTACTGGGCCACATCTCAGGAAAGAAAACAGTTCACGGTTAGCAGGCAGCAGGCTAGGGTTTTAATCCCAACGTGTGATCTCAGCTTCTGATTCCTAAGCCATGAAATAAGAATGAACTATGCAGGAACAATTACCACCACAGGCCCAAATCTGCTAGGATTAGATCTGGTGTGTACAAACTCAAACTCTGGGAATATCATCCTGTTCATTCACTGATAGAAATGGTTGACTACACTACTTAGAAACAACATGATTTATGCTCAAACCCTGCTTTCCTTCTGGAGTCCTAAGATATTGGAGTGTACCACTAATGCACACCTTAGGCACCCTGTCTCAATTAGGCTCCATGGGTAGAAACATTCCACACATGTTGTTGTCTTGTGTGACCCTCCAACAGAGGGAAAGCCCATGAGGAAGCATTTCATAACTTCTTCCATATTCTCCTTTATGACTGAGCTGCAGGCATTCTAGCAAGTCTTAGGGAGGAGTACAGAGGCTGACTATTGGGAAGGGCTAGCCAGCTTCAGGACATAAGGCTGAGTCTGTAGACAAGCAGACTCTTGTGAGGGAGATGAACCACCTAGGACCATCAGTGTCTGCTTTAGGAAGGCACTTGCTAATAGGAACTGTCACCTGATGAGCTATCGAAGTGTGTGCCCACTGCTCGTCCGCTGCCACCTGCTGCCCTCAATGATCCCACAGGACGTGTTTCTAAGACAAGGACATTCAGAAAGGTTACAAAGCTTGGATCTGTCACACACTAAACAGTTGAGAGCAAGGTAAAAGGCACCGTCAGATTCTACTTCTATGCCCTTTCCAAGACAGAAATTAATAATTCTAAAACAAAGTTACAGCCAGGGATGAAGCTGTGATGGGCGCAGAGGAAGGAGGAACTCAGGAGTCTGTGCCGTCCTACAAACTTGTGTGGGGAGGCTGGCTGAATGAGCTCTGGGTGCTCTGTGGGAAGGGAAGTGAGATGGGTAGTAGAAGATGACTTCTATAAGCAAGACTTGACAAAGGCCACCCGTCACGTCAGGCTGACACAGGTCATGACAGCATGACACAGACAATGTCTTAAGAGATTATTGTGTCAAATATAGCAGAGGACCCTGTATGCTGACCTAGTTCCTGTATTCTAACTAATGCAGTGGCCATGGCACTGCACAGACACCCACACTGCAGGAGCATCATCACATCAAATTTCATCACATCACTTAGGGACTTGGGATTCTTTACCCATGTTTACCTTCCAAATCTTCGCAAATGACCCAGCTCAGTAAATATCTTTAGCCCTGAAATATCAAGAAATATCAAGAACCTGACAGATGCTGTGACAAAGAGTAGGGTACCTTCCTAGGGCCTGACCACCGTGCTCCTGGTTCTTGGCAGCAGACAGCAGGAATGAGCTGTCCCAACTACAGAGAGATCTATTAGACTAAAGGCTGGGAGAAGATTTTAGGAGGTAGATCCTGCCCCAGCTTCAGGATGCCCTCCCTCAGGGTTACCTCAGAGGAGGTCACTTCTGTGACCATTCAGACTGGTGCTGCTCACAGCGCTTCAGACCTTCCTGAACCCCTTCCTTGGGAGCAGTGACTTCCTGAGTCACTCCCATAGGAGGAGAAAGCAGGCTGCCCAGCACTCTACTTCTCCCTAGGCCTTGAGATTATGCCAAGTCCACGATCCCTCACCATCTCTAATGTCTCCAATTCTGAGGATTTCGATGAGACCTATGAACTCTGTCCCCATGCAAACTGCACACACACACAGTCTTCAGATCTCAAGCCCTGTGAGGCTCTGAGATGCCCACTGACGGGGCAAAGTCGCATCATGCTTACCTTCACCCGTCAGCCCTCTCTGAGGCTGATCTGGGAGGGCACAGCACTGCAGGGTACTAAGCATTGTCCCTGGTCTCTGCCCACTGGATGCCGGTAGCAACCTCTAGTTGTGAAAACCAAGTGTGTCTCCAACATGATCAAGGACCCCGAGGGGAAAGGCACTGTGGTTGAGAACCCCTTCCTACATGATGACAGATTGGTCTCCCTTGAGGGTTCCTGCCTCTAGTACATGGCAAACATGTGTGGTAGTTGCTGTACCTTTTCTGTACAATGAGATTGATGTTGCGCAGAGCCACATACTGAAGCTCCGGCTCTGCTGACAGCAGTGTGACCAGGGGAGGGGCCAGCTTCTTGAGCAGTGTGGCATAGTAGTCCAGGTCCTTGGACAGCATCTCCATGAACTTCATCAGCACCTTCACCGCAGACAGCACCACAGCAGAGTTGGCGTGGGAAAGTCTCGGAGTGACGCGCTCACAGATGCTGCAGTCCAGCAATCCCGGTAGAGCAAAGACAAAGAGACAAGGGAAAAGTTCTGTTTCACTTTTCAAAATAGCATTGTTTTTTGTTTTGTTTTGTTTTGTTTTGAGATAGATGTAACCCAGATGGGCTATGCAGTGAATGAATTTCTCAAGCCAAAGGCTGTTTCCTTTTTTCCCCATTTTTTCTTTTTCTTCCAGTATTAGCACTGAACCTAGGGCCTCATGTCTGTGAGACAAGTGTTCTACTACTGATTTTAACACTCTGATCCTCTTGACTCCACTTCCAAGTGTTGAGATACCCACACACCACCATGCATGGTTGATGCAGCGCTGGGGCCAGAAGGCAGGGCTTCATGTATGCTCAGCAAGCACTCTACCAACCAATCTAAATCTCCGGCTGAAACAGATTATCTTCTATAGAAGGAAGGCCTCCTTGTCTGCCACCTACTGACTAACAGGCCTAAGACACTGTGAGCCTCAGTTTCCCCATCTTAGAGTTAATGCAATCGTGTCTGCAGCACAGGCTTGCAAGCATTTAAGTGGACAGAATGAGTGCAGAGCCTGACAGGGTAGATAGCTCTAACTGCCAGCTCTTTCCTCCCCACTGCCACAGCACTCGCTCATGTTGGTCACAACAGATCCAGCTGCATCAACTACACAGTTCCTCCCGCTCACTAGTTCAGTTTCCTTGTCTGTGACGTGGTTAAGGATGACAGGATACATTTCACGGACTTGAAGATTACCTAACATTGAAGGCATGTAGCAGAGGTCAGGTACCTAGAAGAATTAGTGGTTTTGGAGCTACAAAACTCTTGATTCAGCCCAGGCAGATCCTTGTCTGTTCCTGGCCAGGCCCCATCTATGCTCACCGCAAGCAGGAAGCTCATCTCCTGAAACCATATAACTGATAGCATGGCTCTGGAGGTGAGTAGCAGGCTAGTTCCCTTAAAGTGTGTCTGATGCTAGGAAGAAAGGTCTTGGAAAGATGCCCACTCAGATCTGAGGCCCCACTCAGAGAGCCCCATGAGGGCCATATCCAATTAGGCTGGTAAGCAAGGGGTTGGTCTACTTACCTCTGGGCCTCACGGTCATCCTTGGGCATGTAGTTGGCCAGACAGTCCAGGATGAAGATCTGGCCCCATTCAGTGCACTCATTAAGGGCTGTCAGCAGCTTGTTGATAGACTGTGGGTTCAAGTCAAGCAGGTTGCTACTGGGGTGAGACTCAGCGATCTCTGACAGGGCGGCCACTGCATTTGCTACCACCTGGATGAGAGGGTAGAAGGGCAGAGGCTGAAGGTACTGCTCAAGCCAGGGAGCACAGAGGCTAGTGACGCCAGCGGACCAAGATGGGGTGTGACCCTATTGGTAGGTTCTAGAGCCCCAAGAAGGTCTGGCCTATGACAAGCACTCACCCTACTGACCCCTCTGTAAAGCAAACCTAAAATTAGTACACCTGCCATTGGAAAGAAGTGGGGAAAGAAGCCCAGCTCCAGGGACCTCGAATTTTAAGACAATGCCTGTTAGCAACCCAACTTGCCTCTACTGGCCAGAGTGCTCACTGCAGTGTTGTCAGCCGTGCTTCTCAGAGACACAAGAGTCCTGCACATCTACCTCTCCAAGGCTGCTGGTAGTGGATGGGTGTGGGCTATAGAGGGGTTTACTAAATGTTTCGGCCAGGACTACTTTTCTGTACAGTCTACAAGGTTTTCAACTTTCCTCTCTGACACAGTGGTCTAGTTAGCCGTCTTTAATCTATGAGCAATTGGTGTTTCTGTTGGATACAGAGTGGGAGCAGTGCCCAGTGTTTTACATATTCATTTTTTTCCTTACATAGTTTCAATTTTTAGAAAAGATCTTGTTATGCATCAATGATTTGCCTTTAATTCTCAATCCTCCTGCCTCAGCCTTCTGATTGCTGGGATTACAGGTCCTGACAAACTTCACTGCAAACCCCTGCCATCACAATGAGTGAGGGGACTGGGTTCCCACCTAACACATCCTGGTGTCCTGTCTTCTGCACTGTAGGAAGAGGACTACAGGCCTGGAGATGACAGGAGGTCTTGGTTAGGAGGTACTGACATGACAGCAACTGGAAAGCGATGGACTGACTGTAGTCACTGCTTGCTAGATCAGGCCAGCTGAGGTCAGGTATGTGACCTCCTGAAATCTAATGATGAGACAAACAGGGCTCTGAAAGATTAGGGCGCTGTCCTAAATGTAGCTAGTTTGAGAGGCTCACAGGAAATCCAGGCCTAGTTCTCTGCAAACCACCGCAAGGAAGAATCACAATTAGATCCTCAGCAAGGCTCTAACTTCTAAGGTGGAAAGCCGGGTGAAGGGCCAACCCAGGCTGTCTTCTCAGGCAACCCAGGAGTCTGTGGAGGCATCACAACTGCTGGCAACTTACCATGGGGTTAGAGTCTGAGATGAGGTCTTTAAGCGTGTCCAGGAAGCCCTGGTCTTCCACCAGCTGGGCATTGATGTCATGGAGCTTGGCCACACACACAGCTGCTGTCTTGCGCACATATGGGTCTTCATCCTTCAGGCACTTCCGGAGTGGTTCACACAAGTACTCTGTGATCTTGTCAACTCGGATGCAGCCCATAGTCCTCACAGCCAGAGCCCGGATGAGGGGATTGGGGTCCTCACAGTCCTGAGGGGAACCAGTCATTGGCCATGGGCAGGGGCGGTATGAGTCACCTGTGGCTTCCTATTCTTCCTGGCCTCCAGCTCTGAGTAACATTAGGCAGCTGCTGTGGGAATCTCCATTGACCATAGCCAACAATACTCAAAGCAAACACCACAAATGGATGCCAAGCATTTGTCACATCCTGTGTGAGGGGCTCTAAACACTTTCTCTGCTGCTTCCTAAGGCCATTTCCCAACCAAGGAAGCCGAGACTTTGGAGAAGGTTATGGGCTCACCCAGTCAGAGCAGAGTAGCAATCCAAACCTCAATGTTCCTAGCACCATAGTCTTTTCTTTTTGAGACAGGGCCTTGGCATGTTGCTCAGACTGGCCTGGAACTCACTATATAGCCTAGCTACAACCTACTGTCATCACGATTCTCCTTCCTTAGCCTGCCAAGTGCTGGAATTATAGGCACATACAGCCACAGATACCCCTAAGTTTCCTGTGTGAGCATCAGTGGGCTAGGAGTCAATGTCTAAGTTCATGCTTTGCTCCTCATCTGGTAACAGAAAACATAGAAAGGAGTCATACGGAAAGGGAACAGAGTTGCTCTTGGATGCCTGCTGAAGTCTGTGCTGGCAGCAGGCACAGGGAATGACTGCCCAGCCCAGGAGAATGAGAGGCCAGTAGGCCTGGTGCCACCTCACAGGGGATGAATGAGGCATAGTCTTTAGGTCTGTGGTTCTGGAGAGAGAGGGAGCCCTCTGCTGGAGGAAGAGGCCCTCAGCCTGAACAGGCAGAAGGAAGCCTGTAAGTCTGCATTGAGCCTGAGTGCCAAGCACTCCAAAAAGACAGGGACATGAGAGTGTGAGCAGCCCTCCCTGATCCCTGATCCCACTTCCACTGAGTTTCTACTCACCTTCACAAAGGTGTTGACAGCCATAATGGCCATATCAGGCTGACTCTTGGCATAGTTCATCAAGTACAGGTACACCAGCTTCTTTAGCTCCAGGTTGTCTGTCTGCATGCAGTTCACCACATCAGGGAAGAGAGCACTGCAAAATCAAAGGAGCATCACAAGTGGTTGAAGACTGAGAAAAGCAGGCTTTTCGGGCAGCATGGGAGGGAAGGGATGACAGGGAGAAGCAGGGAAAAGGTTTCTTCATTTGTAAAGAAGGTGCAACAGAAGTTGACTTTGGCTGGGGCTGGGACTTAATGGTAGAGCACTTGCCTAGCACATACAAGGTACTGGGTTCAATTCCCAGTACTCCTCCCTACCTTCAGAAACCCACTTTTCCAGGCCTTGTGATACTTAAAAGAGAGAGCATTCCTGAAGCTTCTGGTCTTTGCTGAATTATTATTCTTTTTCCATTCCTAACAGTTCATTGGTCCCTTATATTGAGATATAATATAATCAATAATAATTATATTGAGATATTGCTGGTTCCAGAGCATCCCAGGGAAGCAGGGCTGAAGGGACAGGTCTGGCATCCACTAAGAACCAGCAAGGTATATGGGGCATAGGCTGTGTGCCAGGCTTGGTGCTAAGGGCTAGACATACTTCATCTCATTGAACAGCCTCAGGAGACCAGGAGTGTGTTCACATTTCAAATAATTCTGAGGTTAAGAAATGTTAAACAAGGGCTGGTGAGATGGCTCAGTGGATAAGAGCACCCGACTGCTCTTCTGAAGGTTCGGAGTTCAAATCCCAGCAACCACATGGTGGCTCATAACCATCCGTAACAAGATCTGACGCCCTCTTCTGGAGTGTCTGAAGACGGCTACAGTGTACTTACATATAATAAATAAATAAATTAAAAAAAAAAAAAAAAGAAATGTTAAACAAGGGCTGGAGAGATGGTTCAGCAGTTAAGAGCACCAACTGCTCTTCCAAAGGTCCTGAGTTCAAATCCCAGCAACCACATGGTGGCTCACAACCATCTGTAATGAGATCTGATGCCATCTTCTGGGGTGTCTGAAGACAGCTACAGTGTACTTGCATATAATAAATAAATAAAATCTTTAAAAAATAAATAAAATAAGCTGGGCGTGGTGGCGCACACCTTTAATCCCAGCACTCAGGAGGCAGAGGCAGGCGGATTTCTGAGTTTGAGGCCAGCCTGGTCTACGAAGTGAGTTCCAGGTCAGCCAAGGTAACACAGAGAAACCTTGTCTCGAAAAACCAAATAAATAAATAAGAAATGTTAAACAGTGGCGGTGGTGGTGGTGCACGCTTTAAGTTATTTTATTAATCTAACACTGACCAGGCAGAGGCAGGTGGATCTTTGAGTTTGAGGCTAGTCTGGTCTACAGAGTTCCAGGCCAGTCAGGGCTACACAAAGCAGCTGTTTTCCCGACTGTATGCCCACCTCCCAGACAACATGAAGAGCCAGCTCTACGACTGTTGCTGTCCTTGACAGTACCCTTCCCTATAGGGTACCAGAGTGGTCGCCGCAGAGTGCAGGCCTTGAGATGTAAAATGCAAGCATCGGTTTTCTGGAATCTGAGCCACCATCCTGTCTCAGTTCTTGGGCTTTCACTGCCAAGAACAGGAAACATAGAACATGATGGGGGCACCCAACAGGCCAGGTCCCCTCAGAGCTGCAATGGACAAAGTCACCTGGAAAGATGGCACAGCAGAAGAACAGAGTCACTGTGGAGAGAGGAAGAGGAAGTGAAGGGCCTGATGGCTCTAGCTGGCGTCATGAGCAAAGCACGCTCTGGTAGGAAGTGACAGTCCTGTTCTAGCTGAAGGAGAACAGTGTTTCTTTCTTGAAAGTATGAGACTTAGAGATGCCCAACCCTTTCAACTTATTTTAAAATCATAGCTTATTGGGTGTGTGTATGTGAGTGTATGTGTGGAGGTCAGAGGACAAGTAGTGTCTGACAGTCTTGTGGGTCCTGGGGACTGAACTCAGTCACCAGGCGTGGTGGTAGACACCGTTCCCGACTGAGGTACTTCATACCCCAGACACCCAATCCTTTTACACTCTGACCTAACGAGGTACCTGCTAGGGACTCGCCTAACCTGGCTGCAGAAGGGCCTTCCTAAGGTTAGCAAAAGGGTGGCCAATCTGTGTGGAAGCCTGGGACAGTGGGAACATTCTGTAAGGTCCAGCCAGGGAGTACCAGAACCTCTGTGGTATGTGCACAGTACCATGACATACAGAGGACAGAGTCTGGATTCTGAAAGGGCCAGGCTTGATTTCTAGTCTACATTGGCCATGTGACTATTTCAGAGTAATTCTCCTCATTCTTTGTCTCATTTATTTTGGCAGAAGAAACATCATTGCATCCAATGGGATGTGTACAGAACCTGAGAAAACATATCTGAAGATATGTTTTCTATAGATGGGCCAATGAAAATACAGAGCAGTCATGAAATCTGTCACCTGGAGACTTCTCAATTTGACAGGCAGTTAGACACAACTATATCCTACATGAAGACTGCCTAGACCAGGTGCTGAGAACAACAACAACAAAGCAACAAGCCCACATTTCCTGTTCTTAAGGAAAACAAACACCCCAGGGCGCCCAGCTGTCCTGTGCTCGGTTTCCCTACCAGGCAGCAATCCGCAGGACTTCTGAGAGGCTTTCTGCTGCCCCCGAATGCCTGCTGCCCTTTCATCCCAGTCGACTTCACTCGCTCCCTCCCTGTCTGAGCCATTAGCATTTCAGATTGTCACTCATGTGCAAACAGAATCCTGTGTCTGGAAATGAAGTCTGTCAAAGGAACCAAAGAGTCAAACTGGACCTAAGCTATGGCGCCTCATGTTGGTCAGCACCTGGCCATCACCAGCTTGCTCCGGCATACCTGACATCTTTGCCCACAGTCATTGATGCAATCACTTTCTTTACTGCCTCCTTCTTCTTCTCCTTCTTGTCACTGTTAAGCTCTGCCTTCAGCTCGAAGATCTCCCCTAAGGAAAGGAGACAGCCATGAGCAGTTTATCCCCATATGTAAGATGACTTCTTGCACCAATTTCCCAGAGAACTAGGTGGAGGTAGAGAGCAGCTTTAGGCCTTTGGCTTTAGAAAGGACAAGAGACAGGAATGGTGAAGAGAGAAAGGAAACTGATAGGAGCCTGGACGCCACGTTGGATGAAGAAGCAGGAACCAGGACCTTGAAGGGCTGCTCAGCTAGATTCCTAAAATGCACTGCAAGCTCTCCTCAGTCTTCTCCCTTGCCCTGACTCCCTAAAGGCTGAACGGAATTGGGGCGCTGGGGTGAGGGTGAGGTGGGGAGCTGGTTGATCTCACAGGCAGGCTTTTCCTGTTTCCCCAGAAGCCTGAGCTCAAACAGCTTGCTCAGGGTTTCACTTCCTCAACCTAGAGACAGGAATCAGCTATTCTACCAGGGCTGCTGCATGGAACAAAGTCCATTCTTGAGAACTTGATGATGGGAGAAGGGAAATGTAGATGTGTGGTTGTCTCCCCACCATGCCCAGCACACGGTCAGGACCTGCTAACATGTCAGGCGGCAGACAACTCCTAAGCCTTCCTCTGAGATCAGCACCACACTAATTTTTTCCATATTCTTTCTCATTTCATATTCAGAACAACCTGCCTTTCCCCTATTTTACAAGTGAGCAGTGGAGGCTGTTCCACAGCAGATGAGACAGGCTAAGTTGAAAACCAGGTTTGTCCCTTGCAATTCCTAGGTTCTAACAAATCCCTTTGTTTGGCTGGCCCTGCCATAGACACCTGCTTGCCTCTCTGACCCCATTTTCTTGCCTGTTCTCTCTGGACTGGACTGGGCAATGAATTCTCTCGCTTACTCTCAGCTGTAAGGTGCCCATCTCAGTGCCTGGCACTGCTCTGCATCAAGGACAGCTGCTGATATTAATTAGCCATGTGAAGAATTCTAGTATTAGGTTCTTTTTCAAGAGTCCCTTTGGGTGGGGTGAGGTAGGGCTGTTATGTGGGGAAAGGCATGAAAAAAACTAGATTCCTAATGAGAAAAAAAGAAAATGAGGGGGTTTTGTTTGTTTTTTAAAATCATGATCACACACACACACACACACACACACACACACACACACACACACACACAAAAGCCAGGTGTGGTGGTGCACGCCTTTAATCCCAGCACTTGGGAGGTGGCAGAGGCAGGCAGATTTCTCAGAGTTTGAGGCCAGCCTGGTCTACAGAGTGAGTTCCAGGACAGCCAGGGCTACACAGAGAAACCCTGTCTTGAAAAAACAAAACGGGCTGGAGAGATGGCTCAGTGGGTAAGAGCACCCGACTGCTCTTCCAAAGGTCCGGAGTTCAAATCCCAGCAACCACATGGTGGCTCACAACCATCCGTAACAAGATCTGACACCCTCTTCTGGAGTGTCTGAAGACAGCTACAGCGTACTTACATATAATAAATAAATAAATCTAAAAAAAAGAAAAAGAAAAGAAAAGAAAAAACAAAACAAAAAAAAGGTAAACACAGTTGACTGACAATGATGACCCAGCAAAATCTGAGAGGGTCTCACTAAGACGCCGTTTAACAGGGTCAGGAAACTCTGTAGATCCTGTGGCTCACTTTTATGAAGGAACACATCTTCCTCATGCAGGAGGCACCTGGATCCAGCAGCAGTGACAGCCTTGAGCCTATCCTCCTCCAAGAGCTGTCACTGCTTTCCTCAGAGTGTGTGTTGGTGGGTGTGGCCAGTCACATCTGCCCTAAGAGCCCACCAGTGAGGAAAGCTCAGGCAGACTGCATCTGAGAGGTTGTCTTTCTCCAACAGGCCCCCAAAGCAGCCATTATGCCTGGTTCCTGAATCCCATACAGGGCAACCAGTTCCCTCTACCTGCAAGGTTATACCCCCCAGACTGGTGCTGTTGTGTCTCAACAGAGTTGTAATCCTGGGTTCCCTAACTCTCTTCAGTCTTTTATTACAATCTTCTTTGGATGGTCCCTCACTTAAAAAAATGGACCCAGAAGCCTGGCAGTGGTGGCACACATCTTTTATCCCATCATTTGGGAGGCAGAGGCAAGCAGATTTCTGTGAGTTCAAGGCAGTATAGAATGAGTTCCAGGACAGCCAGGACTATACAGAGAAACACTGCCTTGAATAAGAAAAACAAACAAAAAACTGATCCAGGATGTCAGATTTAGATTTGAATCTAGGAATGTCTATTTATATTCATTGTCTCCCAATCTCTCTCTCACAGTCAGAGGGGATCCAGAACAGGGCTTTCCATAAAACAGGTTAAGCTTGAACTTGCTATGTATCCAAGCATGGCCTTTAACCTCTGATCTTTCTGCCTCTGCCTCCCAAAGCTGAGATCCAGTACATGTGACAAGGCTGTCTTACCAAACTAAGCAACAGCTAGACTAGTAAATAAAATGCCTGCTGAGGGGCAGACTTTGGGATCCAACTCAGTGATTGAACAAGGTTACATAAGGGCTGGAGAGACAGCTAACTCTGTGACTCTTGTTCTGAGGATCCAACACCGTCTTTAGTTTCCATGGACATCTGCTGAAGACATACAGGCAAAACATATACGCAAACATACAAATATGTACACACACACACACACACACACACACACACATTTTTAAAGAAAACTAAGATCCTTTCGTCCTTGTCAGCAGACACTAGAAAGGACAGTAAGGAAGGGCAGGACAGAGAGGATAAAGCACACTTGCCAGCCACAACATCTTCCACTATTTCTTTAAAAGCAGAAAGGGAATAAACTGTCCAAAGACAATAGCCCAGCTTGGTAAACTGCACTGCAGCAACTTAACTGGCTTAACCCTGAGTCATGAGGACTGCCGGAAACGCTTATGAGGATGTCCAGTGACTAGCGGTAAAAACTGCTACTACAACATGAAGAATAAAGCCCAGAGATAAGAACCGGCCTCCCCCACAGCGGGCTGCTGTCAGGCTGTGCACTTTCTCTAGGGAGGGGATATATTTAACTGTTTTTAAGCCATGGGGAACAAGACAAAGACTCCCTCATGCCTGGTGTTAATGCTCTTGCCTGGGTTCTAAAAGAAACACTTAGGTCTTTACATCATCAATTCCCATGGTGCCTCCAGACCCCCACCCCACCCTCCCCGTGCTCCCCAAGACCTGGGGGATGTAACACAGGTCTGTGGTGAAACATACAGTACCTTTCTTGGTTGTGGTGAAGTATTTTGAGTCAGTCATTTTGGTCCTTTATCTGTGGCCAGACTCTGCAAGACAGAGAAGAGGGTGGATCTGTGCTCTATTCCATTTTCAGTCAGCATATGTACAGGGAGGAGGAGAGGGACCCAGAGCACACAAGTAGGGGAAGATAGCTGTTTATCTCATTTCACAGGCAAATGAACTGTTGGACTATGGTTGGTCTCATTTTGAAGGGTAACTGAAGAATCTATCAGTGTTCTGAATATCTTTTGACACACGTTTTCTTCTAAGAATCTGCCACAGAATGGGAGTCTGAGGTCATCTGGCTTTTTCAGTATCTTTATCTATGACCATACTAATGGAAAAAACTTCATGGCTATCAGTAAGCACACAGTCACAGATAACTATAGATGAAAACATAGATTAGAAATACAAATCCCTTGCCAGTCAGTCTTAGTCCCGCCCCCCTATAGAATTCATTGTGTTTAGAATGTTCTAAATATCCACTTCAGCTGTGGGCTCAGCTCACCAAAGCTCAGGGGCCATCCTCACTTCAGGGATGCAAATTTTCTTGAGAAATGAAGAGTTTAACCAGTGAGGGAGGGGCTGGAGAAATGGCTCAGTAGTTAAGAGCACTGGCTGCTCTTGCAGAGGACACCAGCTTTGTTTCCCAGCACCCACATGGCGGCTGACAACCACCTCTAGTTACAAGGGATCCAAACACTCTCTTCTTGCCTCCAAGGACACATGCATTCACTCAGGATATCTTATATCCCTAAAATAAATACTTAACTATTTAAAATTTGTATTTGTGTGTACTAGTGTTGTGCCTGTATGTACATCGGTGTACTACAGAAGTCCCTGGTGCCTGTGGAGGCAAGAGGACATCAGGTCCCTTGGAACTGGAATTGCAGAAAGTTGTGAGTCACCATGTGAGTGCTGAGAATCAAGCTAGGGTCCTCCGGAAGAGCAGCTGGTGTTTTTAACTGCTGAGTCATTTTTCCAGCTCCTTAAATAAATAAATCTCAAGAAATGGGGGGGGGGGTGGATGGATGTCTTCTTCCCACAACTCCCATCAAGTTTCTAAACATCTACTATTATCTCTCAAAGGCTGGAGTCTGGCACACTGTGATGACTGCGTTTCTCACATCTGTCCGGTCAGGTGTTTTTTAAAATAGTACTCAGCACAGAACTCGTAGTGCACAGCACTGTAGAAGTCGGGGGTCAGAGAAAGTACTGAAGCTCCCATGATCACGTAGCAAGCATTTACGGAGCCTCTACTCTGTACTCAACAGCTCTTGATCAGCAGCTGAGAGAGTAAAGGGAAGTGGGAGGGACACAGGCAAGATGGCTCTGCAGGGAAAAGCACTAGCCATGCAAAAGTGGTCAGAGCCCACAGGGGGAAGAATTCCTTCAAGAGAGCATACACCTCCAGCTCAGGGAGAACTAGGATTCCATTCAGCCACCTACAAGCTGTGACTTGAGTAGGTTACATAGCCTTCTCGAGACTTTCAATAAAATGAAGTTAAAAACTGGGGAGATGGTTCCTTCAATGAAGTGAGGTCGTGAGTTCAAATCTCTGGCTCCATGTAAAAGCCAGGTGCAGAGATGCGTGACTGTAGTGGAAGTAGGTGGGTCCCAAGAACTCATTAGTCAGCCAGTCTAACTGAATCAGAGAGCTCCTGGCTCAGTGAGAGAACCCCTCAAATCTCCAAAAATATTTACATTACAATTCAGAACAGTAGCAACATTAGTTATGAAGTAGCAACAAAAATAATTTTATAGATGGGAGTCAACACAGCTGGAGGAACTATATTAAAGGGCTGCAGCATTAGAAAGGTTGAAAGCCACTGCCATAAAATAAAAAACAGAGAGGCTTCACTAACACTGTAAAGAAAAAAGATACAATTCTACTTTCCTTTTGAAACGTTCAAAAAAGAATGAAGGCTCTTTCTTTCACTCTGGAGCTACAGGAAATAGCAGAAGAGATGCTAGATCTAATGATGCAAGTCCTATATGTGTCTTCAGAAAAGCTTCAAGTGCTACAGTGTAGCCTCTGCTTTGCTGGTCCCACAGCATAAGCCAGGGCTGGAAACAACCCATAAGGGGAGGGGCCTACAGGCTTGCCTCACAGCTGGTATGGTCCACCATCAGAGTTCTACATTAGACCAGCTTTTACATATGCAGCTAGAGCCATGAGTCCCACCATGTGTTTTCTCTAATTGGTGGTTTAGTCCCAGGGAGCTCTGGGGATACTGGTTAGTTCAAATTG
Source organism: Mus pahari (assembly GCF_900095145.1). Taxonomy (NCBI): domain Eukaryota; kingdom Metazoa; phylum Chordata; class Mammalia; order Rodentia; family Muridae; genus Mus; species Mus pahari. Next base: position 24,305,354 of record NC_034602.1, read on the forward strand.
TTCCTCCTATGGGGCTTCAAACCCCTTCAGCTCCTTGGGTACTTTCTCTAGCTCCTTCATTGGGGACTCTGTGCTCTGTAGTCGGTCATCAATGGGAGGAGGTTCTATGCCCCAGTATAGGGGAATGTCAGAGCCAGGAAGCGGGAGTGGGTGGGTTGGGGAGCAGGGGGTGAGGGGAGGGAATGGGGATTTTTGGAGGGGAAACTAGGAAAGGGGATAACATTTGAAATGTAAATAAAGAACGTATCTAATAAAAAAATTTTTTTTTAAAACCCAGCTTTTTCTTGACAGTTCTTCAAAGAAACAAAAGGGCCACTGGAGATCCCAGAGACACTTGTTTACTGACAGCTCAGTTATGTAATGCTGTGCACTCATTATCAGTGGTGATTAACTTCCACGTTCTTTTGCAAACACACACAGCCACTTTTTTCAGAATGCTAATAATGAGGTGAACAAAATAATGGACTTTCTACTGTATCATAAAGAGATATACGGTTTAAGAAGTCAGAATTGAGAGCATAACTGCCCAAAGGGTCTAAAACAGGAGAGCCCATGTTCCTTGCTGAGTCTAAGAGAATGATTAAGGCTCCAGAAGCCACAGAATGTAATAGCTAAGCCCCTCCAGCATTAACCCTAGAAGGAAATAACTAGGCATGGAGGTGCAAAATGTAGCCCTAGCACTTGGGAGGCCAAGAAAGGATGAGAACATAGTACATATTAAGATCATTTTGTTGCTACTAAAAGCAACACGCAAACAACCTATTAAAAATAAAAATGGAGGGAAAAAACTACCTCTGATATCCAACTTTGGGCGACTGGGTTTGTCTCTGCAGTGGGGGGCCATCAGGGTCTTTCCTTCCTCTGTAGGCACAGCATTATCATCTAGAAGCCCTACTTCCCAGGACAAAACCTGCCAGGGATAGATTTGATGTTGCATGTAGCTGACCAGGAGAACAAACGGACAGGAAGGTGTCTCTTTTTGTAGGTAAGCAGGCAGGTAGGTAGATGAATGATAGATAAACAGGAAGAAAAGAAAATGGCATTATCGATTCTCCAGCTCCATCTAAGGCTGGGGCAGGACTACTTGAGCACAAAAGCTCAGGGTCAGCCTGCCAACCAGCATAGTTCTGCAGCCGAGCTTTGGACACATCTATTTTCAAAGTATAACAACTACCCACAAATTTGAGCTGACCCTAATATGCTAATTCCTGCAGTATCTATTTTGCAGAACCCTCTGCAGGAGGCCGTGGGGCAGATGATACAGAGATTGTGCTCCAAAGCAGCTGACCGTGTCCAGAAATGAAAGAAGGAAAGGGATACAGGAAAAAGCAAAAGTGATTTGGAAAGTTACCCAAATGCCCAGGCTAAAAATAAAGACACCCTCACCCCACTGTGAAGGCCAGCACCCACAGCTTAAAGATCTGCTATAGGGTGTTCTCCCTTGTGTCTGCTCTTTAATGAGCTTCCTCACACCAGTGCCAGGTCAGTACAGGGGAGACCTTGCATTCTCTGTTCAGCCCTGAAGGCACTTTCTCCCAGGCAGCTGTGGCCTGCAGCACATTCCTCTCACATGAGGCCAAAGGTGCTAGGACCCTGTCCTCTGATGCATCTGATTAAGTACATGAAGCACATTTAAAGGTTTAAGTAGCCAATTCAGGCAAGAAAAAGTATAACGGTTTAGATTCTGTCTTTGTGAGTGACAGGGAACATTTTCAAAAGTAGTTAAATTGGCTATGGTAGTTCACACCCACAGTACTAGTTCAGGAAATAGAAGTGGGAGGATTGCCATGAGTTTGAGGTCTACACAGCAAGACTTTATGTCAAACCAGTAAACAAACAAGGCAGTAATTTGGCAGTAGAAACCATTCTGGTGGAAAGAGGCCGCATTTGGGGCTGAGATGCCCTCAATTTTAGCATTTACAAGCCAAGAAATACTTTGAGGTGGGGCACTCCTGGAATAACTGCGTTGCCCTTCAGGGGCCACTGCCATTGTCCCACCTCAAGCACTCGATCCCAAGACTCCTGATGCCACACGGGTAATACAGCAAATCCTTTTAACTTCACTTAAGAAAATAAGCATGCTGTGTTTATTTATTGTTGCTGTGTGGGTTCCAGAGACAGAGCTCGGGCCTTTGGGCTCGGTTGCAATGGTCTTCCCTGTCAGGCCACCTCCACGGCACTCACCTCACTTAAGACTTAAACCAAACACACAGAAGCTGAAAAGCATCAGTTTCCCTTAAGTTCTGCAAAATAACTAAGCAGCCCTTGCTGAGGACACTGACACACTGGCTACAGAGATGGGGGTCGAGAACTGGAACCTAAAATCCACCCATAAAAGTTCTCCTAACTGGGCCTGCAAGATGGCTCGCTGGATAAAGGCAACCTCAGTCTCGTCACCAGAACCCATGGAAAGGTAGATGAAAGGACTGACCACACACACACACACACACACAAAGTTAGGATTGGGCTTAAGAAAATCCTCAACACTTTTCAAATATTTTGTCTTCATATTGTCTTACCTAAATTTAAATTTTTAAAAAAGATTTATTTATTTATTTTATGTATGTGAGTACACTGTCACTCTCTTCAGACACACCAGAAAAGGGAGTCTGATCCATTACAGATGGTTGTGAGTCATCATGTGGTCGCTGGGAATTGAACTCAGGACCTCTGGAAGAGCAGTCAGTGCTTTTAACTGCTGAGCCATCTCTCTAGCCCCCTAAATTCAGATTTTAAGACAAGAAATATAAACTATCTGTTTTAAATTAATAAAATGAATTTAAATCTATAAGGAAATTTTAAATGAGTTTTTCTACAAAGAATCAAAATTGTTAATAGTAACATGGTGTGTGTGTGTGTGTGTGTGTGTGTG
>NC_034602.1:24308315-24326417 GCF_900095145.1 Mus pahari
AGAGAGAGAGAGAGAGAGAGAGAGAGAGAGAGAGAGAGAAAGAGAGAGAGAGAGAGAGAGAGAGAAAGAGAGAGAGAGAGAGAGAGAGAGAAGAGGACTGAGACTCTTACTATGTAGTCCTGGTATGGTAGGACTGCCTCTACTTTCTGAGTCCCGGGATTAAAGGTGTGTGCTGCTATGCCTAGCTAATAATAACTTTGTTTTTAATTTTTCAGATTTATTTTATGTGTATGTGTTTTGCCTGAATACATGTATGTGTGTATACCATGTGTGTGCCTAATGCCTGAAAAGATCAGATCCCCTGAAACTAGTGTTATGGATGGTTATGAGCCAGCATGTGGGTACCAGGAATTGAACCCAGGTCCTCTGCAAGAGCAACAGGTACTCTTAACTGCTGAGCCATTCCTCCAGTTCTTATTAATAACAACTTTAAAATAAAACTGTATGTGTCTGCATGTAAGTTCAGGTACACTCACATCTCAGCACATGTATGGGGGTCAAAGGGCCACACTAAGTACCAATTCCTGCCTTATATCTTGTTTGAGACATGATCTTTTATTTCCTGTGGTATACTGCAGGCACAATGGCCCATGTGTTTTCAGGGAGTGTCCTGTCTGAGTGTTGGGATTACAGACACATATACTACACCACATCCTAGGGATTTGAACTCAGAGTCTCATACTAGTGTGGCAAGAGCTTTACCCACTGAAGCATCTCCACAGCCTAATAGTAATTTTAAATTTTTCAAATTGTATTTTATGTGTATGAGTGTTTTGCCTGTACATATATATGCATGTGCACAGGTGTGTGCCTGGTGCCCTGAATCCCTTGGAACTAGAGTTATAGATGATTATAAATCACCCTGTGGATACTAAGTATCAAGCCCAGGCCCTCTGCTAAAGCAATGTGTTCTTAACTACTGAGCCATCTCTAACTCCTACAATACTAACTTTTTACAGGAAAGAGCAGACTACTATACTAAAGTCAGTTAACTTCATTGCTTTTTTTTTCTTAAGTTGCACTCACTGTGTGTGGGTATACACCATCTTCCAACATGGGTGTGGAAGTCAGAGGACAACTTGAAGAATTACATCCTCTCCTCCCACTGTGTGGGTCCCAGAGATAGAACTCGGGTTTATCAAGATTGGCAGCAGTGTCTTTACCTCCCGAGTCATTACGCTGGCCCCTATTTTGTTTCCAAACAAAACACAATCAACCAAACAGAATAAATACAAGCTCCTTAAGTATCATGGGATGTCATATGGATAAAGCTGTAGAGTAGAAATGCAACTCTATGTTATGGTGGTATTGGCCAGGTCAGAGGTCACAGTGGGGCTGGAAGTTCCCTGCACGTGATGAAGATTATCTGTGTCCTGATGTAGCTCACTGTGTAGCTAAGAGCTGAGCATACCACGTGCTGTGAATCACACAAACATTAAAAACAATGTCTTAACTGGATGAGGTGGCACATACCTTTAATCCCAACATTTGGGAGGCAAAGGCAAGAGGATCTCTTTGAGTTTGAGGCCAGTCTGGGAGCCTTGTCTATAAAGCAAATTTCAGGTCAGGGCTATAAAGACCCTATCATAAACAACAAACAAACAAATGAAGGAAGGAAGGAAGGAAAGAAGGAAGGAGGGAGGGAGGGAGGGAGGGGGGAGGGAAGGGGAGAGAGAGAGAGAGAGAGAGAGAGAGAGAGAGAGAGAGAGAGGAAGAAGAGAAAAGAAAAGGACTAGAGAAAGGAAAGAGAAAATGACTATATTTTAAGTCGGTAAGACGGCTCATCAGATAAATGTACTTGTCACCAAGTTTGACAAACTTAGTTCCATTCCTGAACCCCCAAAAGGGAAAAGGCAAACCTGTAGAGTTTGTCCTCTGACATCTATGGATGAACCATATTGGATAAAAAAGTAAGAAAAAGCCAGGTGGTGGTAGCCTACACCTTTCCCAGCCAGCCTGGACTACAGAGGGAGTTCCAGACAGCCAGGGCTACACAGGAAAACCCTGTCCACGAAAAAGCAAACAAACAAACAAAAAACAGTAAGAGCCAATGTTGGAGAGGAAAAGGTAGACTGGATTAAAATCCGGGGGGAGCCGGGCGGTGGTGGTGCATGCCTTTAATTCCAGCACTTGGGAGGCAGAGGCAGGCAGATTTCTGAGTTCAAGGCCAGCCTGGTCTAAAAAGTGAGTTCCAGGACAGCTAGGGCTATACAGAGAAACCCTGTCTCAAAAAACAAAACAAAACAAACAAACAAAAATCCAGGAGGGAAAAAAGCCTTTCTGTGTGGCATAAAAGCTAGCCTCAAAGCTCCAGATATAAACAGTCAGTTTTCCTGCATGACCAAAACAAAATAAAAACAAAAAGAGGCAAATTTTAAATTCAGAAAATTGTCATGACATTGACGACAAAGGCAAAATCATTTCCATAAATGGCAAAATCCACCATACCTGAGGCAGGTACAGTGGCACATGGGGTACCCGGTCCCTGGGAAACAGACCGGGAGTTTGAGGCCAGCCTAGGGCTACATAACAAGACCTTGTCACAAAACAAACAAAACCCATCAATACAAAGAGAAGAATGGAGACGCAGGTATGTAAACAGTCTACCAAATATAAGCTTTTCATACCCAGTCACAATAGAAGAGATGGAAACTGGAATTACAATCAAACGCTATTGATCAGATACGGGACTGATGAAGACCCAAAAGTCTGATAAGGTGCCATGCTGGTACAAATGCAGGAAATAAAGACCCTCATGTGGTGTCAACAAGGGTCTAAATTAGGGTCTAAACAAGGGTCTAAATCGTCTTCTACAACTCTTAGTGTGGCAGTAGCTTTCAAAACTGTAAATTCCACCTGCCTCTGCTTTCTGAGTGCTGGGATTAAAAGAATGTTCCTCTATCTCCAGCTATACATGCTTTTAAAAAGGTCTTATGTGCATGCCTGCATGTATGTATGTGCACCTTGTGTATGCCTGGTGTCTGCAGGAGACAGGGAAGGGCATGTGATCTCCTGGAACTGGAGTTACAGGTGGCTGGGAGATCAGCCAATGCTCTTACCCACCAAGACATCGTTCCAGCTCGACATGCTTTCGTTGTAACTATCAGAAACAGTCAATGGAAAGGCATGCCAGGGTCGCTATAGAAACACATGAGTATCTTTCAGGTTTCCAAGCGCATCCACTGTCCTTAAGAGGACAGAACAGTTATCAGTGGTTCCTTCCAGAAAGGAGGCTGGGTGACTAAGGGATGGGATGAGACGGACTCTTCTTTTACCCTACGCTGTAACTTGGAGACTGTGCTGTGTGTACACATCACCTATTCTAACATAAAGCAGCTGAGATTTATGGTTGGTTATATTTATCCCTAACATTGGTTCCAACAACATGCTCAGTCTGCAGCCTCAGCTTTAGTTCTCCTACCCCACACAACTTCCTACCTCTGCAGTTAGAGGGACACAGGCCTCCTGACATTAGACTTGCTCCTGATTCCAACCTCTCCACAGCCTTCTTCATGCCTCTAGTTTGAGATCTGTTCTGTTTTAATGTTGTCAACCCAATGCCTGGCACTGTGCCTGGCACATTCTAGGAGCTTACCAAATGCTGGCCAGCTCAATGAATGAAAAGGCAGGTTCCCAAGGAAGCTACAAAACCAAGGGCTCACAACAAATTCAACTCTGTGACAAGCACCAGGGACCAGGAACAGAAGGCTTTGTAGTTAACCTTCGACAGACACAGCAAGGCTGAACCAACGCCAAGATGGCTGCCAGAGTCTGGCTTTACTACAAACAGCTGGTAAATCTGACTCCGGCCTCACATTTTCCATCTGTACAACAGGTGAAGGTGGAACTTGGATGACGGAAGGAAGCTGGGGGCAGATCCTGACTCATCCAACTATAAGCCCCTGGTTTCCCTCCTCACCCGGGCCCAGGTGGCCCACAGGTCAATGCAGTTTGAAACCCAGTCAGATAACCACATTTCAGAGGTTCTGGTTTGCCACTCAGTGAAGATTTCCCCACCAATGGATGTTCTTCTGGTGTCAAACAACAGGAAGCAGAATGGGATCACTGTAAACGCATGAGACATCTTTCTAAGGGGATAAAAGAGGGAAAAGTTCAGCATGACACCAGGCAGAGCCAGTCCACCTTATAAATTTTTCCATTTATTTAAGGTTTTTTACATTGATTTGTCTGTCTCAGGGAATGTGCATGCAACAAGAGGACAACTTGCAGGAGCTGGCTCTCCCTCTACCATGTGGTGGCCAGTGCCTTTCCCACCTCACAGGCCCTGTCTGAATTCCTGAGACAGGCTACCCTGAGGCTTTGTTTTGTCAACTTGACACAAATCTAAGCATATCTAAAAGAGGTAGGCTTGAGAAAATGGCTTCCTCAGATTGTCTGTAGACAAGTCTGTAGGACATCTTATTAATGATTGTGTTGGGGAGGGCCCACCTCACTATGGGTGGTGGTCTTGGGTGTAGAAGAAAGCAGGCTGCATAATAAGCCAGTTAGCAGCACTCCTTTGTGGCTTCTGCTTCAGCTTCTGCCCTAACTTCCTTTACACTGGACTGCAGTGTGAAGTTGTAAACTGAAATAAAACCTTTCCTTCCCAAGCTGCTTAGTATTTTATCACAGCAATAAAAGGTAACTAAGAGGGCTGGAGAGATGGCTTAGCGGTTAAAGAGCACTGACTGCTCTTCCAGAGGTCCTGAGTTCAATTCCCAGCAACCACATGGTGGCTCACAACCATCTGTAATGGGGATCCAATGCCCTCTTCTAGTGTGTCTCACATACATGAAATAAATAAATAGATCTTTAAAAAAAAAAAAAGAATAAAGAAAAAAGAAAGAAAGAAAAGTAACCAAGAAATAGAACTCCCTTATGTAGGTCAGGCTAGCCTCAAACTCATGATTCTTTTGCCTCAGCTGACCGACAGGATTACAGGGATACCACCATGCTCAGTTTATTAAGTCTTCAGGAGGAAGGAAGACCATAACACTCTGAGGAGGAAAGTGTTCCATTGTTCACAAGGGACACTGGCCAGCGGTAGGCCTTTCTTCCTTCCAGGCCATGCAATCTCTGCACTGAGAAGGTTTGAGGATGGCATGCATGTACACGCACTCAACACTGAGGGCACTTGGTGAGCTGATGAGGGAGCTGATCAGCAAAACAGACAGAGATGAGAACAGCGTAAGGTCTGACTCAGGTGCAGCCCCACTTCTGAACACATGGGTATATAGGCAGGGAAACTGGCCTCTGAAGGTCTCTGCCGGAGCTTTAACTGTTCCATCCTTTCCTGATGACAGCTGCTCAGAAACCTGTCACATGGATAGATGGATCTCAAAGACAATGAGGAGTAAGTCAGAATGGACACAGAGGTCCACACCTGCAATCCTAGTTCTCAGGAGGCTGAGGAACAAGGATCATGGATTCCAGGTCAGCCTGGATTCTCTAGCGAGACCCTGTCTCAGAAAAAGAAAAGAAAGGAGAAAGGCTAAGAAGGAGGGGGACTGCAAAGGAGCGTTCTTTAGCCAAGAAGCAAGCCCAGCTGGTAGAGCGCTTACCAAGTTATCATGAAGGCCTGAGGTCTCCAGAGCTCAGGGAAGAAAGCTGGTGCTGCCCTTGTGACCACCAGGTGGACCCCTGGAGCTTACCGACCAGGCAAACTAGACTAGTTAATGAGTTCCAGGCCTGTGAGAAACTATCTCAAAGATCCAGATGGCTAACACTCGAGGGACAATACCTCCAAGTTGACCTCTGACCTGTACAGGCACGTAACTGTATCCATACATTCATCCAGCACATACACGGAAATACACACAATGGAGGACTAGAGTGGGGTTGCCGTTTTTCCTCACCTAAGACAGAAGAGCTGGAGTGTGCTCAGCTCTTTCAGCTGTCTCAAGGACAGAGACTGGCTTATCTCACCAATGTCCCCTGCCTAACTGTGACCCTCCTGTGAGGCTGAGCAGGATTCCAGGCACTTCTCCACATCTGAGAACCTTTCATCTGACTCAGTGTTCCTAGTGGTGTTGGTGGCTGAATCCAGTGTCGTACCTACAAAGCAAACTCTACCCAAGAGCTACTCACACCCAACAGTCTTTATAAAGGAAACGGCTCCTCCCAGGTGAGCACCAACACCCATTTTAAGGACAGGGAAACAGGGAAGACTAACTCCAAGACCAAAAGGCAAGTTGTCAGCGGACAAAGCACTTCAGACTGTCTCTCTGAGACAATGTGGTCTCCAGACTCATACAAACAGGCTCTTTCAAGTCAGCTCAGCAGCTATGAGAAAATGTTCCATGTTCTTCAGGCTTGGCATGAAATGCAGAACAAAGTCAGTGATTACAGAAGTATGACAAACAGACATACACTGTGGGCCAGACCCCACACGGAATTTTTAATTTAGTCCTCATGGGGTTGGTAAGATGACTCAGCTGGTAAAGGTGCTTGCCACAAGTCTGGTGAACTGAGCTGGCTCCCAGGACCCATGTGGTGGAGAGAGAGAAAAAAATCCCATAAGTTGTCCTCTGACTTCCACACACTGTATAACAAAAGTATTAATTAAAAATTCCATCGTCAGGCTGGTGAGGTGGCTCAGCGGTTAAGAGCACCAACTGCTCTTCCGGAGTCCAGTTCAAATCCCAGCAACCACGTGGTGGCTCACAACCATCCATAATGAGAAACAAATAAAAAACCTATGGCCCAGAGCAAGGCCCAGAGTGAGAGGGGCCAGAGCAAGGAGGGGAAAGGGAAGGAGAAAAAAAAAAATCCATCTTCATAACATCTGTGAAGAAGATTTTAACAATAGCACAGGTTCACAGATAAGGAAAACTGAGGCCAAGAGAGGTTAAGGTATTTGTTTGGAGTCACACAGTTAGAAAGCAATAAAGCCAACACCCTCTAACACTGTCACATGAGGAGGTCCCACTCAGTCCAGGGAGGCAAATACTCTTCTCTGAATGAAGCCCTGGTAGAATTGAATACAGGTCAGGCTAAAGGGTACAGGATACAAGCTGCCACAAATACCAGCAAAATTCCTCAGATGTTGAATAGCAGGCAACGTTAGGCCCCATCTACCTACTAAAACAGCAGGAACAGCAGGTTTGGTGACATGGCTAGTAAAAGCCTGTCTGGATGAGCTTGCCAAGCTGTGAGTCTCTTGGGATTTGGATGAGAACTGATTAATCAAAGCCATCTCTGGAGGCTCATAGTAATTAAAAGCTTCAAAGTGAAAGGACCCAAAGGTAGAAAAGTACCACACGCAAGCAAAAGTTCTTCATCAGCATCAGCCTCGAGCCTCACTTCAGAATCAGGGGTCAGTTTCCCAGTAATCTACCAACAGAGCCGCATCCTCTGGATTACAACAAAACAAAACAAATAACCCTGCCAGGCAGGTGGTGGACACGCCTTTGAGCCCAGCACTTAGACAGAGGCAGATGGATCTCTGAGTTACAGGACAGCCAGAGCTACATAGTAAGACCCTGTTTTAGAAAATAAAACTAAATAATAAAAACAAAATAAAACAAAATAAACAAATTAGTTAGAACTTCTTTGGGACAATACTCATGTTAATTAAAATAAGAAAGAAACCAGAGAAACAAGGCTTATTGCAATCTCTGTTCTCCCACCCACTTTCTAGAGAATTGTGGCCATCCATTCAGCAGGCAGTGTGGAGCGCCATCCACTGCAGGCCTGGGACTATGCCCATGTGCAAGTTGTATACAGTAGGTCAAAAATAGAATGGTAGAGGATAGGAGGGTGACCCTGCCCTTCAGAAAAATTGTGACCAAAGCTCCAAGGGGAGCCCTGAGATGGGTGGAGCATCAGGGAAGTTCTCTAAGGTGAAGGGAAGACTGGGCAGCTATGGAAAGATGGGTGACAGGGAGAATACTCACTCAACACATCCCAGTGTAACAAGGCAGGGAGGGACCTGAGAACTGTGGAGCTGCCAATGCTGCTAGAAGCAGGCTCCAACTCATTTCACTGTCATGGTAATCCACTTAAAACAAGGGCCAGGACGCCAAGAAGAGAACACCATGTTCAAACCCAAAGAAGCCCATGGATTAAGGAGTTAAGTGACAAGGGCAATTATTCTCCTTAATATATAAAAAGCCACCACTAAGCCAAATATGGTGACACATGCACGTGGGAAGTAGAGCCAAGAGGAATGGAGTTTAAGGCCTGGGCTGGGCTACACAGCCAGGCCATATCACAAAACAGAGACCTGGGAGAAGAGATGAGCAAACGAGCTTAAAGAAGGAAGTAAAGGCTCGGGGATGGCCTTGGAGGCCAGTGTGGTGGCCTCTGCCAGCAGAAGACACAAAGTCTTGTCAAATATCAAGTGGCATCTGCCACTGCCCAGCAATGCCACCTTCCAGACATTTTCTTCCCTTGCATGCCAGGAACTCACTCTGCTTTCTCCTCCAACCCTGCTGGCCGTGCCTTCTCCTTTGCTTTGCCCCTTCCTCCCCTTCCACAGGAGACCTGAGGGGCTCATGCCCAATCCTCTCCCCTTCTCCATCTACACTATCTCACCTCTGGCGATCGCATCCACGCTCTGACAACTCACACTTAGTACCTCTGATTCCAACTCTCACTGCATCTCCCAGTTCAATTAGCCAGGCCTCCTAACTGATGCTAGCTCCATTCAAAGGTCTTTATAACTAGCAGGGGCTCAAACAGCACAAGATCACAACTACCCTCTGGCAGCCTTTCCTCCTCAAACACTGTTACCCTGCAGTGTTCACCATCCATTTTCTACCAACACCGCGGACTAAAACCTCAGTTTCTTGATTGTAGAGGAATTTAAATACAGCAATATGGCCGATCTGACATGGAATCATATCCAAAGACCTTCTAGGTCTGTGTGATCTGGCTGGAGTGCCACATGTTTAATCTCTCTGGCTAGAATACAGACAGACCGTACCCAAACAATGAAAGTACGGTCAGTTTGTAGAAGGAAGCAGCCATGTTTGAAAGTGATGTCTAACTGAGAGGTAGACAAAGTGATGAATGAGAGAAAGATTTAACAGAATGAGCCAGAGATAGGATATGCTCAACCCTCAGGAGTGGAGAAGCTGAGAGTCAGTGCAGTGAGTTCCTTCCTGAGTTCATGCAATTCACTGCAGGTCAGCAGAGGCGGTTAAAGCCAGAGAGTAAGAAGGAGCCAGAAAATTAAAACAAATTGCCAGAGCTAGTGTGAGGCCAAGCAGAACAATTCAGTGAGACGCTAAGAGAAGCCAGATTGAATCAGTTAGACTGGAGAGGAGTTTGAGCCACAACAGCTAAGATGAACCAACCAACTAGAGTTCAGGAAGAGCTAGAAAGGATGAGCTTATCATTCATCAGTAAATCTCCAAAACAATTAACATCTGATACACGTCATCACATCTGCTCCCATACCCCATAACTGGGAATTGGACAACCTAGGTCCTCTTCAAGATCCATTCTAACCACTGAGCCACCTCTTCAGCCCAGGCTTCCTTTCTAATCTACAATCTGTCTACTTTGCTAGGAAGACCTTTTCTCTGGATAGCTTCATGTCTTGGATCTTATTCCTTTTGAGTCTTGGCTCAGACGTCACTTTCTTTTTTATAAAGACACGGTCTCTCTCTGTAGTCCTGGCTGTTCTGGAGCTTGCTATATAGACGAGGCTGGCCTAAGCTCAGGGGCCTCCCAAATGCTGGGGTTAAAGACACCATACCCAGCTGTTACCTTATTCTTGAGGTTTCTTACTTGATTTCATAGCTCTCGCTCTCTCCCTCTCTCTCACACACACATACAGTATACATATGTAGACTGAGGAAGCCAGGTGTGGTGGAGCACGCCTTTAATCCCAGCACTCAGAGGCAGAGGCAGGTGGATTTCTGAGTTCGAGGCCAGCCTGGTCTACAGAGTGAGTTCTAAGACAGCCAGGGCTACACAAAGAAACCCTGTCTTGAACCCCCCCCCCCAAAAAAAAAAAGATCAGGGGATATCTTAGAGAAATTAGAAATTGGTTCTCTTCTTCTACCATGTGGAGTGCCAGCAGAATCAAATTCAGATTGTCAGGTATGGTGGCAAGTGCCTTTATCCACTCAACTATCTTGTCAGCCCTACCTTAGCTCTTTTATTATTAATGTTTTTTAGTCAGGATCTCAAAACATAGCCTTGGCTGGCCTAGAACTTGCTAGTAGACCAGGCTGGCCTTTAACTCACAGAGTTCTGCCTCCCAAGTACTTGGAGTTGTCGGATCAAAGGTGTACATCACCACACACATCCCATGACTGTTTTTAGACAAGGTCTTATTATTTAGCTCAGGCGGGCCTGGGACTCACTAGTGGCCCAGGATAGCCTTGGATTTATGGTCTCAGTGCTGGGTTACAGGGTTGTACTATTATGCCTAGCTGGCCGCTTTATCTAAAGTAGTAAACCTCTTCAATCCCCTACACTGTCTAACCCTCTTTCCTATTTTTTTCTTTTGAAGTGTTACGCATTATAAACAGTACTTATAGCAACTATTTCTTCTTCCACAATGCAGATTTCATGAGAGCTAGGACTTAGATTAGCTCACTACTGTATTCCTACCTCTTGCATCAAGCGAACAGGTGCTCAGCACACACTGATAACTAATGCTCAACTCTTAGGGAAAGTTCATGTTTTGTAAACCAGTCTCAAACTACTGTTGACTATTGTGAAATGGAAAATGCCAGACCACCAAGCTCATTTCACAGCCAGTAAGAAGGTTAAACATACAAATCAGAGAGAAGAAATGGCACAGAGGAGATGACCAGACGGCAACATCTTAGATGGGGGAAATGGGCTGAGAGGAGAGCTCAATGAGAAAGCATCTGGCTAGCATGCCCGAGCCAGAGGTTCCATCCATCCTCAGGACCACAAAAACTTAATTAAAAATACATACTTGTGGTAGTTTCAGTGTATAGGCTTAGATGTTTGAATGCCTGGTCCCTAGTTGGTGGAACTATTTGGGAGCTATTAGGAGGAGTGGCCTTGTTGGAGGAGGTGTGTCACTGGGGATGGGCTTTGAGGTTTCAAAAGCCCACACCATTTCCAACTAGCTCTCTCTCTACCTCGTGCTTGAGGATCAGTTGTGAGCTCTCAGCTACTGCTCAAGCCCATGCCTGCCTTCTGCCATGCTCCCTACCATGATGGTCATGGACTCTAACCCTTTGGAATGCTGAGTCCCCAGATTAAATGCTTCCTTTCATAAACTGCCTTGGTCATGGTGTCTCTTCACAGTAATTGAAAAGTAACTCAGACAACAACAAAATGGAGCAGAGACATGTTCAGGCCCCTTTCTTCAGTGAGGCAGGCCATAACCTGTTCCTGCAGGCTCAGAGTGTACATATCCTAAGAGGCGGAGCACCGTGCCATGGCCGCACTGAGAGCATCACCAGGCCCTCAAGGATCTCAGACCATCGGGCCCTCAGTGCCTCTGTACTTGCTGATCCTACCAGGATTATCCTCTCCTGCCCTAGTATGGCTGCTCCAATTTATCCTTCAAATCTCAGCTTAGATGACATCACTTTAAAGACACATTCCCTGCATCTACTACTTAAGAAGGTATTTATATGCTACTCTCTAGTATTTCTATACATGTGCACATTCACCAAGGACCTACCATGACCTGGAAGCCGTTTATGTGTACTGAAGGAAAGAGAAATCTTTGCAGACAAGCAAGATTAAGATTAAAACAAAAACAAAACAACAAAAGACAGAGCTGGCAAAAAAAAAAAAAAAAGAAAGAAAGAAAAAAAAAAGAAAGAAAGAAAAGAAAAAGAAAAAGAAAAAAGGAAGGAAAAAAGAAAAGGAAAGGAAAAGAAAGAAAAGAAAAAAGGCAGGAGCAGAGGCCAGCAAGCACGGAGCAGGAGGAAAGGAGGTTGGAATTTGACTAGTGCCACAGAAGGCCTCCATGAGGTGAAGAATGTTTGGAAAACATCACCAAAGGGAACAGCTGGGGCTAGGCACGGGGCTCAGTAACAAGAGGAGAAGCTCAGCAAGCATGAGGTCCCTGGTCCTAGGCCCACCAGCAGAGCAGAAGTGAGAGCGTGCCCGGTGTGTCTGAGGAGAGTGGATGGATGGGCAATGAGGGCACACTGAATGGGACTGGGCACTGGGTGTCAGAAGAATAGTTTGCCATTGTGGGCTTTACCCTGCTGTAGTGGAATCCTGACACAGGTATACATGTGCATCTTAAGATGCTAGGAGTCCATTTTAATGGGCTCTGGCTGCTATGTCTTCTGTTTTCCTCATACCCTATTAGTTTTGTATTAAGGCACTTGTTTTCTATTTCTGCTTTGTCTCTCCTACAAGAGAAAGCACACTATGGCAGAAACTAAGTCTGGCTTGTTTACCTACTGGTACATTCCAGTGCCAGACTCTAGTGGGTCTCAATAAACATTGAATGAATGAATGCTAGACTTAGAAAGTCTCTGTTGCCAAAATCAGAACACCAAGCACTTCAACTGTTCAACATCAAGAATGAAGATGGAAGCAGATCCAACAGCTAGTGATACAAAAACTGTCTACTTCAAAGAGCTTAAAACCAAAAAGCAGTCAGGGTGTGGTTAAAAGTACATGCTGCCCAAGTCTATTCCTGTATATAACACAGCTGGGTAAGTATTAAAACAAACACCGAAGCACTGTCTCTAAAGCTTTTGAGGAAAGGGTCAGTGAGATGGCTCAGTGGGTAACAGTATTTGTCTGGTAGCCTGATTTAAGCCCTGAATGGGACCTTGATGGTGTCAGAAGAGAACCCACTCCCAAAAGTTGTTTTCTGATTCTTACTGGCCATGGCAACAGTGTCCCTGGACCTACACAAAATAAATCTAATTAAAGGTTTTTAAGGGTTCCGTGGATTAAAGGCATTTGCTGCCCCAGGTTCAGTTCCCAATACCCACAAAACAGCTTACAAGTATTTGTAACTCTAGTCCCAGGGGCCCTATTGATCTACTCTGGCGTCCAAGAGCACCAAACTCACACACGCCACACAGACATGTATGCAGGTAGCCATCACATAACTTTTTAAAAAAAGCTTTTGAGGACTGGGAATATAAGTAAGAGGTGGTCTGCTTTCCTGGTGTGTATAAGGTCGAGGTTTATCCCCAGTTCTAAAAAACTAAAACCAATCAGAGCTGGTGAGAGAGCCCCGTGGGCAGAGGCATTTGTTGCTAAGCCTGACAATCTGGGTGTGATCTCTGGCACTGAGCTCCCATGGCAGGAGAGAGCCAGGTCCTGGAGTTGTCATTTGCCATGCACAGGTGCCCAGTGGCACACACACACAGAGAGAATGTAAAATAAGAAATTTTGAAGTATGATCCCCCCATTTTATCTTCTTCCTCAACTCCAGTTGATACTTAGGGTACACTAAGAGAACCAGATTGGAACCTGGGAGGGATCAGTGACTATAATATCCTAGCTAATGGACTCTGAACTTCTGCAGTCTACCAGCTATACCAACCCTTAAATAGAAGGGTCCTCCCAACTTTAGAGACCATCCTATTAGAGGTCCAGCCCAAGGGTGAAGACAACGGAGCTTCAAATCTGGAACCATAGCCAAGCCTCTGACCCCACTAGCTAACAGGATTCATCCTGGAATCAGAGGTTGACAAAGCTAAAACCGGTCAACACATGAGGAATCCAAACATCAGCCAACACGAATGAAGGTCTGCCATCTCCCTGTCCCCCAGACTCTGCTCAGGCACGCTGCTGACGGGGAACAGCAATGGAAGCATGAAGCACATAAGTCCCTCTAACAGTCACACTTTCCCTATCCCTCTGGGATGGCATGAGGACGCACAGAACATCACCTGGAGCCCTCACAATGTAACGGAATATTCATTCATTTGATCTTTCCCCAGACACTTATCAAACATCGCCATGTGCCTCACTAGATGCTGGACACACAGTTTAGGCAAGTGCTTGCAAAGGACTAAGAGATCTTTACTAAGAAGGCAGTCAAGTAAGCAGACAATTACATTCACTGTGATCACTGACACAGGACACTAGAGGGCGACAGTCCAGCAAAGGAGCCCCGGCAGGAGCAGCAGGTGTGGGCTGTGCACAGACAGAAGAGCAAGTAGCGAAGACAAGCACAGGTGCGGCTTGCAGAGGTGGCACGTCTGAGTGTGACTGGGCGGTCAAAGAGTACATAGAATGAGAAGCTGAAGATGGAGAGCCAGGTAGAAGCTAAGCCTGTAAGGGCTTGGATGCTACGCTAAAGTTAGCTCCAGCTGAGGGCAGGGAGGAGCCACTGACAGAGTCTAAGGAGGGTTTCTCTGTGCAGCCCTGACTGTCCTAGAACTCACTCTGTAGACTAAGCTGGTTACAAGCTCACAGATCTGCTTGCCTCTGCCTCCCAAGGGCTGGGATTAAATTAAATTAAATTAAAATCATGAGCCACCAAACCTGGTGAAGTAGTATTTATTTTTTTTAAATTTCCCCAATTTTCTCCCTAGAGTATTTTTCCTCTCTGTAAAGTGATAAAAATCAGAAGAAGAAGAAAAAGAAGGAGGAGGAAGAGGAGGAGAGGAAGGAAGGAATAAATAAATCTCTTCTGGTTGTGATAATCTCAGCAGCATATCTTAGGGAAAAAGACCTGTTGAGAAACAGAAGTGCCTTCGAGGGACAAGCACCCCTCAGCCAACTATGAAGCCTAAGCAAACCATGCCTGCTTCCTGTCAGCACTGCAGGCTCGGGTGCCGGCATGGGGGAAGTGAGCAGTCAGATATGCAGAAGATGAAAGTCCAACCCAGCCCAGCTGGACCCACAACGAACTGTTCTCAACTACTTTTAGGAAGAGAAGTGAGAAGAGCGGGAGAGGTCCTTAGTATTTAAAGGTCTAGTTGGAGAAGAAAGCAATAAGGAACCTCACAGGGCAGACAGCCTTTCTCAGACGCAGGACCCAACAGGTACCACGGCTTAGGGTCAATAGTAATATGCTCTGCAAGATATCCTCACCCAACACCTCAGACACTGGAGGTGGCTCAGCGGGGTTTTCTTAGGATTATTCTGAAACAAGGCCTTTTTCTGTAGCCATGGCTGGTACTTACCATGCAGTGATCTGCTTCTGTAAGGGCTTGGATGCTACGCTAAAGTTAGCTCCAGCTGAGGGCAAGGAGGAACCACTGACAGAGTTCCAAGGAGAGTTTCTTGGCTGCCTCCTCCTACCCCAGCTTCATGAGTGCTGGCTGGGGTTACAGGCATGGACCACCACGTCTCCCCAAAAACCCTTATTTTTCTTGATGCTGGGAATAGAAACCGGCCTTGCAAACGCTGGCGAAGTGCTCTACCACTTTATCTACATATTTTATTAGGATAGAAACCCAGCTAAGTGAGTTATCCAGGTCACACAACTGGGAAGCTGCTGACCTGGGGCTAGAGCCAGGAGCCGACTGGCAGGGAGTCAGAGTGCTCATTCCACCGGACCTCTAAGCCCTTCAGACTACCCGGTGTAAAGCTTCCAGTCACCCCACACTCATCAGATGATCTCTACAGAGTCACTGAAGGTCTGATTCTCAGGGACGAGCAAAGCCCTCTTGGCAGTTCCTAAGATGCAAAGGGACTGGTGGGCTCCATTCAGGTCAGAGCAGGGCTCTGTTTATGCCCCTACAAGTTGCTTTATCTTCAATTATCCCTTGGAAGGGTAGGGATAAGGGGACGATATTAAGTTTCTGTGAATTCAATGGTACTAGAAAAATATCACAGAGCTCATGACAGACAGACAGACAGACAGACAGACAGACAGACAGATGAGCTAGCTGGGTGTGGTGGTTCAGCTCGGGAGACTGAAGCAAGAGGGCTGCTATGAATTCAAGACACATGAGATCCTGACCAGACTGGGACAGAGTGAGACTGGCAAAAAAAAAAAAAAAAGGCAATTAATGTAACATTTTTACTTACTACTTTTTCCAAAAGCACAAGGAAAGTTTCACAGGCTCATTACAGTTAGTTGCACTCAAGAGGAAGTAGGAAGATAGTAAGTCTCTCTTGTGTTGCTGTCAGGGAAACTAAGGCATAAGGAAAGAGCAACAAAATGTCTCCAAAGGAAAAGAGGCTCAAGCCCCAGGTACCAAGTCGCCTTCCCATCTCCCAGGCAGACCAGTCATCCCAGGCACCATGACAGGCCAAAGCCCGGTCCTGTGGGTCTGTTCCTCTAGAACCTAGGACCAAAAGATCCCCTAAGGGGTCCCGTTGGTCCCCTCTTTACTGCAAAAGGAATAAAGTGCAAACGGGATGAAGGGGATGTCGATGTCAGCTCCAAGAATGGCCCATTTGGGTCTTACAGCTCCCAATAGGCAGGAAGACCTTCAGACTCTTGCCCTGAGAGCCAAAACACTGACCGCAACAACCGCCTAATGAAAGTGTATCAGACGCTCCCCCTAAACATCGGACCAGACGACTGGCGAGAAGGCTGCATCCTGACACCAACCCAAACAATATACTGGCGACAATATATCAAGTCACTCCTAGACCCCCCCCAAGCCAGCTCCAGGTACCTTTGTCCCCGAGCTTTGATGGTCTCTGGAGACCTACATAGGAAGCCTGCTTTTGCCTCTACTACTCGAATGACCTTCTGTGTGGGATTTAACCTCCCGTGCCTCTGAGTCCTCGAGAGTAAGAGAGGGAAAGCAACAGCAGCTACCTTACAGAGGCCGCCGTGAGCTCGGCACACAAAGTGCTTAGCACAGAGGTTCGAAGTCAAGAAGGGCTGGAGAACCAGTGACAAGACATTCTTGTGGTGTTAGAACTAAGACAAGTGTCCCCATTCCGTCAACGTGTCCCCGAGGATCCAAAGGACGAGGGGCGGGCGGCAGAAGGGCCATTTCTAGATGTTTGCCCCGTTTTGGGGGGCGGCGGGTAAGAGAGAAGGTCCTGAGCGAGCAGGCCTGAGGTTGGCCGAGGAGTGGGAAGGGACAAGCGGGGCGCAGGGGAGGCCTAAGTGCAGGAGTCACTCGGAACAGGGCTGCGGACCGGGGATGACGGAGCCGTCGGGAATGAATGAGCACGCAGGCCTTTCACCTTCGCCCCCTCCGGCTCGCACCCCTCCAGCGCGGCGTCCTCCCCGTGACCTCTGACCTCGAGGACCCCCCTCACCTCCGACCCCTTCGGGTTTTATTTTTTTTTCCCTATCTTGCCGGGCTGCCTTTTTCCTCACCCACAAATCCAAACGGCTCCGGGTGCCGCGGCTCGGCTCGCTTCAGCAGCAAAATGTCCGCAGCCTCCGCCTCCCGCTCCTCGGGTGCGTCGCAGCAGCCGGCCACCCCAAGCCCCACGGCTGTCACCTGCCGAGCGGAAGTGAGAGGAGGCCCGTGCGCGGAACTTCCGGTGGACGCATACCCCGCGGGCGGGGTCGAGGGTGCAACCCGGCGGGAGGGGCTGGGGACCTGTTGGGCGGGGCCTTGTGGGATGGGCGGGGCTTTAGCAGGGCCCGCCTCTACGAGACTTGCGGGCCTGGGCGGGCCAAGCGGCTAAGGCAGGCTGGGATGTCCTTGCTCGAATCCCTGGCCAGGCTCCCTCTCAAGCACCCTGACATCGAAAGGGTCTTGGAAGACTTTAAAGTCCGGAAGTTGTCATTGGTAAAATATTTTTGATAAAGTGTCTTGGTTTTTAAAAACAGGATTTGCATGAGATTACAGCTGACCTTTCTCAGCCCAGAGAAGAATGTTGAAGAGACAGCCTGTTTCCCAAGATTATCTGTCTTACTCGAAGCAGACAATTCGAGGAAAGGGAGACCGCAAACCTGCACATAGCCCCTACAACTGCATGAACTTCCTCAGCCCAAGTCTGCCCCCACGCCCGCTTCTTATAAAGGGTCTCAGCCAGCTTTTCTCCTGCTAGACCCTCCATTCCCTCGAGCGAGGCCGCTGTATAGCAAGGTCCCCTGAGAGTGAGTGAGCACTAGATAGTTAGCAACTAACTGAACCATGTCCCTAGACTTCAGTATATCAGCTCTTTATACAGTATCTACTCTGTGTTACGTATTATATAAGTCATTCAGCAACATCTTTTTTTGTTGTTTTTTAAATTATTTTATTAGATATTTTCTTCATTTACATTTCAAATGCTACCCCAAAAGTCCCCTATACCCTCCCCCCGCCCTGC